>NC_056730.1:491404989-491474989 GCF_019279795.1 Protopterus annectens | reverse complement strand
ACTAAAGAGTTTTGACTACTGCAAAAAAAAGACAAAACTGTACACAAAGTAGAAAGAACTAGGGGAAGAAATTACACAGTGAATGGAATATAATCCTAGAAACACAAAATAGAGTCACTAAGCCATGCAAATTTAGAATATCTGCACATGAATGCCTACATAAGTACTTTTACACTCCCACAAAACTGGCAAGGATTTTTGCAAGCAGAGATAGACTATGCTGGAGTTGTAAAAAGAAATGGAGCACATGGACACACATCATCTGGACATGTAAGTGTTTGAATGAATATAGGAGGGATCTCCAGGAGTTGATGGATGCACTGACACCAACAGGAGATCAAATCACCAAGTAAATAATAATGCTTGGATATGGTGACCAAATTAGAGGGGACAATAAAGAGATAAAAATGTTATTAACAAAAATATACAATACAACAATAACTAGGGCATGGAAGCAAAGAACTCTACCAAATACTAAAGACATGATTCAATTAAGGCAGATTATTGTGACAAAAGAAAAAGAAGAGGAAGCACATTTAGGTGTATGTGACAGGGGGTCACGGAAAAAATGGATGGCATTAATTATAAGATTTACCTGTTACAGAGGGATCTATAAATAGTTACAAGGGAAGTTATAAAAGTAAAGAAGGAGGGTTTAAGAGAAGGCAGAAATTGATCAATGTATGTAATGCTGGATTGATGATAATCACATAAAAAATATATGTGAAGTATGATGTCTGTAACTGTGAACAAGTTAACATGGTTTATTTTCTAGTATGTTTTCCTATGTCCTAAATAAAAATTCAATAAAGCTGTAAAAAATACAGAAGGATAAGTTAAGGCTGTGACTGTTCACAGACAGAAACAGGAAGGTGCCAAGTTTAATAGCCATTCTCTCATGGCTGAAAAATTTCTAGGGAGAACTAATAAATTTGACATTAAGGCACTGTACACACCTGCTGAAACAGGGAAGATAATATGTAATTTATACGGTAAGCTGGTGATGTGAAACTCCCAGCTCTGGGCTAGATAGTCTGTTAAGATGATCCTGAGGAGAGGTGGGTAAGAAAGATATATGGCTAGCCACAGGAAAAGAGATACAGCACTATGCATGTGGATTACTGAAAGTCTGTAAAGAATGGTAAATAAATTGCATTGCTTTTAAAAAAGACATTAAAAATAACTGTGCTCAAAGTAACCATTCCCAGATTATTCATAGGTTCTTACTAAGCTTACAGGCAAAGAAGACCTGCAAGAAGCACTGACACATCACTCAATACCAGTGGCAGACTGATACTGTCCCCTGTTAAGCAGGCTTTCTCCACATATCCTAAGTGAAAATTTGCGATCACCCATCCCGTCATCCTTACTGGTTTTAAAGGTTGCCAGGGAAATACTCTGATAAAAAGGGCAGCCTATTCTAGAAATGGGGGCTACACTGGGTTAGGTACTTGTCACACCACCTGGCACTGTTGGTGTGATAGTGTAGGTTTAAGTCTCTACAATGGGCGCTTCCTTTATCCCTTGTTCTATTTAGATGAAGGAGTTTAAATATTGTTGTGTCATTCACAGCAGGAAAAGCTAATCAAAGATTACCTCTCAGGAGTATGAAATTAAGTAGGGGCAGTGTGTTTAGTCACAGTAGCTAAGGGTACAAGACCCAAGATCTTTTTGGTGAAGAATCACAGAGGTTTCTCAAACTTGTTTAGGTGCTTGGTGAGGTAAATGATGGGCCGAATAAGGGATGAATAATTATAATTACTGTTAATAATAATAACAATAATAATAGGATCCACAACTCATCACAATATCCTGACTTTTTAATCAGTCATACTATCACTCTCTTGGTGTAGTATCTGAAAAATCCCATACTAGCCCCTAACCCCTGTCCTGATATTATCCACAGCCAGAAATGCTAATATATATGTGTACAGTCTCAAAGCAGTCCACTATGAATTGCATGTCATTTAATTGGCACCTGATTATTCAAACTCAAAATATCTAAAGGTTTGGGGAGGACTGAAGTCATAGCTGGAATATTTGTATGGTCAGAAAACAAAAAAAGTTTTGTTTTGCAAGGGGCAAGACCTCTGTACCCCCAGATGTGTGAGCAAACCGATATACTATATTTATATATGTAGCCTATATTTCAACTCCAAGATTACACAAACAGAGAATAGGAAGAAAGTGCGGAAAATTTAACACTCTCCTCCTTGCTGTTCTGACAGTCTAGCCACGACAGGGCACTGGCAATTTTCTAAGTTCAGCATTCTGAGCATTAATCAACGACACAGTGGCAAACAGTAGAATTCCCCTCATGAAGATGTGCAGGACCTGACCAAGACTTTGTCCACTGGCTGAGGAAACACGTTCAAAATGGCAAAATCAGTTAAGAATTGGGACTATTACCCTCTGATTCACCATGCTGTTTTATCTGCCAGCCTCAATATGAATCACTGCTGATTCTGCCAACTAGACTTCTTGGTGACGTCTAGCCCTTCATTAATATTAAGACAAATTGGATAGCTATAACTCTTGACTGGTGCTGAAGTGGTTTGTTCCACTGACATTAAAGGGAGACGTAAAGAGATGATTTTGTTTGAAGTGGCATATACAACAAAAAAAGCTACTGTTAACAGATTGCAGGCTAACCACCTCACATGAAAATCATGTGTTTTGTATTTTAAGCAGTTCTCTGTATTTTACAGCAGCTATCACTTACTCCAATTATTTTATTATTTTAACACTGCTGAAATAAACTCCACAGACCAAATGTCACATGACGCTATATGGAACTCAGTCCAGTCAACATACTGTCCAGGGTCACTACATCTTGGAGTCCACAAACTACACTTGCTGAATAGGTGATAGAAGCTAAAAAAGACAAAAGGAAGGTGCAGACCTGTAAAATGATTTTGGAATTACTTTGTAGTGGTGAAAATATTTTCTTGTTATAGTGACACTCTGCTCCAAGAAAAACTTAAATCTTGATTAGCTGGAGCTGTGGGTCACTTGCCTCTGGTAGAAGTTGCAATCTGTCTATGTTTGCGTTCAAGAAAAAAGACAAATCTGACAGTAAAATCCATCTGATGAAATAAAATTTGGATGTAAAGGATAAAGATGATATTCCTATCTCAGTACGTCACTACAGAAGTAATTAGCAGTTTTCAGAAGATCACTTTTGATACTGGCTTCATTATATTCTAAATATGATATTTTCTTCACAAATAAGGAAATAAATGAAACGAAAGATCATGTATATCTGTCTGCAAGCAACTACATGATGGTATGACCCAAGCAATCCTGTTGAGGGACTGGGTCAGAAGACACAATCCCAGTGGCTAAAATATATCTAATGAAATACAACAATGGATACCATGTTGCTTCTGCATGACCATTTATCATCTAATCGTTTTTTCTTTACCTTCTCAGATATATTGGGAGAACATAAATAACACAGACACTGATTAACAGCTAAGGATAGAAGTCTGAGGAGACAGTAGGCTTAAAAAGTATGAATGTGACTCCCAATTTAAATTCAGAATCATGGATAAATTAAACAGTTTCCTGATACAGTAGCACAGTCAAAACTGGAAAAAAGATTCAAGAATGTCTTGAGTAAATGTAAGAGTTAAGCTGTTGGTTAACCAGTATCTGCAGAACCTATCCAATGCACAGAGAAACACACAGACTAAGTACGCCCATTGGTTTATGCCTGCCATTGAAGTCTATGTTTCTGTTTTGACAAATAGTAATGAATCTGTAAGCATCACAGCATTCATAGAAAGCTAACAGCAGGATAAATCTCTCCAATAATTGAATAATAATCATCTGGCAACCCAGTTTACAAATGTACACTAGTAATAATAAAAAGTCTGTAAAGAATACAAAGACTAATGGCTATGTGACCTTATTAAGGATGCATTGTGATTTTCTTTTTCATACCCTTTCAGTGTGGATTCTACTGCAGCAAGGGTGAACCATAAGTGACCAACTGCATTGTGGTGTCTAATGCACCACAGTTATGCTCCGATTCAGAAAAAAAGATAACTTTGTTAAGCAATTCTCTGACATAAGAAAGCTTTCCCAAGCACCTCTCAGCACTGCTAAGCTCTAGTCTCATGGAAATAACAGTGGTCAGTACCAACCATCACAGAGCAGTACTGAGAAGATAAATAGCTTTAAAAACTGCCTGACACTTGGCTGACACACAAAACCAAACAACTGTGGCAGAGCAAAATGTGTAACAGTTTCTAAAGTTTATGCATTCTACAGAGGAATACCACTTCTTCCCACAGTCTGTGTGGCAGAGCTAAGTGTTTCACGACTTTCTAAGCTGTAAAACACACTTCATTACCATGGACGTGAGAGCAACTACACGGTAGTCATTTAGGCTTGCTGGCTGAGACTTCTTGGGTAGTGGTATCACTGTTGTATTCTTGAAGCACTTGGGTACTATGGTCTATGGGTACTATGGAATGGCACAGAGACTTATCTCTAATGCTTTGCTATACTCTGATCTTGTGGTAAATTTCTTGACAACCATGTGTAAAATATTTAATAATTTTACTATGTTTGGAAACTGATAATAATTCTTTATATAATACCAGTCAATAACTAGGAAACCACAGACACTTATCTGCCCAGTCCACATTCAGGCAGTGAAAGACAACTTTGTTTTGTTATGGTTTTCATAGCAGTAGGCTATACCAGTACTGGATTATGGAATTCTGTATACTTCATGGTCTACTCCAAACGTAGGGAGCAAGATTTGAGTGTGAACTCATGGCACTCTTCAAAACTGTAAACTAGTTACCCTTACCAGTGTCTGGTGGTGTTGAGATGCTACAGCACATATTTCAAGGCTGGCATTCAGTTCAGCACCTACCATCATTTTTTTCCCCTCAGCTTCAGCACTGAAAAGTGTATGCATAATCTACTAACAGTGAAGTGGACAAGTCAAGCTCAATGAACACCACACCCAGCAAATCTGTCGGTAATAGTAGGAGCAAAACACCATTTTGGCAGTTTGTCAAGCATTCCTATAAACCCCATATAAGGGCTTCACTCCCCGTATCCCTTAGTTATACATACTAACTCCAGGATCACATAACCACTGGGAAAACAGAATCATCACCAAGGCTGAAAAAAACTCAAACAACTATAACCTCTTCAGTACAACAAATTAACGTAAAAGCATTTCTAGACCCATACATTCGTGGATTTGAGGCGAGGATGAAAGCATTCCACCAACTAACATTCACTGAATGGCAGATGTTCTTGTAGTGACACCACAAAATTATTTATTTATTTATTGCATTTATTTACCAGGAAGGTTCACTTGGCTGATGTGAACCCATTTTCAGTGGAGGCCCGGGGAGAAAAGCCACACACACAAATTAACAATTTGATACATACAATCTACTAGCCGATACACACACAGATGGAAATACAGAATACTACTACAATTACACAAGAGCTATCAGGCAATACCATAACAAATATGGACATAAATTTAACCAATCAGATTTGAAATCCAAATGCATGTCACAGTAACAGGTGTTATGCAGCAACCGGCTTGGATATGAGTGGAAAGGTTCCGGTTGTTCGTGTACATATAAAACCATTTGTTACGTATGTACTTAGCAATATTGAATGACTATATGCAAAGAGTAAGTTGAGTAAGACTGTAAGACTTTAAAGACTGCTGATTGTGTTTACAAATGAGATGACAATTTGAGTAGTTGACTATTAGCAGTTAGAAGCAAGACAGAAGGATGATTGTTGAGGGAAGATAATAGCTGCAATGGTTGGTAATGGTAAGAGGTGGAGAGAAAGGTGGTGTAAGGTGGTAGCAAGGTTGTTAGAGTAGGAGGAGCAGTGTTTAGAGTGAGTTATTTTGGCATGGGCATAGCCAGTGGGAGGAGAGATGTTGTCTAAGAGACTTCCTAGAGAGTGCGGGGCAAATGATGGAAGTGACTGAAGATGGGAGGGTGTTCCAAAGTTTTGAGACGGTAAAAGAATAGAGCATTTGCCCAGCTGGGAGACTGGGTTTTTCTACACTGAGCAGTGTTTTCTTTTCTGATCTGAGAGGTCCTGTTAGGGTGACATAATGACAGTAAGGAGGAAAGAGAAGGGCATTGCTGTGGGTTTATATATAATTTTATGTGCAGTAGCTAACTGTAGGTAGTTGAGGTAAAGTGGTAGTTCTAGCCAGCTGAGTTGCCATAGGGAGGAACAGTGATGTGCAGAGAATCTTGCATTTGTTAACCTTATTGTAACATGAGTCAAGTTTGTTTTTTAGAGAGGACGGGATATTGGTGAGGATATACACTAAGGATGGTAGTAGGAAGGCTGAGGCTAGAGTCTTTTTTGCAGTGATGGTAACAGTTATGCCTATACAGGGTGCCCAGTTTCTGATGTGTTTTTTTGATGTTACTGTGGATATGGAGATTAAATGTTAGGTTTTCATCAATGATGACCAGAAATTGTAGCTATTGGCCATTTGGGCACTTTTTCCCATCTCTTTCAATGTTCTGGTTTAAAAGCAATTCCGGGCGATTTCAATTACCCTACCATTCACTGGGAAAACTACTAGAGTACAAATTCCCAGGCCCAGCGCTTCCTGGAATTCATCAACTCAAACACCCTGGATCAGCTGGTAAACTCCCCTACCAGAGGTGAAAACATATTGGACCTGGTCATCACCAACATGGGCGACAGGTGTTCCACACTGGAGGTCAACCTGTCACTGGTTAGATCAGACCATAAACTCATCACTCTGGATGTCCACACCCCCCCCCCCCCAACTAAGGAAACCACAGTAAAAAACTTTTCCAAAGCAAACTTCACCTTACTTAAGACAGAGGTGGTAAGTTTCACAGCCTCCATGCTAAAGGATAATGCTGCCCAAGATGCAGAAACCTTTACAAATGCACTCTATGAGCACCTACAAGGATGCATGGATTGTGCCATCCCTCACTCCTCTAAGAGAGGGAAACCAGTTTGCTGGACCCCTGCAATAAACAGGCTATATACAACAGAAGGAGGAAACTAATTCAGAAAAAAAGCAAATACCAAGAAGGAAAGACATTCCTGATCAATATCAGTAAGAGACTAAGGTCCCTCATGAAATCATCCAAGGCTAACTTTGAAAGAAAAATAGCCAAGGATTCAAAAGATAACCACAAAGCCTTCTTTAGCTATGTTCAGAATCTAAGTGGCAACTCGCAGATATGCACTGAACTAGTGTAAATAGCACAAAATTTACTTAACCTACTGATATTGCCAACATCCTGGCAGATAGATTCAGTGCAAACTTCACCCCCTCTCACCTCCAAAAGGGCCCACAACAATACCGGAAAAGTGTAGTGTCCCAAAATTCACAGACCCACAGGTGAAAACGGCCCTTTCAAAAGCCAAATACACAGTGTCAATGGGACCAGATGGTTTCCCAGGCTACGTCTTGCACAAACTACAGAACGAACTAACCCCCCACCTAAACACGCTGTTCAACCTGAGCCTCTCCACAGGCTATGTGCCCACGGAATGGCACACAGCAACGGTTATTCATCTCCACAAAGGAGGGGGCCACAACTGACCCTGGTAACTATCACCCCATAAGCCTGACTAGCCTGGTCTGCAAGGCTATGGAGCACATCATCATGGAACTCATTAACAAAGACATTGGGAACCTCCAAACACTTGACCCGACCCACTTCGGCTTTGTTAAGGGCAGATGATGCCTACTAAACCTTGTTGACTTCTTTTGAGACAGTCACCAAGGCCATAGATGAGAGAAAGGTGGTTCACACAGCCTTCCTTGACCTTGCCAAGGCTTTTGACACCATTCCCCACTCAGGTATTACAAAAAAACTCACCAGCCTGAACATAAACCCCTAAGTTACAAGATTGGTTGCCAACTGGCTTACAGACAGAACTCACAGTAAGAATAGCGGGCTCCAGGTCCGACTCTAAACCAATCACAAGTGGTGTCCCGCAAGGCTCGGTCCTGGGACCCCTACTGTTTGGCATATACTTCTCAGAAGTACAGGCAAACACAGGAGGACTATGGCTAACCAAGTTCGCTGATGACTGCAAACTGGGAGCCATAATTGACTCTCCGGCTGACACGGACATCCTCCAAAAGGGCCTTACTGAGACGGACACCTGGTGTCAAAGTCATGGCCTCAAGCCAAATGCCAAAAAATGCATAGTCATCCCGTTTGGGAAAAACAAAACACCCACAAATTACCACCATAGGTGGGAGCCCCCTTAATACAGAAGAGGTAATAAGAGATCTGGGGACCCAGGTAGATAGTAACCTCTCCTTTGACAATCATATTGCCAAAGTAGTTAGGAAATCCTTCTATGTGGCCCATCTAATTACTAAAGGGTTCACATCTAGAAATAAAGAGGTTATACTGCCCCTCTACTTGTCACTCATTAGACCCATCATAGAGTACAATGCCCCATTTGGGATGTACCTCACAAGACACTTCCAACAGCTGGAAAGACCACAAAAGTACCTCACCAAGAGGATTACTGGCCTCAAACAAATATGTCCTATGCAGCCTGATTGAAAACACTCCAGCTGTACTCAGTGGCATACCGCTTACTCAGAGGTGATCACTGCCTGTCTTACAAAGCCATGTCCAACTCAGAATTGATGGGCATGCTACACCTAAAGAAATCCAAGTCACTGCGAGCCACGCGCTCTAGTGAGCTAAACCTCACCACAACAATAAATAGAACATGCTGGAGGGATAGATTCCTGTCACAGAGACTCCCCATGCTTTGGAACAAAATTCCAAATTACATCGGACAGAGTACCTCACTAACACTCTTCAAGAGAAACCTTGACGAGTGGATGGGTAACAGAAAATACACCCCTGGGATCACTTCATTGGCTCTGCTTGACAGAAGATCAGTTAATCAATGGGGCGGCGAAAGCCGACACACTCTGGCTAGGCTTATAAATGTCCTCGGACAGATAGCCTAGTACCTACCTATGAATGACACTTAACAGTTTTGTGCTAGAGACAACTTCAATGATAGTATTATTCTGGGAGTTGATTGAGAATTCCTTCTTATTGAGGGGGTATTTTTTTGGGAGGTGAATAAAATGACTTTAGTTTTGTTGGGGTTGAGAGCAAGATGATTATTTGACATTCAAGTTTCTGTGGCTGTAAAGGCTTGTTGGTTTAGAAGTTGTAACTCTGAAGAGTTCTTGGCAGTGTGGATGATTGCAGAATCATCTGCATATTGGATCACGGTGTCTTGAGTGAGGGAGTTATGGAAGTTATTTATAAATACATTAAATAGAAGGGGAGCCCAGTACAGATCCTTGGGCTACTCCTGTGGTAATGTTGAGGAAGGGTAAACAAGAATGCTTCTATTTAGTTGATTGTTGTCTACTACAGAGATAATCTGAGAACCAGGTTAGGGTAGGGGGTGTGATACCTACATTGTAGAGCTTGATGAGTAGAAGGGGGCAAGATATAGTGTCGAAGGCTTTTGAAAGGTCGAGGAAGAGTTAGGAGGTAATGAAGCCAGCATCACAAGCACGATTTACTGCATCTGTAAAGAAAATGAGAGCTGTATTAGTCCTGTGGCCTGGCCTGAAGCCATGCTGGGTAGGGGAAAGGGCTGGTTATTAACTAAATGTTTAAGAACTTGAGTGTGGACACATTTTTCTAATATTTTGGAGATGGGGAAGGAATAGCGATACGTCGGGAGTTGGAGATGTCTGATTTATTGTCACCTTTGTGGAGTGGAAGAATGTATACTTTTTCTTCCAGATATTTGCTGTGTGATTCCTGAATAAATCTATTAAGGAATATACTGATGGGGTAAGCAATGGAGCTTGCAGATAGCTTTAGGAATTCGGCAGGTAAGTTATAAGGAGCATTGGTGAAGGTTTGAGATTTTGAAGGAGTTTTTTTTATAGAGGCAGTAGGTATAGGAGAGGAAGAAAAGTTAGGTAGAGAGGAAGGTATGGAATGTGTTGATGGTTGGTCAGGTGAGTTGGGGTTAGTATTTGGGAAGGTGGTGGCAAACTTAGCTATAGTGCCAATGAAGTATGAGTTAAAGAGTGATGCTATCTCAGAGGGTGTTTTGTCAGGGTGTGGGCAAGGATTGTTGTTTGAGCCTGGGTGAAGTAGGGAACTGATTGCACTCCAGAATTATTTTGGGTTTAGTTTATGTTGGTCCTGTAAACTATGGAAGTATTCTTTTTTGTTTTTAATGACTAGGCGTTTAGCCTGATTACGTAGCTGTTTATATAGAGCAAGGTCAGAGGGATTTTTGCCAGGCTCTCCAGGCTTTGTGGGTTTGGTGAGCCAGCTGGCAAGTTAGTTTTAACTCTTTTTAGTCGGGGTGGGGCTACACTATCTAAGATCTTGAGAAATGTTGAACTGAACCATTCAACAGCGTCATCTAGAGGGATAGATTTTAATGGTGCCCGGTTGGTACACTGTAAAATTTCATTACAGGTGTCTGGTGAGAAGTGGGATAGGTCTCTAGTTTGTTTTAGTTGGTGATTGCTTACAGTTGACGTGGTTTTACATTTTATGAAGTCTGGTAAGTGGTCGCTAATACTATTTGGTAGTGTGCCAGAGGTGGAAATTTTATTGGGGTCAGACACTAGGATCCAGTCCAAGATTGAGCCTGGATTGTTTTTGTTATTGGGTCTTGTTATACAAGTGATCAGCTAGGTGTAGTTAAATAGGATAATGTTGGTTGGGGGGTTTTGGTTAGTGATATCTAGCCAATTAATGTTTATGTCCCCTAAGATGACGGTTTCATTTTTATTACTAGATGATCAGGCAAGAATATCTTCTAGTACAGGAATATTGTTGTGGAATGTATAAGACCATGATGCAGAGGTTTTTTACAGTTATTCAGCTTCTGGAGAGTTACTAGAAGCTATGCTGTGGAGAATTGTGGAATGGGTTTCGTTTATGGGACTATAGTGCAGGTATTTGGGTATATCAAAGCAACACCACCGTCTTTTTTATGTGGCCTGTCGGTTCTATGACAAGTACAGTTAGGGGGTTGGAATTCAGCATCTTTGATATATGGTTTAAGCCAAGTCTCAGTTATTGCAGTGAAATCAGGTTGGTTTTTGTTTATCCATGCATGTAGATAAGGGATTTCGTTTCTAATGCTTTGTAGACTGATATTAGTGAAGTTTAGGAATTTTATGGAGTTGGGTTGGTTGTGGGAGGCAGAGAATGGGCCTGGGTTAGGATGTATGTCACCACATATTATTAGGTTAAAATGGATGGCTAGATTTACTGAAAGCAACTGTTTTTTAGTTTTATTGAGGTAGTCCAGTTTGGAGTTTGTAGAGTTAGAAGAATGGACTGGAAGTAAGGCAAGGACTTATAGTTTACTTTGTAGTAGCATATAAGGTATAACTTATTTTGGAGTAGCTGGAGAGAGACTGTGTGTGTGTAGTTGTTGTGCATGATGATTTGAAAGGTAAATGGGTTGTTTGATGGGATGTTAGGTGAAAGAGCAGACAGGGGTACAGAGAGAGAATAGTACTAGAGATGAGAGGCATTGTGGCAGGTGGAATTACTGAGTGAAAGGAAAGTAGTAGAATGAGGAAAAAAACAGTAGTAGTGTAGAGGTTATATATAAGGGGTGTAGTGGTAATATATGTAAGGGACGTAGTAGTTTTATGTGTAAAATATATATAAAGCATAATAACTCACATACTGCTCAATAGTATGTCACATCTCAAACCAAGCAGGTCAGACATCGCATTCAAGTTCTTGCTAGAGACTACTCATCCTTTATCTTGTATTTTTTATTTCCTTTTTCCTTAGAAAGAAAGCAGAGTACTTAGTACTCTGCATTTTCTACTCAACTAGCTCTTGGCAGTTCAAGTCCACCTCAGAAAAAGCTAGCAACTGGTGGTACAGAGACAACGGTGATCTCTTTGCATTAGCAATTTAGTTAGCAGGGGGTATTTAAAGCAAATACCCCGAACCATATTACACTTCTCATGCTTTCACTCTGCAGGAATGCTCAGCAATGGTCAAGGGCTAACATGAATGAAAATCAATGACAAAGAAACTGCAATGAAAAATGACAATAGTTTAAACAAGCCTATTCTGTTCTGTGAGAATAGAGTAACTCATAAATGCATATATGTACATACATATTTTTTCTTTCATTTAATTTATAGACCACAACTAAGAGTAAAAACAACAGACCTTGTCTCAAAGAATATGATGCAATTATTACTGTACCCTTCACAAGAAAACATCCCTTGGAATCAGTGAATGTAGTAATATATTTGTTATTGTGCTTTAAAGCAACTTTACTGATCCACAAGCACATGGCATCTATTAAGCTCTAAAATAATGTGTCTTCTATCAAATAACTTCAGAAAACAACAAGAGAGCACAAACATGGTTAAATAAATACACAGTATGCACAACTACACACATACAATACTGGTGAACAAGTAATTTTAACAGTACACCTTAACTGTTCCCAAATCAAGGCAGAGAGAAATATGCAACATACGTTACTGTGAAGGATCCATCCCTGTGTTGAATACTTAGAACTATGCTTTCAGCATAACATTTTTGGGATTTTCCTTGTAAAGTGACATAGGTACACTAAAGTGATTTATATAAAACATTGTTAAAATACAGTGAATAAGAATTCCCTAAAAAATGGGAGTTTTAGATTGGGGTGAGAGAGACAACAGTGAACCACTGCCTTTACAGAAGAAATGGAGTACAGTGTACACCTTTATTCAGTGCAAATACAAGTAGCCTTCTGCTACCTTGTACAAAGGAGAGAGAAAAAAAACAGCAAACAGTTAATTAGGGATCTCCAAAAATAATGTTACTGGGGAGGGATACTAGATGGTCTTCCTTATTTCATGAGTTGGTGAGAAGAAATATTCTTTAACAATTTCATGTGTCACTTCTTCTCTACCTGATGCCATATATCACTAAAAATAGCTGTTATATTTTTATCTTTTCTCCATACTACTTTTGATAAATGTCATCAAAACTAACCTCATCTACATTTATTTGCTGTTGTTGACCAGAATAATTCAAGTGAGAAACTGCCCTTTTTTCAGCGGAGGCCAGGGGAGAAAAGCTCCATAAAACAAAATTTAATATCAAATTAAGATACAAAAATACAAAATATAAGTAATTAAAAACAATGATTTAACATATATAAAGATATCCAAGTAAAGAAAACATCTGCGGTAGGTGCTACTGATAGAGGAAAGAAACAAATTAACAATAATTTACAGATTAATACAAACAAGTATACATACCAGGTAAATTGCTGAGATCTGGTAGTTTGAAAGTTAGGATAGTTATTCGTAGGCTGCTGAGCAGTTTAGTATCAGTTTGAATTATGAACCAGAGGTATCATAATTCTAATATATGAGAGCCAGGTAATAAACAAGGGCACAGATGGCTGGTGACAAGTAGAGAGTATAGCTGGGTTATGGGCAGAAGTAGAAATAGCGAGATGAAATAGAGAGAGAATAGCTTAAAGGACAAATAGGTGTTAGTGGGAGAAATGAGGTAGATATAGGGAGATAAGGTAGAAAATAACTGGGGGGGGGGTGGGAGGGGAAGGTTCAGGTAGAAGATTACAGAGACAAATCCAAGAATTGAAAATGTGTTTTTTCAGAGCTTTCCTGAACTCATGGACTGGAGTGATGTTCTAAGGGTCATAGGAAGCTTATTCCATGAAAGAGCAGGTAGATAACTGTACAGCACCTGGCCTAAGGTATGTTTAGTTTTATGTATCTTTAGAAGATATTGGTCAGAGCTTTGAAGAAGTCAAGGGGGAGTGTAAGGAGACAATTGATTAGATATTAGGGAAGGATGATGGGTTGGTAAGGAGGGAGTGGATTATGAGAAGTTGGGAAAGCAAAATGTGGTGCGGAAGCCCTAGACAGTTAAGTGTCCTGAGGGCAAGGCAGTGGTGAGTTTTAGGAGGAAGATTAACAGCAAATCTAGCAACCTTATTATAGGTGGTTTCAAGTTTAGAGAGTAGTGAGGACTGAAGGTTAGCAAGGATTTGACAGCTGTAGAAGAGGTTAGAAGAAGGTAAGCCTGAGCAAGTGAGATTCTGGAGTCAGATGTTAGGAAATATCTGTTTCTGTAGAGAAGAATGAGTTTTTGGAGGGTTTTCTTTATACTCTGAAGTATGTGAAGGTCAAATTTAAGTTGATCATCAATGATCACCCCAAGGAGCTTGGTGTGGCATTAGGTTTAATGACTGTATTATTGAGGGAAGAGATGGAAAATGAGGACTTCTGGTGAGAGAGGGATTTGGGGAAGAAGAGTAGAAGTTTAGTCTTTTTAGGGTTGAGTAAGAGTTGGTTGTTGATAAGCCATGTTTCAGTGAGGTTGAAAGGGATTTTTGTAGTGGATAGTAGGTCAGAGGTTATCAGCAAAAGAGATGACAGAAAAGTCATCTGCATATTGCATTAGAGATGATTGAGGACAAGAAGTATAAAGTTGGTTAGTAAAGATATTAAAGAGAAGACAACCAATAATTTATCCTTGTGGTACTCCCATTTCAATGGGGAGAAAGGGACAGAGAGCAGAGAGCCACCTGACTGACTGTTGTCTGTTAGTGAGGAAACTGTTGAATCAAGAGATAGTAGCTGAAGATAGTTTAAATGGAGAAAGTTTGGATAGCAGGATAGGGTGGGCAGACAGTGTCAAATGGTTTGGAGAGGTTGAGAAAGAGACAAGATACAAGTTTGTTATTGCCTCTGGAATAACAGAAGGAGTTAGTGAAGCAGATGAGAGCAGTTGTGGTGCTGTGTTGTGGGCGAAGCCCATGTTGAGAAGGGGTGAACAGATTTTCTTAGGTAAGATATGCCATAAGTTCTTTATGAATGCAGTGTTCTAGAATTTTAGAGAAGGGAGAGAGTATGGCAATAGGTCGATAACTGGAGAGTTCAACAGAGTTTCCACCTTTGTGGATGGGTATTGTACAGAATTTTTTCCAGACAGCAGGAAAAAGAAGTTATGTACTTACCATTACGTTCCATGTGAGTTGCTCATCTCGCCTTCATTCTTACACATGGGTTCGGAGCCAATCCATCGGTTCAGAGTGGGCCGCTTTCACTAGCTGAAAACCTCAGAGTAGATCGAGGCCAGGTCCCTATCCCATGATGCTCTATGTCCTACCTCAGATCTAGTTTGCTGATCCCAGCATGTAACAGATAACCCATAACATGTACTCCAACCAGAGTACAAAGTCACAGAACAAGACTCACGAGACCACAAGTCTACTCATTCTTCGAGAACCTGGAGGGGGAAGGGGGGTGGGAATGTAAGAATGAAGGCAAGATGAACAACTCACAAGGAAAGTTATGTTAAGTGCATAACTTCTTTATGCGAAGTTGTTCAATCCTGACGTTCATTCTTACATATGGGTAGCGTCCCAAGCACCCTAATCCAGGGTGGCTCACGGGAGTATATTCCTGAGGACAGTGGAACCAAGGAAGCCCTGTCCCTGGAGGCTGTGTCCACTTTGCAATGAGTGATAAAGGTATGCGGCTTAGACCAAGTGGCAGCTGCACATATAGTGTCCAAAGGCAAATGACCTGCATAACCTGAAGAAGTGGAAACAGCCCTAGTGGAATGCGCTTTCACTCCATGCTCTAATGATTGGTTCGCTGAGGGAGTATGCAAATTTAATGCAGTCAGTTAACCATTTGGAAAGGGTAACTGAAGAGACTGGTAGCCCTTTCTTAGTGTCAGCATGAGAGACAAGGAGTTGTTCAGATTTCCTAAATTCCTTTGTTCTGTCCAAACAGAATCTCAATTGTCTGTGAACATCAAGTTTATGCAACATGTACTCCAACTTATTGGAATGGTTACTGAAAAAAGTTGGAAGTTCGACAGTTTGATTCGGGTTAGTCTCGGAACACACCTTTGGAAGGAATGAAGGATTAGTCCTCAGTGATACTCTGTCGGGGTGAAACACCAAATATGGGGGTTTGATAGATAGGACTTGAAGCTCAGACACTCTACGTGCTGAGGTAATGGCTACCAAGAAAATAGTTTTCCAAGAGAGAAACTTTAAATGGTAGGATGATGCAGGCTCAAAGGGAGGAAGAATAATCCGTGACAGCACAAAATTTAGATTCCAGGGAGTAAAAGGTTGTCTAACAGGTGGCCTAAGATGAATGGCACCCTTTAAGAAGGCCCTACATCATCTGTGAGGCATTAAATTAGAACATTCAGCTCCAAGGTGAAAATTTGAAATTGCAGAACTCTTATTGTGGCAGCTGCAGCACCTTCATGAAAAAGCTTAGACAGAAATTCCAGAATACTAGCAATCGGGGCAATGTAAGGATCAATGTTATTCTGGGAGGCCCAAAAAGCAAATCACTTCCATTTGCTGGCATACAACTTTCTAGTGGAAGCTTTATGTGAAGATACAAGAACATGCTGTACCTCTGAAGAAAAGTTGCGTGACCTAGCTAGGTTGGGAATCGGAGCAGCCAAGCTGTCAGTCTGAGGGAACGAAGGGAGGGATGGAGGGCCCCTGACGAATGTGTCAGCAGGTCTGGAACTGCGTCCAGAATCCAAGGTTTCTCCAATTGATAGAGTCGAAGGAAGGGAAACCAAATTTGTCGAGGCCAAAAAGGGGCTATTAAGATTACAGTCCTTCCCAGGGCTTTGGCATTCTGTAAGTTTTTAGAAATTAGGGGAGTTGGTGGAAAAGCATATAGAAGTCCCGGGGGCCAATCGTGTACAAGCAATTCCCTTGGGCTGTCCCCTGGTGGGGGATTCGGGGCAAAGTAGCTTCTGCATTTGGCATTCACAGGTGCTGCAAACAGGTCGCAGCAAGGCTGATCCCATCTGTGGAAAATCATCTCCGCAACCTCATCTTTGAGAGACCACTCATGCGGTAACAGAGTGGCTCTGCTTAGTTTTTCCGCGATCACGTTGGATTTCCCCAGGATATGCATTGCTATCAAAAAGCACCCGGTGGATAACACCCACTGCCAAACCCTCAAGGCCTCTCGACATAGAGGGTAAGAATTGGTTCCCCCTTGCTTGTTGCTGTACCAGACCACAGACATGTTGTCTGTCTGTATAGCAATCGTCCCTAGAGGAAATGAGTCGTGAAGTGCTGCAACGCCAAAAGCACCGCTCTCGGCTCCAGAACACTTAACTGCATCTGTGACTCTGTCTCCAACCAGGTGCCTTGGGCTGTTCTTCCCTGATAAAGCCCCCCACACCCTATCAGAGAAGTGTCTGTGGTCACCGTGGATGACAGCGGGGGAGAAACAACTGGTCGACCTGGTGGCTGGTCAACCACCAGCGAAGATCCTTCTTGCAAGAGTCTGTAATCATGACTATGAATGACATCAGATGTTGTTGGTAAGACCACTTGGGTGAAGAACAACCACTGAAGAATCCTCATGTGCATACGCTTCAAAGGAACTGCTATGAGCGTAGCTGCCAAGGTACCTAGTAGTTTCAATACTTGAGAGGCTGGTACATTTTTTCTCTGCAAAATGTCTGATACCTGGTTTCGAAGCGTGGCTATTCTGTCCAGAAGCAATTTTACTGTGGCAGTGGTGTCTAATTCTGCTCTGATAAAGGAGATACGCTGCGATGGTGACAACACAGACTTGTCAAAATTTATAGTTATGCCTGAGAGCAGAGATTGAGAGTGTGATCCCTGGAAAGAATTAGTTGATGCCTGGAGGCGGTGGTAAGGAGCCAGTCATCCAGATGCAGAAACACTCAGAATCCTAGATGCCTCAGATGAGCCGTAACCACTGCCATGCATTGCTAAACACTCTGGGGGCTGTTGTGAGGTCAAAGGGCAGTGCTTGGAATTGGTAGTGACTGGCTCCCAGCTGGAAAAGCAAATGATCTCTGGATGGTCTGGCCATTTTGATTTGGTAGTACAGATCCTTGAGATCTATAGAGCACATTCAATCGCCCATTATGAGGAACGGGAGGATTGACTGAAGCGTGACCATCCGGAACTTCTCCTTCTTTACGAATGTGAGTCTGCTGAGATCCAAGATGAGCTTCCAGTCCCCTGTCTTCTTTGGGACTAAAAAGAATCTGGAGTAAGTTCCAGATCCTATCTAGTCTGCTGGGACTGGCTGGATGACTCTTTTTTCCTGCATCTCTGGATTTCTATGACTGCTTGATCCCTGAGACTGGGTGGAATATCTGGGATTTTCTTTCGAACAGGTGGGGTTTCTAAGAATGGGATGATGTATTTTTATTTATTTTACATTTGTTGACCGGGCTAGTCTAGCTGGATACATGTCCATTTTCAGTAGAGGCCCGGGGAGATAAGCTCCAATACAGATAAATGAAAAACTTAGTAATCAATATACAAAATAAGACTAAATAAAAATATTCATATTAAACAAGCAGATTTCAGGTACATCAACAGAAAAATAAAAGAAAAAAAATGACTAAATAGCAGCATTAGTTGTAAACAATGAATATTACAGGTTACAACATAAAATACTGTGAGGACAAAAAAAAAACTTGTAGTGCAAGAATGCTTATACTATCCAATATGCAGGTCTAAAATATAGATAAACAGAAAGACTAAGGTCAAAAGTGGAGACAGGTTAATTATATACAAGTATAATGTAAAAGAAAAAAAATATTCTTCAGTAGGAAGTGTATAGAGTGACTGGGCACAGTGTAGTTTAGCAGGAAATCTATATTTATAGGTAAAATAACATGTATTGGTTTATGAGTAGTGAGGGATAGGCAGAGCCAAGTTTAATCAGGTGGATATCTGGTAACCTCTGGTAACAATTCTTTGTACCCAAGAATCTTTTGTAATTCCTAGCCAGGCGTCCGGATACAAAGACAAGCAACGCCCGATTGCCTCCAGAGTAGTACAGTGAGACCTCCTTTCAGGAGCGCTGGTAGGGCTTATCAAAGAACTGATCCCTGCCGCCCTGGTTTTGTGGAGCCCCTCTGCTGCTGGGGTGGCGCCTTCCATTATTACCCCCTCCTTTGCCCCTGGAGGGGGGGTTCACTACGTGTGTTCTGGAAAGCTCCTTGGGACTTCCGGAATCACATTTTTCCACCTTTCTGCCCTTTTGGGTATGGTCTGGGTAGGGGTGGAAAAATGGACTCCTACGGCAAATAGAGTCTTTCCATCTTGCTCACACCTAGTGAGAGTCTCCTTGACTTTGGGCCCGAAAAGAGATGAGCCATCGAATGGGATGTTAACAAAAGAAGACTTGAAGGCTTCCGCAAAGGAGCATAAATGCATTCAGGAATGTCTCCGAAGAGCTACTGCTGAACCCGCAGCTCGATTCGAACCATCAGCTGCATAGGAAATGAGCCGCATGGATGAGTTAACTATGGAATTAAGGGTATTAAGCTGGGCTGTCACCTCCTCTGAGACACCACCATCTGTACTACCCTGCAGAGTATCTCTGAGCTCTTTTAGGAGATCTCTTTGAAGATGGGTAAAATGAGTCAAGTAGTTGAGTTATCGCACAGCAAAGGTCGCAGAACTAAAGATGTTTCCCTTACCTGTCCATTGTCCTGGAATCTCTATTAGGAGGATGGACAGTAGAAGAGGTTTCAGACATCTCTTTCTTGGTGGCAACTGCCACCACCATGGCATCAACCGGAATTCCCTTAGTGAGGGACATCTTATCTTAGGGGCAAGTGATAAACTTGTTGGGCCTCCGAGAGACACGTTCCATAGTATCAGGAGACTCCCACGCCCTTTGAGCAACCAATTTCATTTGTTCGAAGGGCGGAGTCACTCAGGAGGTGGAGGGTTGAGACCAAAGGCCTTCAGGAGCACAGACTCATCCTCAGTAGGGCTAATGGACTGCCAGTCACCCCTCTGCTTAGGGATCTCCAGGATATAAGCAAAACAGAAATCCTCTGAGGGGGATTATGGGGACCCTTCTGACTCCTCTAAGTTAGTGTCTGATGTCAAAGACTCCTGCGGGGAGTCTAAATGCCTCCTCTTACAAAGTTTCTTCCTGGGAACCTCATCAGTGGGGGCTTCTGATGAGGTCTCAGTAGGACATGGCTCACCCAAAGGGGTTATCTGAGGCTCTGGGTCTCAACGCTTCACGGGGATCTGCGATGTAGAGGCAGACAGCAACACTTTAGGGGAGGAGGAGGAGGGCCCTGATGATGTGTGCCTTGGATGACATAACCCTTCTCATAGCATCGAAGGCTCCACTGCTCCGACCCGAGGAAGCCGCCGGTTCCAAAGAAGATGGCAATCTCCCCGGCACTGAGACAGTGGGCTCTGATCCAGAGGAAGGAGCAGAGCTCATCCGTACTGACTCTCCGAGAGGAAGGGTCGGAACCGATGCATCGGTTCGACTCTCCCCTCCCGAAGCTGACTAGAGTGTCGGATCCCAGACTCTTCGAACGGCACCGAAGAAGTCAGAGTTGACAGAGCCAATAGCACTGGAACAGGCCTCGGCTGTGAAGGCTCCATAATCATCAGATCCCCCTCCCCCAGCTCCGAACGCCCGGCTTGGAGGAGGAGTAGTCACACCAGGTGTGATGGTCTTAGGCTCTGAATCTGGTTTGTTCAAAGCCACTAATAATTTGGTCAGTGCCAGGTTCTCGAAAGGCCTCTGCAGCACCAAGATGGTTCGCGAAGAACGAGTTGGAGGAACCAAAGCCACCGAATGAAGAATGGGAGACAGGCTCCAAAACTGGGGACTGGCTCCGATACACTGGCTCGGTGCACAGCTCCGAAGACTGCGGAGCCGGCGACCACACCTTCACTGCAAGGCTTGGAGCCGATAACTTGGGATCCGAGGAAGCTTTGGAGGACTTCGACCCCTTCGATGACTTGGATGTCTGGTCAACCTTGTCCAAGGACTCCTGAAAATCTGGCTTCAGTAAGCCTCTATCCACCAGCTTTCTTCTTCGTTCAAGCAAAACCCGGCTACTTAAAGAATGGCAGATACAGCAATCCTCCTGGAGGTGAACTGGCCCCAAGTAATAAACACAATTTACGTGGGAGTCAGTGATCGACATTTTCTGCCCACATTTTGGGCACTTTTTAAAGCCCGACTTCCACTTTTCTTTTTGATCAGCCATACTAACAAGAAAAACAACAGTATGCACCAATCAGAACAATTATTTCACTCTAAGACTACAGCACACACACACACACACACACACACACACACACACACACACACACACACACACACACAGAGCAAACTGTACAACACTGTAGAAACACAGTAAAGCTAAGTATAAATTCTAATGTTATAAAGGCTAACACACTAAATATAAGCATACACTAGTGAAAAGCTAACTATACAACACGCTAAAAGACTGGATAGGGACTAACAACTAAGGCATGGCCAAAGAGCAGCCGCTCTTAAAAGGACGAAATCCTCAAGTACAACAAAAACTGAGCTAAACCAAGGCTAACTAGCCCAACAAAACAGTCGAAACAGAAAACTGCCAAAAACATAGCTATAAAGATACAATATAGTAGAAAAAATTTCCACAATACTGGCCCGAGCTCTCCAACGACCTCCGATCTTTTGCAAAGGCAAACTAGATCTGAGGTAGGACAGAGAACATCATGGGATAGGGACCTGGCCTCGAGCTACTGAGATCTTCAGCTAGTGAAAGCGGCCGACTCAGAGCTGATGGATCGGCTCCGAACCCATGTGTAAGAATGAATGGCGAGATTTAACAACTTCACATTTCTGGATTCACTAATAGAGCAATTTATGAGAACTGAGACAGGATATGCTATGGAGCTAGCAGCCACCTTGAGAAAAGAAGATGGCAGGGTGTCTGCAGATGGGGAACATGGTTTATGGTTTAGGGGAAGCTTTTGGATGTAGCTAGTGGGAACAGGATTTAGTGAAAATAGAGTTTGTTGTAGTGAGGGAGAAGGGACAGCTGTGGGGTTGGGTTGGTTTGATGACTGTGTAAGTTTGCTAATGGTATCGATGAAGTAAGAGTTAAAATGGGTGCAGCTTCTTGGGGGATATTGTTGGGGCAGAGGTTGGGAGTACAGGGATTACCAAGATGGAGAATATGGTTTATGGTTTGCCAGAACTGTCTAGGGTTTCTGGGTTCAGTGGATGGAGGTGTGTTGTAGAAGTTCTTTTTGTCTGTATAGATATGTTTTTTAGCCAGGTTACAGAGTTCTCTACATTTCTGATAGTCATAGTGAGAATTAGTTCTACACCAGACTTTCCAGGCAAAATCTCTCTAGAGTTGGAGTAGTTTGGGTGAGCCAGGGAGAGCAACGAGATTTAACTCTTATGGTTCTAAGAAGAGCAAGAGAGTTTAGGCTGTTGAGAAAGATGGAGTTCAATTTAAGGACAGCATCGTTTAGAGGTAAGTTTGAGAGGACTGACCAGTCTATAAAGGAGAGAGTGTTGTTACAGGTTGCGGGGTCAAATTTAGATAGTCTACGACATTCTATGACTTTATGTGGTCTGGACAGGAGGGGGGCATGTCTTAGCACACATATAGGACAGGGATCACTTATGAAGTCAGGAAGAGATTCAGGGTGATGGTAGAGGGAGGGGTGAGATACAAGAAACCAGTCAAGTATGAAACGGGTGCTGGTGGATTGTTTATGAAAGGTGGGAGAGGACATTAGTTGAGTGTATCCATATAGATTGATGCTGCAGGTGGGGGAGAGTTGAGGGTTTGCCAATTGATGTTGACATTTCCTAGTATTATGGTTTCAGTATGTATGTTATCAGATAGCCAGCAGAGGATCTGTTCCAATAAGAACATATTTTCACCAGGAGGTATACAGATTGCAACTATGGTTAGGGTTTTATGGGTACTGAGTAAGCAGTTGGCAATAATGAGTTCAGCAGGGTGAAAAGAGCGGGGGAGATACTGTGAGATTGTTTAAGTACATAATAGTTACACCACCTCCTTTTTTAGGTGGATGATCTAGGGGTGGGATATTGTAGCCAGGAGGGAGAAATACATTGTTGGCAATATGTGGTTTGAGCCATGTTTCACAAAGAGCAACTATATGGGGGGAGTATTGGGCTATCCAGGTGTGGTATTTTGTAACCTTGTTAACAAAACTGTGACTGTTGGTAGAGTATAAGGAGAGATGTTTGGAAATTAGACTAGGCGGATGTGGGAGTTGTTGTGGATCTGTTGTGTACGTAAGTTGGATAAGGTCAGGGTCATGGTTACGGTGAATGTCTCCTGAGAGAGGAAAGAGTAGGTTTGTTAGGGTAGTGTGAGAAAAGCCTTAGTTTGGAGTTGCTATAAAAATGGATCTTGGGAAGCAATTTGATTCTAGGAAGAGTGAAGTCAGAGGTGTTGAAAAGTGTGGGGGGTATTGGAGTAGAATAGTGAATGTCACTCAGTAGTGTGAGATGCGAGGAGGTTCAGGTGTTAGGTTGCAGAATGAGATGGAAGTGGTAAGAGATGAGGTTAAAGAGAAGTGGAATAAGGAAGGATAAGACTAGGATAATGAGCATGGTATTGGGCAGAAGTACTTGGGGGGGGTGAAGAAAAAAAGTACTGTTCTAATAATTGCCCAATAATGACCCAATGAATATTTAGCAACATAGTTATAGTTAACTTTATCCATCAAATTCTGGAAATACTGAAAAACAGAAAAAAATGCTGGGTTAATCATATTAAAACTGCACCTTTTGAAGGAGTTATGCTTATTTTATTTATTTTACATTTGTTGACCGTGGAATCATATCCATTTTCAGCGGAGGCCCGGGGTGAAAAGTTCCAAGACAGACAGTTATAAATAAAAACAGTTATAAACAATGGAGACATTTTACAGATTTGATGTATACAAATAATGTAAGAACAGTTAAAAAACAATGTAGACATTTTGCAGATTCGATATATACAAAGAATGTAAAAGCAAGTTCATGGGATAAAGTTTCCCTTAGGTTAAACACAGGGGAAATTTTAATAGTATTTTGAGAAATAATTCTCATTTTAGATAAGAGTTAGCCAGGTTTGTTGCAGTGGCAAAGCCAAATTCATGAAAAAATATCTATCAACATGGACTCTATTATCAATGGTAATAAATTGACTCCTGCTAAGTAAGTTCCCAATACAACTAAGAATTTACCATTTGTTTCTTTTTCTTAAACATAAACTCCAGATTCTTCCTTAAAGTCAGTTTCCTCTGCACAGTACTCAATATATCTTCCCACTATTCTGTTGTGTCATCCAACTCAAAATCTGTCCCTAATATCTCAAATTGTTTTATATTAAAATGAATGCTCATCAACCCAACTTCATGCCCAAATCATTTACTTTTTAAACATTAATCATCAAAATCATTTAGTTTTGTTTTTGACTCAAAAGCTGTAATAAATATAACATATCAGACTTAGTTTGACTCTACAATACGTAATCTGCAGATGTTAACATTGAAGGAAAATCTGAGTAAAAAAATAAAAGCTATTTTTGCAACTATTTATCATCCAAAACATAAATAGTTCAAAACGTAAGGGATTTACTGGGACTCCTCAACTTACTTCACTTCTTTATCCAAATTAACATTTATCACAGTTATTAGATATGCACTATCAGAGCAGATTTGTAACCAACCATATACTTATTGCCTTCTCACAGGTTATTCAACATCTGAGTTAACACAGAATGGGAATATTATCAAATGCTTTCTTTATTTTCATAAAGTATAATAATCCTCTTAAATAAATGTCCATCTGTATAAAAACTTATACATTCCATAATAAAGTATAAACACCACTAGTGGGAATAACCCATAACATACATGGCAACATTTTTTTTTATTTTTATTTTTTAATTAATTCAATATAGCTTTACTGTAGCCTAGTTCACATTTTACATATTTTCTTTGTAAGAACAGCAACATTCTCCCAATCCATCACAGTATCCTCACACAGTATATGACTTATGTAAGACTGGCAATATTTGAGTGTCTACCATTAAGTAGTCCAATATATCTGCTCCTAGTGTCTGATATTTTGAACAGCCCTGCACCATAATTAAAACACTTCCAGATAAGGAAAGCTTATCAAAAGTGGGTTACACTCCCAGTCTAAAGCTTTAATGGCACAAAATAAAACTGGATGCAGAGATGGACTAAGTACTCCAGGCTAACTGACTCAACTGGCATGCTCTTCACCAAATGAATGAGTGAATGAATGAATCAATTAATTAAATTAATTAATTAAATGCAAATTCTTTACTAAGCAAGAAAATTCCAATATTTTAAGGGTTGCTTGAATCTAATACTAAAAAAACTGAAATGGGGTCAGCTCCCTAGTTAAATTACCTAACAATCAGGAATGCTGGGGGCAAAGTGGGTAACTGTCATGATCCTGACCTTTTGGGGACCTACAAAAACTAGAAGAAAATATCAGTATATAACAATCCTCTTCTAAATAAAACAAACAGATGGAAATTTAATCACAATTCATTGTATTCTTTTCAGCTACTTGAGATTGTGGCTAATTTGGAAATGCCAATACAAGTGTTTGCGAAGGCTGAATAGACTTGTCCTGTAGCCACAGTTCCAGATGCCTTGTGATGCTACAAAGGATAAGACAGATACATGTCCAGGTTCTGTTATGCTAGATACAACAGCTGTGTGGTAATGTTAAATAATGTTGAAATACGTTACTATGGATGAACTACGCGGCAGGGCTAGCCACCTGGCGGTGTAAACCTTGGCTTGATACGACTGTCACTGTTGAAATTACACCATGACCCCATGTGCAAAATGAGAAAAAGGGGTTCAGGATGGACAAATGGATGGATGTAAGATGGCCATTATCAACATCATTTTTACTTTTTAAATCACAACTGGACATGTGAGGTGTACACAGTCAAAAAATAGCTATAATTGTTTGGTACAGGGGATGTGTGGGTAAATGTGATGGACCCCCACATATCTGGTTTTCATCTGCTGAAGTTAAACAGCCATCAATATGGCTTTTGCAGTACTAGGGTGCATTTGCGGAAAGCAAGATGGCACACACTGCTGTAGCTCTTGTATGCAACAGAGCTGAAATAACTAAGTGTGGATATTTTATTACAGACATTGGAGCTGTACACAGTCAACAAAGAGATCATTAACTGTTAGGTACAGGGGCCATCTGTGTAGATGAAAGTGAATGATCCTGCTGTATGTGTTTTTCCCAAGTTAAACAGTCAGTAACCAGGCTCTGAAAGACTAGTGTACATTTGTTTGAAACAAGGTGGAATGCTTAATTGTGATAATTTTTAAGCCCAGTCCTATATATGAGGAGGTGTACACATTTAGCAACTAAAACTGATAGATTAAAATGGCATCTGTGGAAAAAAGTGAGTCATTACTGTTGCTGTTTGATCGCAGGTACACAGCTATTGAACTGGCTTTGCAGGAGTAGTGTCACACAGAGCACTGTATTTGCTGAAATCAGTGTAAAATGATCATTGCTATGGTGTGTGTGTGTGTGTGTGTGTGTGTGTGTGTGTGTGTGTGTCTGTGTGTCTCAAAGCATAAATTTGGCCATACTTTTCCACCACAAACACAATGCGCTATATACATTAAGCTGCTATCATTGGTGATCTGAACTGTATGTGTACAAAAGATTCAAAGAAAACTATTTTCATTTATGAAACACAAGTGCAACCTAAATGAAATTTTGGGTATCAGCTCACCATTAGAGTACAGAGGCAATTTAAGTATAAAAATAATAAGACATGACTTGTACACAACTATTCTAATGACTAATACATACAAAAAATACTCCTTATAACCTATTTCTAGTCAGGTAAAATGACCCATGCATATACACAAACATATGAACAAATAATATTGTACAGAGAAAAAGAGAAAAAAAGGCAGTTCGTTAATATTGCACATGACGAATTATTGCAACTGCACTTTTAAGAGAAAAATATTGCACTTCTGTAAGAATATATTAACTATAGTGAATTAAATAATGTATCACTTTCAGTAAAATATTACTAGTGAGATCACGTTTGGAGGTAGGAGACATCCAAGTTGATATCCGAGTTTATGAGCCTTATTACTGTTGGATAGAAGCTGCTCAACAGCCTGGAGGTCCTACAGCGGATGCTGTGGTACATCTTCCCAGATGGAAGTCTAGCAAACCAGCCAAATGATGGATGTGATGTGTCTAAGAATTTTGTATGCCCTGTTTGTTTATGTTTCTTGTTGTAAAAAGTTCTTGCATGGATGGAAGATTTGTGCCCATTATCTTCACTGCAATCCTCACCACTTTTTGAAGCTTCTTCCTCTCTACTGTAGTACTGTTTCCGTAAAACACAGTAAAGTTGCAGGTGAGAATACTTTCAATAGCTGCTTTATAGAAAGTGGATAGAGCATTCAGAGGAAGATTTGCTCTTTCGAGCCTTCTCAAGAAGTGCAGGTAAGCTTTTTTTTTTTAATTATCTGGCCTGTGTTCACAGACCAAGAAAGGTCTTCGGAGATGTGCACCTCCAAGAACTTTGTAGACTGAACTATCTCGACCACCACACCATTGATCTCAAGTGGAGAGTGAATGGCTGGCATTTTTATGAAGTCAATGATAATTTCTTCAGTTTTGTTGACATTCAGATCCAAGTTGTTATTTTCACACCATTTGATCAGAGAGCTGACTTTATTCCTGTATTTTCTCTAGTCATCATCCCTTGTGAGACCCACTACAGTGGTATCATCTGCAAATCTGATGATACAGTTATTGGGAAATTTCGCAGAGCAGTCATGGGTAAGGATGCCGAATAGCAGAGGACTAAGTACATACCCTTGAGGCACACCAGTGTTAAGTGTAATGATACCTGATGTGTTGTTACCAGCACGTCTTCTGTGGTCTTCCAATCAAGAAGTCAAGGATCCAGTTGCAGAGGCTACTATTGAAGCCAAGGTTAATTAATTTACCTGTGAGTTTCAATGGATCCACTGTGTTGAATGCCAAGCTAAAGTCAATCAACAACTGCCTGACATAGTTGTTCCTTTCTTCAAGATGTTCCAAACAGAGCTGCAGGGTCACCGAAATGGCATCCACAGTGGATCTGGTTCTGCTGATAGGCAAACTGTAGAGGGTCAACGGTCAGTGGCAGAGCTTCTGTCAGATGCGTTTTTACTATCCTTTCAAAGCATTTCATGACATTTGATGTTATTGCCACCAGTCTGTAGTTATTTAAGCAAGTTTGATTGTTTTTTTTGGGCAGCAAGATTATATTAGTTACTTTGAAGCATGCTGGCACTCTTTCAAGATCCAGGGACATATTAGAAATATCTAAGGATTTGGTACAGTTGGTCTGCGTATTCTCTTAATACTTTGCCCAGAATGTTATCAAGGCCTGCAGCCTTCCTAGGGTCCACTTTCTTAAGTTGGCTTCTCACTTCTCCAGGGTTAAGTTTGAGTGCTGTCTCATTCTGACCAGTGGGGTAGCTTTGTAGCCTCCAGGTTGTTCTCCTCAAATCTGCCATAGAATGAGTTCAGCCTGTCCAGAAATTCCATGCTGTCATCACACTGAGTTGACTTGGTCTTGTAGTCAAGTTAGCTGCTAAATGCCTTGCCAGAGGTTCCTGGTATCCTCATATCCTCAAAGCAACTTTGTACCTTTCTTCCATACTCCCTCTTGGCTTCTTTGACAGCCCTTTTTAGGTTAGCCCTCGCTTTGCTTAGACCCACCTTGTCCTTGGCCCTAAATGCCTCATTTCTTGCCCTCAGAAGCTCATATACTCTGCTGGTTAGCCAAGGTTTTTTGATTGGCTCTGACTGTAATCTTCTTGGTTGCAGATCCATCTTACTCGCATTTTGAAATAGATGCCATTGTAGTGTCTGTATTCGTCTATGTTCACATGCTGTCTGAAAGTGGATGCATCTTTGAAGATGTCCCAACATGCATTATCAAAACAGTCCCTGAAAACTTTCCATTGCCCCTTCATTCCAGACCCTGATCAGTTTCTCAGTGGGTTTTTCTGTGATCTGCAAAGGTTTGTAAGTAGGTATTCATCTTATTGAAATACGATCAGAGCTACCCAAGTTTGGCTGCTGCACTGCTTTGTATGCTCCCTTTATGTTGGTGTAAACCTTGTCAAGTGTATTGCACCCCTTGTGGGAAAGTCCATAAATTGAATATAGTGGTGTAGCGCCTCTCTGAGATGCTTTACTGATGTCCCCAGCTATCACATATGTACAGTCAGGATTTTTACTTTGCAGCTCACATACAGAATGTATGCTAAGTGTTTTGGAGGTATTAGCAGTAGGTGGTATATACACGGCTGTTACGTAGACTCCATTAAACTCTCTGGGTACAGAGAAAGGTCTGAATTTCACTGTCAAGAATTCTACATTTTCAGAGCATTGAACTCGTATAATTTCACAGTTCACACACTAAATTTCATTTACATAGATGCGCAACCCACCTCCCTTGGCTTTTCCACATGGAGCTTGGTTTCTATCAGCACTAAACAAAGCAAAAACCTCTAAGTTCACCGCACTGTCATTGATTTTGTTATGCAGCCACATTTTTATAAATATTAGTGGACAGGTATTTCTCACCTTGTGTGTAGTGAGTGGAGATCTCAAGTCTAAGGAAGTCCATCTTGTTTTCTAAGACAGATGAAGGTAATGCAGGCCTGTAAGTGTTTGTTTTCAGCTTGGCAGCTATGCCAGCTCTGCAGCCTCTTTTTCTGATTGTATCACATCTCTTCCTTTTAACCCTCATCCAGACTGATCCAGAGCCTTCTGCTGCTTGATTCAGGTACTTTACAGCCTGTTTAGATAAAATGCAAACCTCCAGTAGTACTGTGAGTGAAGTAGCCCCAAACCTAGACAGCAAGGAATCCAGCTAGCATGTCTGCACTGCAAAACATCTGATTTCCAGTAACTTTCTTCTGCTTCAAGTTACTGTATCCACTTTAAAGGTCTGGAAAATGATTTTCTCCATTTTTGTAAGAAAAAGAAACAGATTGAGCATTCCTCTGTGATGAGCTGACACCACCACTGCCTCCCTGGGCGCAGACCTTTTTTTTTTTAAAGCTGATCACTGGAAAAGCATCTAAATACAGTAACTTGGAAAATGAAAAGGTTCTACAACTGGGTACTTATCTGCTCCAGAGCTCAAGTTAGTCACCCATGTGATAGACAGAGAAACTGAATACAATGTGGGAAATAAAGCAGACATCTGTATTCACAAGCTGTAACACTACAGTTCTGAAACGACACAGCTGAACACCTTATACTGTCATGACTACATGCATCATATGTTGGGAGTATGCATCATAGAGAGGAAAGGATCATGAGCTCTAGAAGTCAAGACAGACTTATGGGGATACCGAGCAACTAAGTCTCACAAGTAAAGACTACTGCAACAGTGATGTAATGAAGAACATCAAAGATCATGCAAAGTTCAATACTGAAGCTGTATGTGCACTACTTTCTCAGTAAGTTAAGAATGAAAGGAAGACTTGGGGCAGATGAGAAACCTACCAGACTGAAAGGCTCTAGAAAAGGCTTCTCCATGATGAGGATAACCAAAGCAGCAGCTTGTGAGATATAACATCTTTTAATCTCCATGATCACTTCAAAATCAACATAAGACAAACTCAATCAGCAAAAGCTGAGGCAGTCCACAGTTGGATCTTTACAATGTGCTATGAAGAGTCTTAAAAGAGTATCTAATGTCAACAATCTTACAGCAAGAAAAACAAAATTGGGCATCCTCACACTTAGAAGATGAGTAAGCTTGACTTGCAGCTATGCAGGCTGGGATACACAGCCTCCCAATTACTTGAGAAATCTTTATTAGATGAGTAGACATATCACAGAAATGCCAATGGGCAAGAACACTACCTTCTGGCATGAAAATAAAATTTTGAAAATAAAATCTTTTTACTCGTTTCCTGCCTTTCTATAATTAGTAGAGTCCAGCTTTCAGATTTTGCTGAATTCTAGGCTGTTTTGTAATTTCTGTGTACCCCAGACCTTACTAAGATAAGAAGGAAGCTTCTCTGTTCATCAGTGAGAGTGGTGAGCTTTGAGAAGCCTATCTTTCGCTGGAGGGGTGGCTTCAGCTCAGAATCTGTAATTTTATTAGCCATTTTGGGCTATTTCTATCCCTTTCATCTTTCTGTTTAAAAACCCCTGTTTGCGTGTTGTTTGTGTTTGCATTACCTCAGCAAGATCCTGCCTGGGTGTCCTGTAGAGTTCTATAGCAGCAGACAGAGAAAAGAGAGGCTTTGAGTGGATTAAGTACCTCTGTTTTGTTTTTTATTGCTTATTTTCACTAACAGCACTATTTCGAGCATTTTTAATTAACTTTGCAACTTATTTGAACTGTTAAACCATTACCGGTGGCAGAAAGTCTCTTCAAGTTTTCCCTCAGAACTAGCCAGCTCAGTATTACTCAGACCTGTTCCTCGTAGCCCAGCACTTGCCTAGAAACTGTTGTAGGCATTAGAAAGACCACAAATTGCTACAGCACTCAATTCTCCTTACCAAGGAAGAAAAAAACAGTATTTAATTAGTTACTGCTTAAATAGAAAAGTACCTATCCAGGCATGTCCAAGGGTCAGCCCCCTGTGTTTTCTCCTGTCCATCTGGTGAATCTGGGCATCCTGAGGCAATGTAACAATTGCCTCATGTACATAGACAACCCTCTCCTCCTACCACCTAACACGACAACCTGTGAGAGATGCACTTATATTGCCAAACTGGAAGCCAAGCTCTCTCCAGCCAAGACTGGACTAGTCCGTCAGGAGGAGAAAGTAAACACTTGCACCACACCGCAAACAACACATAATCCTACAAAACTTACAATCACACATAGTAACACGAAACACACATCTACATTCACGGAGGTTCTTAAAACAAATCTGCCCAAACAACAGAGTCCTCCGAAGCAGAAATACAAACAACCAACACAACCCAAGTGACACATAAATCACAAAACTAGTGTACCACTCAACCCCAGCCCCTAAGGCAAAACAATGTACCTAGCATACTAGTCATAGGTGACTCTATACTCAGGCACACTGATGTCCCACTCACCAGGCTAAACAAGAAGATTACAGCTAGTTGCCTGTTGGGTGCCAGGATCCACCACATAATGCACACAACTCAGGTCACTCCACAACAAGTACAAATATGACTCTGTCATTGTTCATGTTGGGGTGAATGATCTGAGATGTCCCTCCCTGGACTACATGAAAAGAACATGGAGGAGCTCTCTGACAATGTAGCCCAGGCAGGTATGACCCTAGCCCTGAGTAGCATCTTACTATCACCCAGAATGTTACCTCAGTACAAGGACAAAATAATTGACTTCAACAAGTGGCTAAACTTCTGGTGTCATTCTAAGGGGATTCAGTATCTATCAGCCTGGGATGACATGATCGACAGGCCACAATGCTTTGCCAGAGATGACCTGCAACTGTCGCCCCTGGATTTCCGGATACTGGCTAAGGCTCTTGCCACCCCCAAAGTGCCTTTTTTAGGCAAGGTTCAAATGACAAAATTACCACTGTAACTGGTACAGACAAACTCTGATGGTAATGCTACTCAATGCTAGAAGTCTAAACCTCAAAATGCACTCAATCGAGGCACTCCTTAAAATGGAGAACATCGACATCTGTGCATTGACAGAGACCTGGTTTAAAGCTCGAGAGAGCACCCCTGCAATACCAGGCTACAATTCATACCACACCTTTCGGCCATCTAACCTGGACCAAAATACCAGAGGTGGAGGTGTGTCCATATTCACCAAGGATATCCACACCTCCAGGCTAACTGCCCAACATAATGCATCTGAAATTCTCCAGATGAAACTAACACTGGGCAAGACTGCAATCTAAACTGTAGCTTGCTATGTATCCCCCACCATGTCCCAAGGTTCCCACTCCACTTTTCTTAACATACTGGAAAATATTATGGTAAAGCCCAACACCTTCATACTGGGAGACTTCAACTACCCCACCATTAACTGGGAAAACCACTCATGTACCATCACATTGGCACAACGTCTTTTGGAATTCATAAACTCCAACGCCTTGGACCAACTGATCCAGACCCCCACCAGGGGCAGCAATATCCTAAACATGGTTATTACCAACATGGGTAATCGGTGTTCCATACCAGAGGTCACCCCTCTCGTTGGTCAGATCCGACCATAAACTAATCACCCTAGACATCTACATCCCACCCCAACCCATATTAAGGAAACCACCATAAAAAACTTCTCCAAAGCCAACTTCATGCTTCTTAAGACAGAAGTGACTAAGTTCACCACACCCATGCAGAAGGATAGTAGTACTATGACTGCTGAATCCTACATCAACGCACCGTATGAACACACACACTAGGGCACGGACAATGCCATCCCAAACAGAACCAAGACACTATCTTCCAAAAAAAAGAAGCCAATCTGGTGGGTCCCCTGCCATCAACAAGCTATACAACAGAAGGAAGAAATTGTTGCAAAAAAAAAAAAAAAAAGAGTAAAATCCCAAGATTGGAAAATCTCCCTTGTCAGCCTCAGTAGTAAACTGAGATCCCTCATAAAATCCTCCAAAGTTTGTTACAAAAACAAAATCCACTGATTCTAAAGACAACCATAAGGCATTCTTCAGCTATGTCAAGAATCTAAATGGCAACACTCAGATCTGCTCACAGCAACAGCACAATGGCACTAAATATACAGAACCAGTTGACATCGCCAACATCTTGGCAGATAGGTTCAGTGCAAATTTCAGCCCCCTCTCACCCTTGAAAGGCCCATCTCTATACCGGATGAATGCCAAGTCCCTGTAATCATGACCACACAGGTAAAAACCGCACTTGCCAAAGCCAAAAATACAGCATCCATGGGACCTGACAATGTCACAAGCTGTGTTCTGCACGAACTACTAAGTACCATGTTCAATCATAGCCTCACTACAGGTTTTGTGCCTACTGAATGGCGCACAACTACAGTGATCCCGCTCCACAAAGGCGGATCCACCACGGACTCTGGGAACTACCAACCCATCAGCCTGACGAGTCTGATCTGCAAGGCCATGGAACGTATCATCATGGAACTTATAAACAAAGACATAGGTAACTTGCAAACTCTGGACCCCACCCTGTCTGTGTTTGTGAAAGGCAGATTATGTCTCCTAAACCTAATTGACATCTTTGAAGCAGTCACCAAAGCTGTAGATGAGAGTAAGGCAGTTCACACAGCCTATCTAGATCTCGCCAAGGCTTTCAACACCATCTCTCACTCTGGCATTATTGATAAACACAAAACTGGGCATAAACCCCTATGTCACATGGTGGGTGGCCAAATGGCTCACCAAAAGAACCCACACCGTGAAAGTAGTCAATTCCAAATCCATCTCCAGATCAGTTACAAGTGGAGTACCACAGGGCTCATCAGTCCTGGGTCCCCTCCTATTCAGGATCTACTTTTCAGAAGTCCACGCCAACACAGAGGGCTTGTGGCTAACAAAGTTCGTTGACAACTGCAAACTGGGAGCCATTACTGAATCCCCTAAGGACGTGGACATACTACAAAAGGACCTCACTAAGACAAATGCCTGGTGTCAAAGCCACGGCCTCAAGCTCAATGCTAAAAAGTGCATAGTCATCCCCTTTGGGAAAAACCCTGTGCCAACGAACTACTACATAGGAGGTAGTCCACTCACCACCGAAAGTGTGACACGAGACCTAGGGACACAGGTAGACAGTAGTCTCTCCTTTGATAACCATATAGCCACGGTGGTCAGGAAGTCCTTCTATGTGGCACACCTCATAACAAAAGGTTTCTCATCCAGAAAAAAAAGAGGACATTGTCCTCCTCTACTCACCCCTCATCAGACCTGTTATAGAGTACAATTCCCCAATAGGGATGTACCTCACAAGACATTTGCAGCAACTGGAAAGACCGCAGAAATACCTCACAAAGAGGATCACTGGCCTCAAACAGATGCCCTATGCAGACCATCTTAAGAAACTCCAGCTCTACTCCGTCGCATATCACCTACTCAAAGGCGATCTCTGCCTAGCATACAAAGCCATGTCAAACCCAGACCTGTTGAACATGCTACACTTAAAAAAATCCCAGTCCCTGCGGGCCACATGCTCCAGAGACCTTAACCTTGTCACCACAATAAACAGAACTTGCTGGAGGGATAGGTTCCTGTCCCAGAGACTTCCCATTCTCTGGAACAAGGCACCCATTCATGTCAAACACAGCACCTCACTGGCCATGTTTAAGAAATATCTGGGCAATTGGATGGGGAATAGGAAATTTACCCCGGGGATCACTTCTGTGGCTCTGCTTGAAAGGGACACTGGTAAACACATTTCTGGGTAGCTAAAGCAAGGGAAACTTTACAGCTAGGCTTATATAGGCCCTGAGGCCGTTAGCCTAGTATCTACCTATGAACCTATGAAGCATCAGGGTGGCAGACAGTACAATGACTAAGTTTATCCTCCAACAGACAAGCCTTTCTTCAAGCTTGCCCCAACTTGCATCCCTGCCTATTCAGGTCCCAAAGCATATGGTTAAACTATTGTTCAGCACCCCACAAAAGATAGATGATGAACATGTTCTGGAATAACCTGATCAAACGTACTGTTGATGGCATGATTATATGCCACCACCAATTCATTTGGATCATCAGCAATTACCTACATTAGGAAGCAGTCCCTCAGAGGCATTAAAGATCTACAAGACATCTTTTTTAAATATTACAATGGACCATCAATGTTGCATGGCATAATATGTGGGAGACCTCACTTAAAGTGTACCATAAATAGCACACAAATGAGACAGGCTCCAGCACAAGGCTTGAAATAACCACACTAAGTTAAATAGACCCGAGTAAGGCCATGACCCTGCAGTTCCATGGCAAGTTTGACGGAGTTGTAGTCAACCTAGGCATTAAAACCACATAAGGTTAACCACTGATTGATCATGTATGACCACTGATGAAGAGCAGCCCATGATGTGTCTTAAAATAAATGTCTTCCACATTGACAAAAATGCTACACTGAGGCCTCTGATAAATATGGAGGGCTTGATGGTTTCCCTGTATAATTTAAAAGATCTGGGCTTTTCTTATTAACTTTAAATTTGAACTTTCCACTTATTAGAAGCAGCATTTTGCACCAGTCTTAAACTTCCACTGCTTCGATATCAAACAGCTGTGACTTAATGAACTCTGTCACTAAAAAACATCTAGCAAAGCAGACAATGCTATAGTGCCTAAATTAAAGTTAATAAGCAAAGAATGCTCTCTGCAGTTGCTATATATCACCTACTGCAATACATTTACTTTGTTAATTAAGGAAGCAGCATACTGGGGAAGCAGTAAAAACGTTTTAGGTGACTCCTTAAATAAAAAAGAGCATGACAGATACTGGGTAGTAGCCTACTAAGGTAGCATTTCTTTATATCAGTAATATTATGAAGGTATGCCAACAATCAGTTGCTGTTTAGTGCAGATATTTATGTACATCATATTTAACACTGTAATTTAATCAAGTAATTAGTTGTAATTCAAATGTAGTAACTACGTGTGTGCTGTATGTTCTGTAATTTTCACAAAAATAGAAGTTTCCTAACTTTCTAAAAATTCATAATTACATACTGTTTGTTTGTCTTTTCGGCTTTAGGTTAGGGGTCGTCACAGCAGAACTCCGGTCCGCTAATGATTGGCAGTAGATTTTTTATGGTGCCGAGTCGCTAGCCCAACGCCCAACCTTCAGTGAAGGCATGCCCATTCACACATGTTTTTCGGAATAAGGACAGGAAATGAAAAAAAACTGCCACAGCAGGGCTTTCCAAGATGGCTTCACACTGATTAATAAAATAATTTCAGCTTCAAACTGAGAAAAAGGGAGTGCCACCGAAATTGTTTGCTGGGTAAAATTTAGTTACTGGCTAGTAAATACACTTCCTGGATGCCAGGAAAGAAGAAATTTGGAAAACATGAATGCAAACCAATGAGAAAAGGTGAAAAGAAAGCACAGTCTGTGAAGGATTCTATAGCTGTTTAGCAAAAAACAACAATTCAGGCTTCAGCTTTGGTTCAAGACATGGATTCCAGTAATTTAGAAGACAAAATAATTCAAATGTACTTGGGGTGATTAAACTAAACAAAATATTGTGAAGGAAACAACTCAAATAACAAATGTTAAAAAAAACAGAATAATCTTTAAATAGCTGTTCATACAAACTGATAAAACTAAACAAATTAGAGGATGAAATGAAGAAAAAGCTAGCTGAGTATGAGGCTTTTCAAGAAGAGATGTTTGAAAAATAGTGTTAGAGAAAAACCTGAAATTTTCTGCTGTATCATAGAAACTGGAAGGAACATGCTGCATTAATTTTATGAAAGCACAAATAAGAAACTGGACTGGTGCTCCACAGCACGATATGTCAACTGAAAGGGCACATTGAGTGTATGCTCCAAACTTGCTCATGAGAATGCAGCCAAGACCTATATTAGTAAAGATGCAAATACCAGCAGAAAGAGCTGATCCTGAAAAAATGGTGACAAAAGAGAAAAGTATTAAAAACTAAAGACTGCAGTGTTTGTAGAAAATAATTACTTACTGTACACCAGGCAGAAGAGAAACAAATGTATTCTAGCAATCAGGGAATGTTGAGAGGCAGGTGTGAGATTCTAGCTGCTGTATCCAGCTGCTTTCAGAGTATTCTTTCATGGAAGATCAAAGACATTTTTGATGCAGAACAGGCTAAGCCAGAAAGAAAAATGTTTATCAAAGAAAAAGTGAACTAGCAAACAGAAGGAGACACTATTTCTCATTCTTCTGATGATAAAGTTCATGGGGAGACTTTGCCAGTGAAACTTTTTTTTTACAATATTCCAAAGGAAAAATTCTTGAGAGAGAGAAAAGCACATGAGATGGCTAGAAGAACCAGGAGTATATTGGACTTCAACCAGTCTGGTGTTGGGAGACGGAGATAAACAGGAAGAAGACTAGCAACACTGAAAGTAGTGAATAAATAAGAGAGGAGTTGTTTGTCTTTCGGCTTTTCCCGGTTAGGGGTTGCCACAGCAGAACTCCAGTCCGCTAATGATTGGCAGTAGATGTTTTTCAGGAACGGCGAGGTGCCAGCTCGACGTTCAACCTTCGATAAAGGCAAGTCCATTTACATATGTCTTTGGAACGCCCATCCAACCATGGGGAGGACATGCAGACTCCACACAGAAGGCACTCCCCGCACTCCAACAGAGAATCAAACGGGAGAATCTCTTGCTGTGAGGCAACAACGCTACTGCTGCACCACCTCAAATAAATGAGAGAGTATAGAGCATAAATACTATTTGTAAAAAGTGGTTTTGCAAGAAAAAGCGTCTGAAAAAGACTGGGCTTGTTAAACTTGTGGGAGTACTATAAAGCATATGCTCCACTTTATGTCACTAATGTGGCAGAAAAATAACTAAGTAAAACTATTTTTGTTTTTATTACTATTTGGAGAAAATATTTTATGATATAAACTGCATATTATATATAGCAAAGCAGTTTTGTGTAGTCATTGATATTTTAAATGTGGTAGCAATCTTTTCAGTGACTCTTGTATTTGTAAAAGATAGTAAAGCAAAAAAGGTACTTCTTTTACTTCTAAGAAACATAAGCTTTACAGTATAACAAGTGAAGAAAGACTGGACAAAAGCAAGTTTGATGTTAATATGCTGTGATCTTGGCCTGCAACTTTACGGATTATATTATATGTAGAAATAAGACATTTGTATTATTTTTACAATGGGGAATGCCAAAATTAATGCCTAAGGCTTAAGCTACAAATTTTTTTGTAAGCAAGCAGGCTTTATTAGTAAAACAAAATGATGAAAGCCAAGACGAATGCTAAGTTTCCTACATATGCAAATATATTAGTTTATTTTTCCGTTTAGAAAATATTCAGTGGGAGTCGAGAAGTCTGAAGCTGAAGGCAGCTGTGTATTCTGTTCTGACTGATATTTACAAAGATTCATTGCTGAGTACTTTACCATGCAGATGAACTGTCTATAGATGCAAGAAAATAACACTGAGATTTCTGAGCATTCTTTAATGAGGGAAAGGCAAAATTTAAAGATACAACTACAAGCAGATCAGTGAAAAAAACAAGTGACGTCTTGCCATAATGTTCCTTCTGAGTTGTCCATCTTCATCTGTCATCACCTGTAGGTTGGGTTCTGATCCTTTGGAACAGACTCATCTGTTTCTTATAGCTTGTGGACTCTATTTATTTATTTATTTGTTTAAACTCTTGAGCACATCCCTTACCCATAATGCTTAGGGAGATTACCTCACATCGAGTTTGCTGATAAGTGAAGGAAGACATAAAAATAAATGAAAGAGGTCATATCTGGAGTAGAATTATATTCCAAAAGGAAAATCTCAGGTGACTGTCCGTTCTTCCAGGAAATCAGGCAGGAGAAGGAAGGAGGGGAGTTGAGGACAGAAGATGATGGACAACTCAGATGGAACGTTAAGGTAAGACATAACTTCTTTATCTGAAGCTGTCAGTCTTCATTCTGTCATCACCTGTGGGACGGAGTCCCCAGCTACTTAGAACCCTGGGTGGACTCAAGGAAGGATATTCCTGAGAACCATCAAACCAAATGATGCTCTTCCCCTAGAGACCAGGTCTAATTTGTAAGGAGTAATAAAGGTATGGGGAGATGCCCAAGTTGCAGCTGCACAGATGTCATTCATGGAAGTTCTCAACTGGAAGACAGCAAAAGTAGCTACTGCTCTAGCTGAATGTGCTTTCAGTGGTACAAGTAAAGAAATACCCCTCATCCTACAAATGAAAGAAATACAGTCCAATGCCACTTAGCTGGGGTTACACTGTTGACAGGTTGTGCCAATTTAATATGTGAAAAGGAAACAAACAGCTGATCAGACTTCCTAATGTCCATGGTCCTGTCAAGATAGAATCTTAGTTGTCTGTGAACATCTAACAGATGCAATGAGTACTTCCCGTTGTTAGAATAATTTGGGAAAAACACCGAAAGGTTAATGCACTGATTAAGGTTGGTTTCTGACAAAAGCCTAGGTAGAAAGGATGGGTTGGTTCTGAAAGGAAACCCTATCCTTGTGAAAAATCAAATACGGCAGTCTAGAAGAAAGTGCCTGAATTTCTGAAATTCTTCCAGCCAAGGTAATGGCTACTAAAAAAATTGTTTTCCAGGATAGAAACTTTAGATCTCATCTAGAGGCCGGCTTGAAAGGTGGCTGTCAGAGCTTGCAGCATCAAAGTAAGGTCCCAAGGAGGAGTACAGTCCTTGAAAGGAGGCTTTAAGAGGCAATCACCTTTTAAAAAAGCTTTACAAAGTCTATGTGAAGCAACGGATGACCCATGGAAACCATTGTGAAAATTAGAGATGGCTGCCAGTTGGACTTTAATCGTAGAAGTGGAAGCGCCATCATTAAAAATAGAAGCTAGGAAGTGAAGAATTTCATGGATTGGTGCTAAAAAGGGATCAAGTTCATGTAGGGATGCCCAATGAGGCAAAAAGCTCACAGCAAGGGTGACCCCATGCCTGGGAAAACCTTTCCGACACTTTTGGGTTGAGGGGCCACTCGTAAGGTAGAAGGATGCACCTGCTCAATTTGTCTGCTATCACATTGGACTTCCCCGGAATGAGTTGAGATCAGAAAACAGTTGGAAGAGATCACCCACTGCCATACTCTGAGGGCTTCTCGGCATAAGGGGTAAGATCTGGTTCTCTCCGGACTGTTGATGTACCAGACCACTGACATGGTGTCTGTCTGAATTGCAATCATCCCTAAAAGCAGTGAGTCGTGAAATGCTCATAAGGCTAATAGCACTGCTCTCATCTGTAGTACATTTATGTGCAGATTAGCATTTGATGGGGACCAGGTGCCTTGGACTATCTTTACCTGGCAATGCTCCACCCAAGCTGGGAAGCGTCCATGGTCACTGTGGCCTTTGGCTGAGACAGAATGAATGGGTGCCCTTGTAGGACTTCATCTGAATGAATCCACCATAGGAGATCTCTTTTACAACTGTTAGTGATCAATATTGGCACTGACAAGGGATGCTGAAGGATGGACCATTGTACCGCAAATCGCCATTGTAAAATTCTCATGTGAAATCTAGATAGGGGAACAAGAGTTATGGCAGCCGCCACTGACCCTAATGCTTGAAGTACTAGTCATGCTGGAATTCTGCTCCTTTGTAATAATGTATGGACTTGAGTCTGGATAGTTTTCAACTGAGATGGAGGGAGTGAGGCAATGGAGATTCTTGTGTCTAACAATGCTCCTAATAAAGGTTAGATTTTGTGTTGGTTCCAGTGAGGATTTGTCAAAGTTGATTGTGATACCTAGATGGTTACATAATTGTAGAACTTTTTGTTTTGCTGTTGGTAATAGTTGCCTGGTAGTAGCGGAAATCAGCCAGTCGTCTAAGTATGGAAACACCTAGAATCCTTGCAGTCTTAAGTAGGCTGCTACTACTGGCCGTGCATTTGATGAACACCCTGGGGGCTGTAGTGAGACCAAAGGGAAAAACTCTGAATTAGTAATGACTGGCTCCCAGCCAGAAGTGAAGGAATCTTCTGGAATGTCTTAACCATCTTTATGTAGTAGTATGCATCCTGAAGATCTATAGAGCACATCCAGTTATCCTTTAGTAAAAATGGAAGAATGGACTGAATTGTGACCATATGGAATTTGGTTTTTCAAACAGATTTGCTCAGTTCACTAATTTAAAATTGTTCTCCAGTCCCCTGCCTTTTTTGGCACTAAAAAGAATCTTGAGTAAAATCTGGATCCTATTTTGTCTGGTGGGACTTCTTGAATGACGCTTTTTTTTCTACCAGCTTTTGAATTTGAATAGCTGCCCATTCCCTCTGGCCAGGTGGAACATCTGGAAATATCTTTGAGCTGAGAAGAGAAAAGGAAAAGGGAATTATATAGTCTCTGGAAATGATTATCTGCACCCACGTATTGGAGGTGATTTCTTGCCAGGCTTTTAGGTGCAGGGATAAGCGACCCCATTGCCTCCAGAGGTGGACAATCTGACCTCAATTCAAAAGCTCTGGAAGGGTTCCTGAAGAAGTATTCTTGGAAAACCTGACATTGCAGGCCACCTCTGCTGCGAGGGTGGCATCTTCCATTATTGCTCCACCCTCTGCCTCTGGTGAAACCTTCACCAGGCATAGTTAGGGAAGACCGTTGGGACCTCCTGTTCCTCATTCCTAGAGAAGGACCTCTCAGTTGTGGGAAAATGTACTTCTACGGAAGAAAGGGTTTGCCCATCCTTCTTGCACCTGGTTAAAGTGTCTCTAACATTTGGGCCAAAAAGGAAATAGATGTCAAAGGGTGCACTAACAAACAAAGACTTGAAGGGCTCCTAAGAATCACACTGGCACATGCCTGAACCTGCTGCTCTTGTCATTCCTTCGGCAACATGAGAAATGAGCTTCATGGACAACTTGGAAATGGATGTCAGGGTAGCCAACTGAGAGGTGACAATCCTGTGCCTCTTCAGAAACTGCTCCTGAGAGAGTTTACAAAATCTTCTTTATAAGATCTCTCTGCAATCACATAAAATGTGCCATGTAGTTCAAAGACTATAGGGCAAAGTTTGATGAAGCATAAACTCGCTTCTCAAATCTTTCGCCCGTGACTCCTTGTTGAGGGGATGGATACAAAAACTTTCTTCTGCTAGTTCCTTTTTAGTGGCCACCACTACAGCATCTACAGGAACTCCCTTAGTCCAAAAAGGCTTATCCTCTGGAGCTGTGCTAATTCTGTCTGGTCTCTTAAGAATTGGTTCGGTGGCATCAGTGGCCTTTCACACCCGACAAGAGATCAATTTGATGAGCTCGTCAGTGGGTGGGGATATCTAGGAAGATGGGCAGGCACCGAAAGCCTGCAGGTACATGGATTCCTTGGTCAAAGGGTTGAGGGACTTCCAACCACCTCTCTAAGTATTTCCAGGATGACACCAAAGGAGACATCATCAGGCGGTAAACTGGGAGATCTTTTGCCTCATCAAAATCTGTCTCTTCTGTGATGGACTCTTCTGGAAAGTCCAGGTGTTTCATCTTACACGATTTCTTCTGAGGGACCTCCTCAGGGGCAACATCTGGAGAGGTTTCAGGAGGAGAAGGGGTATGCTGCTGGGTAGCCTGAGGATGCAGTACCTTCCTTACCCTGCGGAGGAGTTGGTTAATGCTCAGGACCCAAATTGGCCATGGATGGGGGCTCCAAGGAGGAAGGAACCAACTTAGTACTGGAAGTAGCCAATGCCCTCTTCATGGCCTCCAAGGCTGACCCACCAGAAGACAAGAGGTGCTCTGAGGCTGAAAATGAAGACATCAGCACTGAAGTTCCCCTCTGTCTCAATGAAGTCTCCATCGAGACCAAAGTTGGACCCGAACTTATCCAAGTCGATTCACCGAGACACCAGAGTTGCTGAAATAAACTGGGAGCAGACCCCATTGACTTGAAACAGACCACCAACTGCAGCCCTAAGAGGACTCAGATTCCAACACAACAGAAGTGCTCGGGACAACTGTCCATTCCGAAGAAAAGGAGACATTCAGAACCAACACAGTTGGTTCCGGAAAGCTTGGAACTCAGGACCCTAAAATACCTGTGAATGTTAGAGGAGGAGGATTGGAAGGGGAATTGGAAGGTGTCAGTGTCTGTCCCAAAGGGATAGGAACTGACAGACTGCCCAACACACCTTGGTTCCATGGTATCTTCATCACCAATCTCTCCAGGTCAACTTCAGTGAGACTCCTGAAAGCAGATGGAGACCACCGAGGGGGACTTTGGTCTAAGAATGGAGAAGATGGCCTGTCAACAAAGGGGTCCACTGAAGGTGAATACTGGGCCCTTGGAAGTGGAGTTAAAGAAGACGACAATTGTTCCACAGCCGACAAAGGAACTGGAACCAAGGAAGCAGAAATCAATTCCAAGGTATGCTTTGGGGTCGAGGATTTTGAAATTGGCTCCAATATTGTCTTCTTTTTCAGGCTCGGTGCCGAGGAAGTATTCGGAACTGAGGCAGAGCGTTCCTTTGCCACTGAGGATCTAAAGGAGGAGGATGAGGAGGAAGAAGCATGTCCACATTTATGCTTGGTCTAGTCCAGAGATACAGATATGGTCTCCCCAAAAGAGGAGGGGAGAAGGCCTTTCAGAATAAGTTTATTCTTTCCTACCACTGCTTGGTGACTGAAAGTGTGGTAGACAGAGCAGTCCATTTGCAAGTGCAAGGGACCCGGATAATATACATATAGTGAATGCTAGTCAGAAAAAGGAATTTTGTGACCGCATTTGGAACTTTTTTTTTTCTTTTTTTTTTTTGGAAAAAGAATTACCAAAAGTGGTAAACAGAAACATTACTAAGGGGTAATAGGGGAGGGTAAGAAATACCACCAATGATATGACAGAGTTACCTGACAGTAGTCAGAAGGGGAGAAAGAGTTAGAACACGCAAAACTTCTGCCTAAAAAAGGCTGAAAGTATGAAAAAGATGCAATAGATGAAAAAACAAGGTTTTAAACAAATTTAGAAGGGAAAGGAAGACATTGTAAAGTAAAACATTTGACTTAACTGTAAAGCTCGAGAGCAAGATGGAGAAACCACTTCTCCCTAAGCATTATGGGTAAGGGAAGTGCTCGAGGGGTTTTTTTGGAGTCCACGATCTATAAGATATAACTGAGTCAGTTCCTAACCACAGGTGATGACAGAATGAAGAATGATAACTTCAGATATGACTTATTTATTTAACATTTGTTTGTCAGGATAGTCCAGCTGGACAAGCGTCCATTTTCAGTGGAGTCTGGGGAGAAAAGCTTGATACAATTACAGAGAGATAAATTACAGAGTAAAATCAAAAAACAGTAGTATATACATTTGCTGAAATTTTAGCAGCTAATATACAATATGAGTACATTACCCAATTCGGGATGAACATACATATGACAATGTGCAACTTCAATGTAATTCTCTAGTGAATAAGAGTATATAAGTAGTACAGGTTTACATATCTAAAGGAAATATATATATATATATATATATATATATATATATACATACACACTCACACGTGTGTGTGTGTGTGTGTATATATATACATATATATATATATATATATATATATATATATATACACACACACACACACACAGATATATATACATACACTACATACACATACACACACACACACACACACACACACTCCAATATCGATACACACACACACACAATATACACATATGCAGAGGCTTAGTTAGAGCATGTTCACTTGTGGAACCGGGACAAATGGAGATATAAAGTTTGAAATTATGGAAAATAAATAATGCATTTAAGAGTACAGTGTACAATTTTGTTTTATTTAAAGAAAATCAGTGCACTTTTTCTTAGAATACTTTCAGAAAAGAGTAAGATTTTTTTCCCCATCAGTTTTTCATATCTAGGAAGGGAATAGAGATAAGAAAAGCACAGACAGCAATCAGTGTAACTGGGAACAAAGGCTGTAGAATACACTTTGTCATAGGTAACCTTAATGTTAGCTTAGGTAATACCTGTGGGTGCAATTGTCAATCTGGTGCAATTTTTCTTATGTGGAGGGTTAAACTTCAATGTCTGACAATTTACATGGATTTGTGTGTTCATTCTAAGTTAATAGGCTATGGGATGTTTTGAACATGTATTTAGTTTTCTTTTTTCTTTTTGAGTTTTCATTAAAAAAGTCTTGAAAAATGTAATATTGTTTTAAATGGATATGAGCAAAATAACTGTATAAAAATATCAGCTTGAGAAACAGTGTGTTCAAGTAACATAATACGTTGGAAATGCACATTCAAAAAAACTGTCATGTATAACAGGTGAGAATAATAATGTGTTATAATAGCTATACTAACCATATGATCTTGGAATGCAAATGGTCTTACAAGCACAGAGAAAAATGAAAGGGTAACAAATTATATTAAGAAATGCAGTGTGTGCAAGTAGCAGTCCTACAGGAGACACATTGGAAAATAAATGGGCATGTGAGTTTGACAAAAAATGGATTTTGGGATCAATATTCAGCAGAATATCAAAGAAAAGGAAAAGGGGAGAAATTATACTAATTGATAGAGGGGTACCAGTAAGGATAGAAGAGGGGAAAAAAGACAATAATGTTATATTTGTGGTAGCAAGGGGCTATTGGTATGGGAGAAGGATTTGGCAAATATTTACATTCCAAAAACTGGTACTATGGAGTTTATAAAAAAAAAATAGAATAATCAATATTCAATAGGAAAATTACTTACAGGTGGGGACTGGATCTCAATTTGCAATAGTGAGCATGTATCATGGGGACTTAGGAAAATATAACAAAAGATGGCAGATTTCTGGAGAAAGCTATGAAGATATTTGGCATGGATGATGTAAATTCAGTAGTAGGAACTCTGACAGAATTTACATATCATTCCCCAAGGTACGATAACGGACTAGACTAGATAAAATTGTGCTTTACAGGAATGTTTGCACTTAATTGAATATATCCAATAACTACTTCAGATCACGCACCAATAAAAAAAGATGAAAAAAGGCAGAGTCATAAAGTAAAACTGAGACACTGGCACACTCCCACCTACCTGTTTAAAAGGAAACAAAAATTCTGCCGATACTGCTGAAATTGCCGAGGAACAAGAAAGGAGGAGAGAAAAATCTTCGGCTGAACACCATGGCTTAAGCAGATAACCGCTGGTAAAAACTTCAGGAAAAACACCATCATTGTGCCATATAAATCAACTTTAATAAAATGAAATAAAAAGCAGGAGGCAAATAAAAATGATAGGCGCTTTCAGCTAACATAGCCTTCTTCAGATCGTAATGTAAATCCTGAGGAAAAAAACATTTTTAAAAATAAACATCCCATCAAAAATAAGCTTTTACTATACTCATCCAATTATAGTTAATTTCCTGATTTAATAGTATGAGCTAAAAAGCAATTAATCAAAGGCTTAGATAACACACCCGCCGAATAATCGAATAAAAGATTTCCAATAACAACCTATTCTCAAGTAAAGGAAACAATGGCTTGATCTGGACTGGACTAAAACTTCTACAACAAGCGATAATACATTCTTTGGTAAAAGTACATAGTAGAAAACCAGCCTCCAAAAAGTGTCCTATCATTAATCTCCTCAAAGAGAAGACTACCAATCACAAGCTACACCAGAAGAAAAGAAACCAATCACTAACTTGCATCATTCAGGAAAAGTCATGATGTAAGCCCACCTTTTTATACATAAATTTTGAAAAACTTTGCGTTACAATAGTAAAAAAGTGACAGAAACAAAATATTAGCAGTGACAGAAACAAAAATATTAATACAATCACTGTCTTCGATCAATATGCATCTTCAAAAACAAATACATAATGAAGTTTCATGCACGAACAAAGAGCTTTCCATTACAATAACAGAAATATAGCAAGGAAACAAAATGTAATGTCAGTGGCACAATTAAACCGCTTAGTAAACCAAACAGATAGATCATTGCGGGGAAAGCTAGCAAGCTTACTTAGGTTAAAAAACAGTAAGCAAATGTTTATCCTTGCAAACAGCAAAGAAGAAGAGCTTCCATTATTATGTGAAGTTAAACAACCATAGATTGAGCTTTCTAAAACAGAAACCCATTCCAACTATCTTCGTTCAATGTGCATCTTCAAAGACAAATATGTTATGGATTTTCATACACAAACAAAAAGCTTTCTATTTCAGTAACAAAGATAAAGACAAAAGTAGTGAACCAACCACCAGGACCGGTCAGCAAAATGTTCCTGTAGCTCGAATAGCTAAAACCAATGATAGTAGATCACCAAACTGCTGAACAAAACTGTCCATAAACTGCATATAAGGCTACAATGCCTGTGATGATATGAAAAAGATGCTACTCCGTTGTAAAATGAGCAATCTTTTAATGATGAACAGAGAAAATAAGCGCTTTCACGCGGTAAAACCACGCTTCTTCAGATTTCATTATTTCAATGTATCAACCTAGTTATTTATACTGCCAAAGGCGGGAAAATCAAACAATTAGCAGACCACTTAATCAGTTAATCGAGTTGTATACTTGTTGCTAAGCAACTGTTACATTGTAGGCACATCAGCGTTAAAAAACATAAATATAAAAAGCATAAATAAGCACATAAATGCATAGTATAAACATGAAAACCTGCTGTAGTCCTAAACAAACTGATTCTATATTAGGATCCGTTTCCTAAAACATAATTTAGACTTACATTCAAGTCACCTAGAAACGGTATTCAAAGGCTAAATTCCTAAAAGACATATTTACACTAGAAAACCATAGCTAATCCGATCCGAACATTGAGGGCATAATGATCGGAACAGTCACTTTGATCCGTCCGTTTGTGATTAGGACTACAATTACTAGCCCAATAAATACAGGATCATTTGTCAAACAATGTTCATACAGTCTTGAGCCTAGATGTTTTTTACATTAAGTATATTACTAAGTGACTATTCCACTGCAAACACATCCGCGTTGAATAAACGCGGAAGCGAAAGGCATATGTAGGCACGTAAACATATGATATGAACATAGAACCATACTATATTTCTAAACAAACTAATTATATATTAAAATCCACTGCATAAAACGTTGTTCGGCTCCCATTCATATCAACCTGGAACCAATGTTCAAAAGCTGAACTCCTAAACAGTATGTTAATACCAGAAAGCCATAAGCAGCAGATCCAAGCATTAAAGGCATAATTATCGAAACGGTCACAATGATCCGTCCGTTCTAAAGGAAGCTGTAGTTGCTTTCCCAATGAACACAGAGCCATTGGACAAACACTGTTCATACAAGCTTAGGCTCAAATATTGTTTGCATTAAAATATACATACTAAAGTATATATAATAAATGAAATCCTGAGAGGATATAAACCTAAATAAAAACGGAAAACTTATTCCGTCTAAAACAAACTTGTATACTATCACAAACAAGAAAATTGAGCACACAAATTAATCAAGAATACCCAACAACTAATATTCATAAAAATCACTCCTTGATCTAAAACATATGTGTATGACAAGACATCTTAAATCACAAGTTCTTATAGTCACCAAGTGCAGGCCATAATATGAGTCATATCATCCTATACTCACAGCTAGCCAAAGGCATTAATTATGACTATATCTAAGTGAAGTAGGAGACAACCTATCCATATAATACATAACTTAATCTCAAACATCATGATCAGGGATGATGAAAAGCAAAAGATGCAAAAAGTGCTATAATATATATACAAGTATCACTATGAAACAAATATGCATATACACACAGTTAAAAAACTGGATGGAAAATAGATGAATAAAACAAAATAAGTACAAATTAAAATACAAAAATACATACCCACATGTGTATTATTTGGGATAGCGAAAATGGCTCATTAATAGTAACTAGGTGTATGCAGCTCTCTCTATCAATACCTAGGAACTGATATTGAAAACTATTAGCGGGATAGTAACACTGGTTTCAAAGATACAGAACTATTAATCCCTGGTACTAAGTGAGCTCCCAGTTTCAGGATCCAGTGTAGTTCAGTTGTGGCCAAATTATTCTCCTTATTACCTCCTCTATTATTGTCATTCACTATCTGCAAAACTCTGAAGGTAAAGGAATGCGACGGATACTCAATAACATGTTTCGCTAATGCATTGGTTTCCACCTTCTTTCTGATGTCATAAAGATGATTATAAATGCGTTCATGTAGTTTCCTTTTAGTTAGGCCTACATAGAACGCAGTACATTTAATACAGGTGGCAAGATATATGACATTGCTGGAGTTGCAGTTAGCAAAAAAACGTGGTATAAAAACATAATCCATGGTTGGATGTTCAAAAGGCTGTTCCTTTGTAATATAGCTGCATCTGTTGCAGTCATAGCATGGAAAAGTACCCTGTTTATGTGAAATGACTGAAGTCACTTATAGTATCTTATAGTATAGTATTGAAGTAACTTATAGTATCAGGTGATAATTGGGTGACAGCCCACATATCTAAGTTTGTTGAGGATATGTTGAGACCAGTTGTCAACCAGTACCCCACCATACTAAGAGATACTTATGATCTCTTAGATACCATCAAGGACATCAAGTTAGATATGAGTCAGCAATATACACTTATTACTTTAGATGTCAAAAGCTTATTTACGTCAATACCTAATATTGAAGGGATGGAAAGTATTAGACAGCTCCTGAATAAAGAGACTTCATATAGTAATGACAGGAACATCTTGATAAGCCAACTATTAGAACTCATTCTCTATAACAATGTGTTTCTGTTTGGAGACAGGTATTATCTACAGAAATGGGGGGTGGCCATGGGCACCCCCTGTGCTAATACCTATGCTAACTTGGTTGTCCTATGGTGGGAGAAGCAGTTTCTTTTTCCCCATGAGAACTTTAGACATGTTAAACTGTATAGGCGTTTCGTAGATGATATCATTATCATATGGGAAGGAGATATATAAATTTTTGAAGCTTTCCTGAGAGACCTAGAAACTACTAGTAGTTTCTTAAGATTTACCCTTGAGTCATCCACCACCCACATTGATTTCTTAGATGTGACATTATGTCTTACATCTGAAGGGGGTATTATTTCATCTTTATATAGGAAACCTTTGTGGCGCAACTCACTATTAACCTTTGATAGCATGCACCCCAGGCATGTGTTTCAGGGAATAATCAGAAGCCAATTTTTAAGGATCATGAAACTTTGTAGTAGAGAAGCTGATATCATCAGAGAGGCTTCAATACTAGAAGATTTATTTGTAAACAGAGGTTATGATCCTGTAATGGTTGGATATATCAAACACAAAACATTGGGTGATATATTGCATATGGAGTCCTACCAACATAAATCAACAACTCAGGTGACCCGGTACCATAATAAGGCAAGGTCTACCCACAGGAACTTGGTCAAATATGTAATCACGTATACCAGCGATATCAACAAGATACAGCAGGTTGTTCGTGATAATTGGCACATATTGACCATAGACCCTACAACTAGTATACTATTAGGTGAGAATCCAGTTTTTCTGTATAAGAATAGTAAGAATCTAAAAAGGATTCTCTGTGTGGATACATACACTACAATAGAAAGTCAGAAAGTGACTTCAGTCATTTCACATAAACAGGGCACTTTTCCATGCTATGACTGCAACAGATGCAGCTATATTACAAAGGAACAGCCTTTTGAACATCCAACCATGGATTATGTTTTTATACCACGTTTTTTTGCTAACTGCAACTCCAGCAATGTCATATATCTTGCCACCTGTATTAAATGTACTGCGTTCTATGTAGGCCTAACTAAAAGGAAACTACATGAACGCATTTATAATCATCTTTATGACATCAGAAAGAAGGTGGAAACCAATGCATTAGCGAAACATGTTATTGAGTATCCGTCGCATTCCTTTACCTTCAGAGTTTTGCAGATAGTGAATGACAATAATAGAGGAGGTAATAAGGAGAATAATTTGGCCACTACTGAACTACACTGGATCCTGAAACTGGGAGCTCACTTAGTACCAGGGATTAATAGTTCTGTATCTTTGAAACCAGTGTTACTATCCCGCTAATAGTTTTCAATATCAGTTCCTAGGTATTGATAGAGAGAGCTGCATACACCTAGTTACTATTAATGAGCCATTTTCGCTATCCCAAATAATACACATGTGGGTATGTATTTTTGTATTTTAATTTGTACTTATTTTGTTTTATTCATCTATTTTCCATCCAGTTTTTTAACTGTGTGTATATGCATATTTGTTTCATAGTGATACTTGTATATATATTATAGCACTTTTTGCATCTTTTGCTTTTCATCATCCCTGATCATGATGTTTGAGATTAAGTTATGTATTATATGGATAGGTTGTCTCCTACTTCACTTAGATATAGTCATAATTAATGCCTTTGGCTAGCTGTGAGTATAGGATGATATGACTCATATTATGGCCTGCACTTGGTGACTATAAGAACTTGTGATTTAAGATGTCTTGTCATACACATATGTTTTAGATCAAGGAGTGATTTTTTATGAATATTAGTTGTTGGGTATTCTTGATTAATTTGTGTGCTCAATTTTCTTGTTTGTGATAGTATACAAGTTTGTTTTTAGACGGAATAAGTTTTCCGTTTTTATTTAGGTTTATATCCTCTCAGGATTTCATTTATTATATATACTTTAGTATGTATATTTTAATGCAAACAATATTTGAGCCTAAGCTTGTATGAACAGTGTTTGTCCAATGGCTCTGTGTTCATTGGGAAAGCAACTACAGCTTCCTTTAGAACGGACGGATCATTGTGACCGTTTCGATAATTATGCCTTTAATGCTTGGATCTGCTGCTTATGGCTTTCTGGTATTAACATACTGTTTAGGAGTTCAGCTTTTGAACATTGGTTCCAGGTTGATATGAATGGGAGCCGAACAACGTTTTATGCAGTGGATTTTAATATATAATTAGTTTGTTTAGAAATATAGTATGGTTCTATGTTCATATCATATGTTTACGTGCCTACATATGCCTTTCGCTTCCGCGTTTATTCAACGCGGATGTGTTTGCAGTGGAATAGTCACTTAGTAATATACTTAATGTAAAAAACATCTAGGCTCAAGACTGTATGAACATTGTTTGACAAATGATCCTGTATTTATTGGGCTAGTAATTGTAGTCCTAATCACAAACGGACGGATCAAAGTGACTGTTCCGATCATTATGCCCTCAATGTTCGGATCGGATTAGCTATGGTTTTCTAGTGTAAATATGTCTTTTAGGAATTTAGCCTTTGAATACCGTTTCTAGGTGACTTGAATGTAAGTCTAAATTATGTTTTAGGAAACGGATCCTAATATAGAATCAGTTTGTTTAGGACTACAGCAGGTTTTCATGTTTATACTATGCATTTATGTGCTTATTTATGCTTTTATATTTATGTTTTTTAACGCTGATGTGCCTACAATGTAACAGTTGCTTAGCAACAAGTATACAACTCGATTAACTGATTAAGTGGTCTGCTAATTGTTTGATTTTCCCGCCTTTGGCAGTATAAATAACTAGGTTGATACATTGAAATAATGAAATCTGAAGAAGCGTGGTTTTACCGCGTGAAAGCGCTTATTTTCTCTGTTCATCATTAAAAGATTGCTCATTTTACAACGGAGTAGCATCTTTTTCATATCATCACAGGCACTGTAGCCTTATATGCAGTTTATGGACAGTTTTGTTCAGCAGTTTGGTGATCTACTATCATTGGTTTTAGCTATTCGAGCTACAGGAACATTTTGCTGACCGGTCCTGGTGGTTGGTTCACTACTTTTGTCTTTATCATTATTGTGCTTCCTTTTGGTGAGTGAACCATTGAACGAGCATTACCGACTTTTTCATTTTGTATTTCAGTAACAAAGATAAAACAAAAAACTTTCCATTTCAGTAACAGAGATATAACAAAAATACAATATTATGATGACACAATTAATCCACTATGTAGATCAAGCAAATAGATTGTTGCTAAAATAACTAGCAAGCTTACTTATCTCAAAAAGGACAGTTATGAAACATCTGTTTTTGCGGACAGTAAAGAAGCAAAAGCTTCCTGTCATTATATATTATTATCGACCACAGGTTGAGCTTTCCGTAGCGAAAACCCATTGATCGGATATCCGATCATGACTAAATGCACTTATGCAATAACAAAATAACTTTTAACACCTATTAGAAAATTATATATTAACTAAACCAATCAACAGGCTCATCCAGCTCCTCGTTGAGCAGTATTGGCTACAACGGCTATTCAGGAACAACATACCCTCCCGCATAGCCCAATGGAGAAACTACCAATCACAATCTGTTCTCAAAAGCGAGAATCAATAGTTCATTGGGGGCAAGACTAAAAATTTAGCAATATGCAGAAATGTATCTTCCAATTAAAGCATAGTGTAAGATGAGCCCCCAGGAAACAACCTATCAATAAGTCCCCCAGTGAAAGAACTGCTAGTCACAAACTACATCTAGAAAAGAGATATTCAAGGACAGTTATGTTACGCGTCCAGCTTTCAATGTGTGAAGTATCAACAAGTTATTAAAGACAAAAAATATAACAAAAATAAAAAATAAGAATGAGATATTATTGAAAGCAGGGTTAATATAATATAAACAAAGTCACTTTACAAAACAAACAAATCATGACGGAAAAACCTCTAGACCTAACTAGGGTCAAACAGCACATCCATACCTGTGAGTAAAACGAAGACAATGAAATCTCTAAAATGCGCCAAGTAAAACATCTATCAGTCCTTAAAACTAAACAATTGTAAAACATACAGAACTACCATAACTTGAAAACGAAAAACTCATTTAAACAAAAATACCAATAATCAAATTAACAGCTGCTTAAAGACGTACATATCAACTAAAGCAAAGTATCAGAATGACGGAAACTGTCTTGCAATAATTTTTAAACTATATGATATGGAACCAAACAATTTACACAGATATAAGTGGTGGGACTGAAAAGCCAGTCACTGATTCGGCTAATAGTACAGTAACCTATCATAGCAGGAAGCTCAGAGTAGGCCTCCTAAGGTCGAACCTATAGCCAGTATCCTTGCTTTTAGTATAGGTTTCAAAGGAACTACATTGTTCAGACCTGGGGGACAATGGGCTCTCAAATTCACAATCCACACAATTTCCCGGATTTCAGTCCGATTAACTACATCACCTTTCCTTTGTAATTGATGTATACATTCTATTGCTTTGAATTTAAAGTTATGATTCAGAAAGGTGGCAATATGCATTTATAGCACATTATTAAGATCAGCATTTCTTATATCATGCAGATGTCATAAGATTCGATCTTTAAAGTGCTGATTAGTTTTGCCAATATAAATAACTGCAGATGGAGCAAGTGGCCAGATAGATTAAATTATGTGCATTACAATTGACAAATATATTGAAGGTGTAGGTTTTGTTTTAAAACTGGATGTCCAAAAGTATTACTGATATCAATGGAGGTATACGCTTCACATCGATAGCATCTAAATGTTCTTTGTCTATTCAAAGATGATTGTCGAACAAAACCATCCTTATTACATAGGAGATTGTTAATATTCTTCCAGTTTTTGAAAGAAAAGCTAGGTTGATTCCCTACAATATTTCTGATCATCTCATCAGTTGTTAAGACCGGCCAACATTTCTTAACTGTCTCACAAACATGTTTAATGTTGTTGCTGAAAGTCATCAGGCATTTAAGATATGTATTGCTGGTTCTAATGTTGGAAGATGGAATAGCACTCAATGGTTCACTAAAGTATGTTCGCCCTTGTTTGGTTCGAATAGTATTAATGTTGGTAGTCAACCTGAGATCATTATCTCTATAGCCTCTTGCCTTCAGATTATGATGAAGCTTAGTGTGCTCCCATGAAAAATCATTATCATTAGTACAAAGTTGGGAAATTCTGGTAACTTGATTTTCCAGAATATTGTTGAAGATGGTGGCTGGGATGTATACTCTGTCTGTGCAAATAATGGTTTCTCCAAGTATCTTTTCTGTGGAGACTAGTCTGCAGACCATTGCCAGGATGTAGCAAAATGTTCACATCAAGAAAGTAAATCATTATGTCAGAATGATTAACTTTAAATTGCAAAAAAATCAGTGGTGTTACTAAGGTAGTCTTCAAATAAGATCAGCTGTTCAGCATCACCTTGCCACAGAATAAAAATGTTATCAACAAATAGACCATAATAAAGGTGTTGAAAACAGGGATTCAATTCACATAATACTTTCTCTTTCTCCCACTGGGCTAGTACCAAGTTTGAATAACTATTTGCACAAGAGGTGCCCAAGGCAACTCTCCATGTTTGCAGAAAGAGATTGTGTCCATAGATGAAAACATTGTTCTCAAGTAGCTGTTCCAACAAGGAGCATAGAGAAACTGTGGTAATACCTAGGTACTGCAATAATTTGCAAATGGCTTGGATGCCAAACTGGTTAGGAATGACTGTAAAGAGTCTGTTGATATCCATTTTGACTAACAGGAAAAGTAAATCCGTTGGATTGTTTGCGGTCTTTTTAATTCAACCAAAAAAGTACCAGTGTCCTTGAGTACCATTTTGGCATGTGGTAAGACTTCCTTAAGTTCATTTTCAATAAACATTGAGAGGGATTCTGTAATCCACCCCCTTCCAGCCACAATTGGACATAGTGGTGGATCAGGAGAATCTTTATGAATCTACGGAAGCCCACTTACTGTGGGTATGGTAAGGTGGGTGATTATAAAAAAGTCATACAGGCCATTGTTCAAATGTCTCTTCATAAGCAGTTCATTAAGTTCACTACTGAAGTTGATTCTTCTCTCAACATCCCCTGAATTTAGTTTCTTGTAGGTATTTTCGTCACTTAGCATCAGTTTCATCTTACTGACATACCAATCAGAATCCATCACACCAATGCCCCCTCCTTTGTTGGCAGATTTAATAACTAGATCTTGCCTTGTTCTCAATTCATTAAGAGCAGCTTGGCCTGCTTGCATCAAATTATGAAAACCTCCTTTCAAATGTCTTTGTTCCCTTGCCTTGGCCATCGTTGCTTCACATAAATGTAGAAAAATTCTACCGCTGGATGGTTAGATGTAAACTGACTTAGTTTCTTGTATTTTGGTATAGAATGGTCATTTTCAGTCACAAAGATAGATTTGAGAGTGACATTTCTACAAAATAACCTAAGATCAGTAACAAATTCATTGAGATTAGAACATAAGGCAGGTATAAAACTCAGACCTTTAGAGGGTAACTATATATACTCAGGAGGTAAAGCTGTCCGTGAGAGATTAAATACTAAGTTTACATCAACTTCTTGTGTTTTCTCTCTTGGCTCTGTGCTCTGGGATTTTGGTGAGGCTGTTGCTTGACAAAAAACGGCAGTGGCCAATTGAACGCTGCATGAACTGCTCCTTCTTTCGGACTAGTAGCTGATGTGGAGGGGGTATTCAATACATGATCATAGTTAATCAGCATCTGAGGGACATGACTGTCCAGCTTCACATGCATCAGCTTCCGTTGGTATGCTAACAAAGCGATCTCCAATTCCTTCTGAAGAACCAAGAGCTAGGTTGTCTCATACATCTCCCACTGGAATATTAGTATCATCTATTTCTGGGTTAGATTTATTTCTCGATACTGATTTATCTCATCCAAGTGGTCTTGATGTTTCCCTTGGCCATTCAAAAATATGGCCTTTCTTAAAATCTTGGAAGTCACAAGTTAATTTTTTTGGCTTTTTATTCTTTAAGCTTGTTGTCATATATACTGAGATTGAATTGTAGCATTTCCAATTTCTGCAGAAAAGAATTTTCCAAATGCATATTTTCCAATTTGTCCTATTTTTGTTTGATGTTAGCGGCTATTTTATCCTCCTCTGGTTTAAAACATTCAATCAGTAAATTCATATACCTGTAGCTGGTCTCAAGATTAACTGTTTGCCATTGGGCAAGCAAGTCTGGATAGGTATTACCATATGTGGGTAGACATTTAACCCTCATTCCCCATGATATCACCTTGTGAAAAATACAGGCTTCGAGGATGGAAGCGTTGCCACTGCAATCTTTCTAGTCGATAAGCTGAGTTTTCCACTTCCCAAAATATGGCATAGAAGTCTGTTTCATTAGCACTGTTGGTGGACAATTCATCTTTTGACACGATCTCTTTCTACAAACCATGGGGAGTTGCCAAAGGCACCCCTTGTGCAGATAGTTATTCAAACTTAGTACTAGCTCAGTGGGAGAAAAAGAAAGTATTATGTGAATTGAATCCCTGGTTTCAACATCTTCATTACTATGGTTGATTTTTTGATGGTATTTTTATTCTGTGGCAAGGTGATGCTGAACAGCTGACCTTATTTACAGACTACCTTAAAAACAAAATGCAATTTAAAGTCAATCATTCTGACATAATGATTGACTTTCTTGATGTGAACATTTTGCTACATCCTGGCAATGGTCTACAGACTAGTCTCCACAGAAAAGATATTTGGAGAAACCATTATTTGCACAGACCATTATATGTATCCCAGCCACATCTTCAACAATATTCTGGAAAATCAAGTTAACAGAATTTCTCGACCTTGTACTAATGATAATGATTTTAAAAGGCAGTACACTAAGCTTCATCATAATCTGAAGGCAAAAAGCTATAGAGATAACGATCTCAGGTTGACTACCAACATCAATACTATTCGAACCAACCAAGGACGACCACACTTTAGTGAACCACTGAGTGCTGTTCCATCTTCCAACACCAGAACGAATACATATTTTAAATGCCTGATGACTTTCAGAAACGACAATAAACGTGTTTGTGAGACAATTAAGAAATATTGACTGGTCTTAACGGCCGATGAGAGGATCAGAAATATTGTAGGGGATCAACCTAGCTTTTCTTTCAAAAACAGGAAGAATATTAAACGTCTCCTATGTAATAAGGATGGTTTTGTTCAACAATCATCTTTGTATAGACAAGGAACATTTAGATGTTATCGATGTAAAGCGTGTACTTCCATTGATAGCAGTAATACTTTTGGACATTCAGTTTCAAATAAAACCTACAACTTCAATGTATTTGCCAATTGTAATACACAGAATTTAATCTATCTGGCCATTTGCTCCATCTGCAGAGTTTTTTATATTGGCAAAACTAATCGGCACTTTAAAGTTTGAATCTTACTACATCTGCATGATATAAGAAATGCTGATCCTAATAATGCACTATCAATGCATATTGTCACCTTTCCAAATCATAACTTTAAATTCAAAGCAACAGAATGTATACATCAATTACAAAGGAAAGGTGATGCAGTTAGTCAGACTGAAATCCAGGAAATTAAGTGGATTGTGAAATTGAGAGCCCACTGTCCCCAGGTCTGAACAATGTAGTTCCTTTGAAACCTATACTAAAAGCAAGGAGACTGGCTATAGGTCAACCTTAGGAGGCCTACACTGAGCTTCCTGCTATGATAGGTTACTGTACTATTAGCCAAATCAATGACTATTGGCCAAATCAATGACTGGCTTCTCAGTCCCACTATTTATATTTGTGTAAATTGTTTGATTCCATATCATATAGTTTAAATGTTTTCAATCAATGTTATTGCATGACAGTTTCCACCATTCTGATATTTTGCTTTAGTTGATTTGTACGTCTTTAAGCTGCTGTGGATTTGATTACTGGTATTTTTGTTTAAATGAATTTTTCATTTTCAGGTTATAGCAGCGCAGTATGTTTTACAATTGTTTAGTTTTAGGGACTGTTAGATGTTTTACTTGCCACATTTTAGAGACTTCACTGTCTTCATTGTCTTTGTGTTACTCGCAAGTATGGATGCACTGTTTAACCCTACTTAGGTCTAGAGGTTTTGTTTCGTAAAGTGACTTGTTTATATTATATTAACCCTGCTTTCAATATCATCTCATTCTCATTTTTATTTTTGTTTTATTCTTTGCCCTTGATAACTTAATACTACGCGCATTGAAAGCTGGACTCTTAACATAACTGTCCTTGAATATTTATCTCTTTTCTAGATGTAGTTTGTGATTGGCAGTTTTTTTCACTGGGGGGCTTACTAATGGTTTGTTTCCTGGGGGCTCGTCTTACACTATGCTTTAATTGGAAGATACATTTCTGCTTGTTGCTGAATTTTTAGTCTTGCCCCCAACAAACTATTGGTTTTTGCTTTTGAGAACAGATTGTGATTGTGATTGGTAGTTTCTCCATTAGACTATGCGGAGGGTATGTTATTCTGGAATAGCCGTTGTAGCCAATACTGCTGAACCAGGAACTGGATGAGCCTGTTGATTAGCTTATTTAATATATATTTTTCTAAGTGTTAAAGTTGTTTTGTTACTGCATAAGTGCTTTTAGTCATGATCATGATCGGATATCTGATCAATGGGTTTTCACTACAGAAAGCTCAACCTATGGTCGCTTAGTAATATATAATGATGGGAAGCTTTTTCTTCTTTACTGTCCGCAAAAATAGACGTTTCATTACGTTCCTTTTTAATATAAGTAAGCTTGGAAGTTATTTTCGCAATGATCTATTTGCTTGATCTACAAAGTGAATTAATTGTGTCATAATATTATATTTTAGTAATTTTGTTATATCTCTGCCACTGAAATGGAAAGCTTTTTGTTTTATCTTTGTTACTGAAATAGAAAGTTTTTTTGTTTGTGTATGAAAATCCATAACATACATGTCTTTGAAGATGCACATGACCAAAGATAGTTGGAATGGGTTTCTGTTTTAGAAAGCTCAATCTATGGTTGTTTAACTTCACATAATAATGGAAGCTCTTGTTTATTTGCTGTTTGTAAGGATAAACATTTGCTTACTGTTTTTTAACCTAAGTAAGCTCACTAGCTTTCCCTGCAATCATCTGTTTGGTTTACTTAGCGGTTTAATTGTGCCATTAACATTGCATTTTGTTTCCTTGCTATATTTCTGTTACTGAAATGGAAAGCTCTTTGTTCGTGGATGAAAATTGACAGCATATATGTCTTTAAAGATGCATATTGATCGAAGACAGTGATTGTACTATGAGTGTACTAGTGATTGTAATATTTTGTTTCTGTCACTTTTATACTACTGGAATGAAAAGTTTGTTAAAAATGTATGTATAAAAAGGTGGGCTTACGACATGACTTTTCCTGAAACATGCAAGTTAGTGATTGGTTTCTTTTCTTCTGGTGTAGCTTGCAATTGGTAGTCTTCTCTTTGAAGAGATTAATGATAGTACAAAACCAGCCCCCCCCCCAAAAGTGTCCTATGTACTTTTACCAAATAATGTATTACCGCTTGTAGAAGTTTTAGTCCAGCTTAGATCTAGCCATTGGTTCCTTTCCTTGAGAATAGTTTGTGATTGGAAAGTTTTTTATTGGATTATTCAGAGGGTGTGTTATCATCTAAGCCTTTGATTAATTGCTTTTTAGCTCATACTATTAAATCAGGAAATGAACTATAATTGGATGAGTATAGTAAAAGCTTATTTTTGATTGGAAGTTCATTTTTTAAACATTTTTTTGCAGTTTTTACATTATGATCTGAAGAAGGTTATATTAGCTGCAAGAGCTTATCATTTTTATTTGCCTCGTGCTTTTTATTTCAATTTATTAAAGTTGATTTATCTGTCACAATCGTGGTGTTTTTGCTTAAGTTTTTACCAGCAGTTAGCTTAAGCCGTGGTGTTCTGCCAAAGATTTTACTCTGTTCCACCTGTTAAAAAGAGATGAATTTAAGGAATGGGTGTGACGATTGGGGAGAGATGGGCGAAGGCTGCCAGCCTAGTGAAATAGAATTTGATATATAATTCTGGCATTTGTAAATTCATGTAAAATGCAGACATGTTTTCTTGAGTGTAAAAGATTACTGTGAAATGTGGAACTGCAAAATATGTGACAACATTGCACTCTACTGGCCCAGTGAAGCATGTTGTGACCCTTTCATGTTAGAATTCGGCTCCAGTGCATCTGGATGAAGGTTTCATGCCCATTGTTTTAAGGCTAAAGTTTATGACCAGAATTTAGATATGGAATGTGCTTTATTGCTCTAGTTTATGTTTGAATATACATGTGAAATGCCTTGCATTGTTGTTTCTGAGCAGGTGTTAGATTGCTAAATAATGCAGTTTGTGGCCTGAGAACTCATACCAGGTGTTAAGATGATGCAATATGAATACTGGTAAAATCTAAGTGTCAAAAATGATGTAATTTGGGAGGGCCTTAAGGACATGCTTGTTAGTAATGTTTAAATACTATTTCTCCCAAGAGACTTGGAGCATTTTGCTCTTGGATATCTAACTCAGCACTCTGCCTAAGCTCACATGCAAGTTTTTAGCAGTGTGATTTCTTGTAGGAATAGTTAAAGCTAGTAAAGATTAATAAGGGATTTTTTCTTAGAAATCAGACCTGCACTACTGTATTATTTTAAGTTTGTGTGTGATCTCTGAACTCTTAGATATCTCTGTGGTGGTGTAGTTGTTTTGTGTTTTAATTACTTATTATTAAATATTTTTAAAGCCTTCTACCTGTGGCTGGTTTATGTAGAGATAAATTATGCATTAGAATACATTATATATTTATAGAGTTTACTGTCTAAGCCCTTCCAATAAGCCCAGAATGAATAGTCACATTACCATTGGATAATAATATTGCACAGTAATAATTGGACACCCTTTTAAGGGCCTTTTAGTAACTGGTATTATTAGCTTGGTGGTGGCAAGGACGACTACCGTATGGTCTGGGTAAAGGGGCACAGCTGGAGAATCTGTGTCAGCCAATCCCATGAGTGTCTGTGAAGTTGTATAAATACCTCTTCTCAAAGTGTGTCTGTGTGTGTGTGTGTGCGTGTATCAGCTACCTGGGAAGAGACACGAAGCGCTGGTTGTACAGAGAGGGTACTGGAGGCTTTAGCTTGCCCAGTTAGTTTGAGACCTGGACCCTATAGCTGTGCCAGTGGGGAGTATTACTGGGGACCTGGTGAGCAAAGAAGCAACCAGCCCCAGACGGACTGTGATCTCTGTATGCACTTAAGGGAAATTGTGCTTTACTGTGTTGTATGTATTAGTTATCCTTTCCTCTCTTCCCTATGAGACAACCTCCCTGGTGTTAGTGGTGAGGATTGAGGCTCCTTGATTGCGGGGCCAGGGCACAGTAATCCAATTGCTACTGGAAATTTGAGAATTATTAGGGAAGATAGAAATATCTTAAGAAATTACTGCTAGTGAGTGGGATAAAAAGAGTAGGAAAAAAGAGAGATATGATTATGAAGCAAAGGAAAGGGGCTGACAAATGTTAAAGTATTGCAGAATAAGGAAACTCTCTTAAAACAAGAAGAGGTGCAAATGCAGAGAAAATACAGGAGTATATGGATAATATCCATGAGTTTAGAAAGACTGATGTTAAGCAACTATTTTTTAATAACAACTCCAGAGCACAAACACCTTTAGCTCGACTTAGGCAGCAAAAACTAGAAAGGATTGTCGTCAAAGTTAGGGAGCCTAAAACAAGAAAAATAAACAGTCACCCTTATACAGATTTTAGAGATATTTTAGAGCTTTTATAAAAATGTCTATAAAGCAGAGAAATATAGAAATCAATAGAAAGCACAAATGATAATATTTAAGGAAACCTTCAGCATGCTAATGGTAGAGGAGGCTCAACAATTAACAGCTGAGATAGGAGATGAGATAAAAATGGTGACTTATAACCAATCTGAAGGAACATCTCCAAGAGTAGATGGTATTCATGAGGAATTTTGGAAGGTAGGAGGGAAGACAATGATAAAGATCTGGAGTTTTAACAGTATTTTAAAAGGAGGGGAAGCACCAACATCCTGGAAGAAAGCTGTGGTGGTTGTTAATACCTAAAGACTGCAAAGACTCATCAGACCTAGCTTCATATAGGCCCATTTTAATTTTTATCCAAGATTATAAAGATTATACATTATTTTTAAGCAACAGCTAATTGACAGGTATTGATCAATGTGGTCTTGAGGAGGGGTGGCAAACATGTGACACCATTAATAGAAAAATGATAATACAGGGAAAAGCAAAATATAAGAACATACTGCTGTTGTTGGTGGGTCTTGATGCAGAGAAGGCATTCAACAAAGTAAGTTGGGATTTTTGGAGTACAGCAAAGGAAGCATTTACATTTTCCTGATACAAAAATAAGGTTAAATTCGGATGATATATGAGGGGGATGGTTCCTCTCTGATAAATTATGTCTGAACAGAGGAACCATGCAGGTTTGTCCTCTTTCTTCTATGCTGATTGCATTATATTTAGAGCCACTGGTAAATAAAACAAAGGACTCAGAAATTCAAGGATATAACTGGCATGGTTATGAAAAAAGTTGCCTTTATTTGCATATGACATTTTGTACCTGATAAAACCAGAATCGGACATCTCAGTGTTGTCAAAGATTCTGAGACAGTTTCAATTTTTTTTTCAGGATATAAAATTAATGAAGGCAACACAACGTCTAAAGCTGTAAACTATGAGCTCACACATGAATTGGTTCAGCAGTACCCGTATGCATGGGGGTATGAAGTATTTAGAAGTATACACTAAAAAAAGCTTCTGTGATGCCAGCTCATTATGTATACGGGAAGTAATATACAAGCAGTGAAAATGTTTTCAGTCCCTTTAATTTTATATATGGGTCAGGCATATTTTTATCAAATAGAGGAACATTTGAGGATAATAATTAAGAAAGATTTGAAATAATTTATCTAGGACATGAAGACAAAAAGAGGGAGGCGCATAGGGTGACATAAAAAAGTGGAGGAAGATGCACACAGGTGGATTATATCTTATGTAGGAGGGCCAGTTTGAAGGAGATTGGAGACTGTAAAGTGGTGACCGGAGAAAGTGTAGTTAGGCAGCATAGGATAGTGGTTTGTAGGATGACGGTGGTTATCAAGAAGAAAAGGAGGAGTGTGAGGGCAGCACCAAGGATCAAGTGGTGGAAACTGAAAAAGGGTAATTGTGAGGTGGAGTTGAGGGATGAGTTAAGGCAGGCACTGGGTGGCAGTGAAGAGTAACCAAATAGCTGGGTAACTACAGCAGAGCCAGTAAGGGAGATGGCTAGAAAGGTGCTTGGTATCACATCTGGACAGAGGAAGGACAAGGAGACATGGTGGTGGAATGAGGAAGTAAAGGAGAGTGTACAGAGAAAGAGGTTGGCAAAGAAGAAGTGGGATTGTCAGAGAGATGAAGAAAGTACACAGGAGTATAAGGAGATGAGGTGCATGGCAAAGAGAGAGGTGGCGAAGGCTAAGGATAAGGCATATGAAGAGTTGTATGAAAGGTTGGACACTAACGAGGGAGAAAAGGACCTGCACCGATTGGCTAGACAGAGGGACCAAGATAGGAAAGATGTGCAGCAGATAAAGGTGATAAAGGATAATGAGGGAAACATACTCACTAGCGAGGAGAGAGTGTGTTGAGGAGATGGAAAGAGTACTTTGAGGGGTTGATGAATGAAGAGAATGAGAGGGAGAGAAGGTTGGATGATGTAGGGAAAGTGAATCATGAAGTACAATGGATTAGCAAGGAGGAAGTAAGGATAGCTATGAAGAGAATGAAGAATGGTAAGGCTGTTGCCCCAGGTGACATACCTGTGGAAACATGGAGGTGTTTAGGTGAAATGGCAGCGGAGTTTTTAACCAGATTGTTTAATGAAATCTTGGAAAGTGAGAGGATGCCTGAGGAATGGAGAAAAAGTGTTTTGCTACCGATTTTTAAGAATAAGGGTGATGTGCAGAGCTGTAGTAACTACAGAGGGATTAAATTGATCAGTCACAGCATGAAGTTATGGGAAAGAGTAGTGGAAGCAAGGTTAAACAGGGACGTGATGATTAGTGATCAGGAGTATGGTTTCATGCCAGGAAAGAGCACTACAGATGCGATCTTTGCTCTAAGAGTGTTGATGGAGAAGTACAGAGAATGTCAGAAGGAGTTGCATTGTGTTTTTGTAGACTTAGAGAAAGCATATGACAGGGTGCCTAGAGAGGAGTTGTGGTATTGTATGAGGAAGTCAGGAGTGTCAGAAAAGTATGTAAGAGTGGTACAGGATATGTACGAGGGTAGTGTGACAGTGGTGAGGTCTGCGGTGGGAGTGACGGATGCGTTTAAGGTGGAGGTGGGGTTACATCAAGGATCAGCTCTGAGCCCTTTCTTATTTGCAATGGTGATGGACAGGTTGACAGACGAGATCAGACAGGAGTCCCCGTGGATTATGATGTTTGCAGATGACATTGTGATCTGTAGTGAGAGTAGGGAACAGGTGGAGGAGACCCTGGAGAGATGGAGATATGCTCTAGAGAGAAGAGGAATGAAGGTCAGCAGGACTAAGACAGAATATGTGTGTGTGAATAAGAGGGAGGATAGAGGAATGGTGAGGATGCAAGGAGGAGAGGTGGCGAAGGTGGATGAGTTTAAATCCTTGGGGTCAATAGTTCAGAGTAACGGTGAGTGTGGAAGAGAGGTGAAGAAGAGAGTACAGGCAGGATGGAGTGGGTGAAGAAGAGTGTCAGGAGTGATTTGTGACAGATGAGTACCTGTAAGAGTGAAAGGGAAGGTCTGCAAGAGGGTAGTGAGACCAGCTATGTTATATGGGCTGGAGACAGTGGCATTGACAAAAAGGCAGGAGTTTGAGCTGGATGCGGCAGAATTAAAGATGTTAAGATTTGCAATGAGTGTGATGAGGGTGGACAGGATTAGGAATAAGTATATTAGAGGGTCAGCCCAGGTTGGAAGGTTTGGAGACAAAGCCAGAGAGGCACAATTACGTTGGTTTGGACATGTGCTGAGGAGGGATGCTGAGTATATTGGGAAAAAAATGCTAAGGATGAAGCTACCAGGTAAAAGGAAAAGAGGAAGGCCTAAGATAAGGTTTATGGATGTGGTGAGAGAGGACATGCAGGTGGTTGGTATGACAGAGCAAGATGCAGAAGACAGGAAGAAATGGAAACAGGTGATCTGCTGTGGCGACCCCTAAAGGGAACAGCCGAAATAAGATGATGAGAAGATAAGCAGAAGGTTATAATTCAAAATGAAAAGGGATGATGGTGAAATGTAGGGATGAAGTTCAAGAAATAAAGAAAGAGTGGGATTTGGATGCAGATCATTAATGAGAGTAACAACATACATACAGAATCTTGCATTAAAAAATTAGCCGAAAGTATTCTGAGAACGATGTCAACAGCAGAATGAAGATGAAGATTTTGCCACTAGAGAAGACTGCATGCAGAGGTGCAGAAAACAGACAACATGGGACTGAAATTTACTGGAGAAAAGTGACAAAGCAAACACGGTACTGGGATCAAAAAAGAGAGAGAGGGAATGGTAATAGAGGGATGAGGCAATGAAGGTGTTTGGAATCCAGGACAGAAACTGCCTTCTCTACCATGACTGATAACAGAGTATAGGCAAAGAGAAAGGAATATGGAAATATAAAGAGAAAGGAATATGGAAATATAAGTTAACGACATGCTCTGATAGGCCTTTAGTCAAATCTACAACAGAAGCTGATGTTAAAAATTGGATAATTAGTAATATTGCATAATAACTAAAAAATGAATCAGAAGAGGTTGGAAAAGACTGGGAAGAGAGACTGGAAAATCTATTTACAAAAGTAAATTTGGAGGACATATGCATGGCTGCCATGTATGCCATAAAGTCCAGAAGGTTTAGGAAGTATTTGCATAGGCATTTTTATACCATGGGCAGACGTCAACAGTTTTTCCTCAGGGAGAGAGCAAATATTGCAGGTGTAACGGGGAAGAAAGTGGTAACTAGCAACATGTGTTTTGGGAATGTAATGAGTTGGCAGATTTTAAAAATACCCTACAGAATACTCTATCATAAATTCAGGATGAGCAAATGGCTGCGACTAAGGTTTTAATTTTTTTTTTTTTTTATGAGCTGGGACACAGGATCTGAAATCATTAGACCTTAGTAAGTTGAATTCTGTTGGCTGCCTAAAAAGCAATTACAAGAAAATGAAAATCAAAGTCTAAAGCAACTGTATTTGAAGTAGTGAATATTATAAACGAAATAAAAGAACTTCAAGTGGGATTTTTAGAAAGTGAAGGAGCAAATTGCATAGAAATTAATGGAAATTTTGGGATCAATAAATGCAGAATAATGTTCAGCAGAAGTGAGGTTTAAGGGAAGGCAAGAACGCTTATGTTATGGTGAACTGATGATAGTTACAAAGAAAGCAAAGATCATTAATGCATAATGTTATGCGAATGGAAAAATATTACGTTTTTCTTTTAATGTAAGTTTGCCTATATCTTAAGTGATAATTAAAAAAGGTGCTTAAACAATAAAAAGAATTGGCACAGCAGCCCAGTTACTAAGTAAATTACAAGGATGCTGCAATAGTGGACACCATACTTCCTGCAACTCTTCAGTTTTGCAGTAAGGAGTGATATATACCTTAGTTAACTTCATCATATACATTGTCCTGTTACTGATCTTAGTTTAATTTGGCCTGGCGGGCAGGAACTAGAGTAACTGCAGATTAATGCTTACCTCTATATGGCAGTACCTTATCTGCTCAGTATCTCATTACTTTCTTCACTGCTATACTGGTAATCCAAGTACATTGTTTCAGTATCCCCCAATGGGTTACCATTTTACTCTATCTTTCTACCATAACGTTTTGACATAGTTAACTACACTGCCTAAAAACTGCTCTGATAACAGAGTCAGAAAAATAGTCTGTCATGCTTATTTTATCCACTGTTTATAAAATATTTCTAGAAGTCTTTCATGCTTATTTCATCCACTGTTTATAAAACATTTGTAGGAAAATTGCACAATTAGGTGTCCTTACGTTCTTTAGAAAAATTAATGGCAAAAATACATACTTTTCTTATGAGAAACTTAAATCTGTGCTGCAAATGTGTCATGTGCAACAATACCCACTGGACTGAGCAGCCTAACTGATTGCCTTTGGTGGTACAAACTCCTGCACCAACAAATCCCTATTTTGCTTTGCTTGGTTTCTTTACTACAAAAGATCAATACCAAAAAAGTGCTCCTGCTAGACCAGTGAAACAGGTGCCTAGAGAGGAAGTCCTGTAGTTTTTATCTTTCTATTTGTTGGCCTCCTGCTCCTACTGCCCATGGCCTCTAAGTAGGTCATAGGTGGCACAGAAAGAAATTAAAAAAAATCAAAAGTGAAAGTCTGGCACAATGAGAAGATTGGAACTGGTGTGAGGTAAGTATGTATGTGTGTGTGTGTGTAAATGTGTGTATGTGTATGTATATATATAGATATATATATATATATATATATATAGATATATATATATATGTATATACATATACATATATATACATATATATATATACATACACACACACAGGCATTTTTTATCAGTACTGGAAGACAACCAGATCTTTTGGATGAATGGAGGCTGGTTAGCCCTCAGCTATCCCTGATTTTGTAGAACATGCCTGTATTACCAGATATAAAACAGATATTTCAGTTTCAGACTCCATATCATTCACAAAATGTATGCTAATACAAAACCTGTTCTAGCAATTTTCTAAGTTTCTAACAATATTTAAGTTCTAAATGTAATTTTGCTCCTATTATTTATTTTTGGCACTGTCCAGGCTTTTTGCGTTAAAAGGTTAAGACGCATGTCTATCCTATATTGTTTTATCCAGGTAAAACACAGGGAGTTACACTCAGTCAAACATGACATGCTTTAATGCAGAAAATGTTTATAAATGCACAATCTGTTCTACATAAAATGGTGTCCTCTTTGGGGGAATATGACTAATGACTGCTTCTGGCTGATTATTCTGAACTTGCAGGATTACTGTGACTTGTGTAAGGGCGTACATGGAATACTACAATGTAAGGGGAAGTTGGAATACTTCAATGTATAGCTACTATGTCCATGTAACAAAGCTTAAATACAGTCCATCATGGATGGCATTGCTTAATTATAACTGCTGGATTGAGGTGGCAGCAATCTGTAAAAGGTAACTGACTCTCTTATTTACCTGATTTAAAGAATCACTGTCTGCCTTTGCTGGACTGTTTGCATTTGCAGGATTACTGTCATTTATGAGAAGCAGCTTATACTACTTTAATGTGTGGCTACTGTTTTCATGGAACAAAGCTGAAATACAAAGCTTATATTAAACATCCCTCACCATTTTCTCACAGGTTTGGGAGTGGCTTTGAATAACTGATGGCAAGACAGGAATGCCTATATGCAGCAAGCGGGACTGCTGCTGCCCCCCACGTACCTCAACCAAGTATAGAACATCAGAGATTACTAACACACCAGTTTTAAAGCATTATGGTCGTGTGGTGGGAGGATCGAGGTGACACCA
>NC_056730.1:491270338-491357374 GCF_019279795.1 Protopterus annectens | reverse complement strand
TTCTGTGTTTATTGTGCACTGCTATTCGGTTATCTTTGAGCACTTATCTTTGGATACAACTCATTTCCTCAATAAATAAGAAAGTATGACTTCATTTTCTTTCTTTATGGGTGATTTTTGTCTATGCTTTCATTAAATGAAAAGGTTAGAAAAAAAAACACTAAAATGCACCTCGGAGCATTTTTACTACATGCCTTTTGGGTTTCTACAGGCCACTAGACTTCCTGTTAACTTAGTTATTACAGTGTAGTTTTGGTCAGTTAGGGTGTGTTAAAAGATTCTGGGAAACCATGGTTTAAGAATAAGGCTGATTTTCTTCCGTTAATTATGATTTTTCTCCAGGCCATCACTGGATGAAAGGTTGTCTAAAAAAATTGTACACCTCAGATCAAGTAGAACTCCCTGTTTAATGTAGTTATGTGTAGTCTTGGTCAGTTAGGGTGTGTTAAAAGGATTTAAAGTTGACAGACAGGACTATATTTCTTCCCTTAATCATGATTTTTGTTCAGGCCATCATTGGATGAAAAAGTTGTTTAAAAAAATGTAAAATCCATCTCAGAGCATCTAGAACCCCAGATGAATGCAGTTATTTCATACACAGGTAACTAGAACGTCTTTGCTAGTTAAAATGTGTTGAATGAATAAAGAAAACACTGAAGAGTAAGACAAACTGTCAGAAAAAGGAAGACTAAAGCAATCTAGATGGTGTAGGTAGACTAGGATGATGGCACCTGGTATTGTAGGGGGAGGCCATGGAGACCTTTCACCTAGGGTACCAGTTGAGCAAAGACAGACCCTGTACATATGTAATCCTTCCTTATAAGGAACCAGTTTGCCAGTCAGAGATAACCACTGTGAACATCCTTGAACTAACCATGTTGGTAAAACTCCTCAAATTAAAGCTTTAAAACGGATAAAAGACCTAACCAAAAAATACAGCAAATATAATACCATCTTTCTATGAAATGTTTTGGAGGTACAATTCAAGATGGGTATTATCTGGGTCAAATAAGACATTTTGAAATAAAATATGCAGTTAACCTCAGACAAGCGATTAAAACATCCATCATCTAGGCCCTGTATCATATGACATGCACAGCTGTCTCAACCTCTGTTTCCACATTCCAAAAAAAAAAACAGAAGTTAAAGATTACAAAAATAGACATAAGCATTGTGCCTTAAGACAAATTTGTATCTATGTACCCTAACCTTCAAGACCAACATTCTAAGTATCAAATCAACTAAGTCAGATTTGTCCCAAGGCTTTTTTATACTTGTTGCACAGAAGGTATTGTCTATGTGTTGAAGTGTACTTGCAACCTGTTTTACACTGGGGAAACCTATAGAAGTTTTAGGATTTGACTACAACATGTGAGGGATACTAAAAATACAAAACAGGAAAGTACATTAGGTGCTCATTTTTTACATCATAATTCCAACCCTTATGAGTTAAAAGGGTGTGTTTTGGAGAAGGTTGAAGTTTGCTTAGGAGAACATGTTAGCTTAAAAGAAAAATTACTTAAGAAAGAAACATTTTTTATTTTAAAGTATGGTACCCTTGAAGCCTTTTGGGCTTAACAAGGAGTGCAATTAGAAATATGTGATTTAAATAATTTAATTGTATTACTGATTAATTGGGGGATGATTCTGATGATTGTATTAATAAAAATATAAGTATTTAAACTGATTCTGCTTAGTGTGTTTTACGCTTGGAAGGTGTTTATGCTAAGGCGCTAAGTGTTTTATTAAACTTGGATTTTTTCTCCTATCAGTGGCCTTTTCTTGGTGGTATTTTTAAATACTACTTTTATGTCTGATATACCTTCAATTTATATGTGATACTAGTCCACCTACACTCTAATGCCTGCATCTTCACATGTTCTTTTCTTTTTTTACTCAAATGTTTTATTTAAATTCATTAAAAACAATAAGATACAATAATAAACAGTTGTTTTAAATCAAGAATTTTGAATATAACACACACTAACTACCTCAGGCCTATATATACATTGGAATGTATGAAATGTATAGAAACAATTGTTTGCAAAAAAGATTATTTTAGAATTTTAGAATTAAAAGTCACTTTGGAAAGTCTCAATGAGAGATAAAACCCTTATCCAAGGACTGCTGATGAAGCTCTTTGTAGGAATTCATAGTTCTTTTGTTCTGGTTTCTTTAGATACCACTTCTTTCAACAAAGTTTATAAGTCATCAATATTTGGAGAGTTGACAGAATTCCACTTTCTGGTGATACATTTTCTAGCTACAGCTAGAATTTCCATAAAGATAAGAATTAATTTTGTTCATACTAAAATATTCATATATATTAAAGTAGATTATTGTTTTGATTAATGGAAATGAATCTGAAAACAAAGCTTTACGAAAATTATCAGTATTTTCCCAGTACTGTCTTAAATTGGGACATTCATAAAAAATATGAAACCAATCTGTTTTACAAGGTTCTAATGCATCTCCAACAAATTACATTTTCAGAGTTACTAAACTTAGCAGTTTTGTCTGGAGTTAACAAGTCTCTATGGAGGCATTTCTAAGTAAAAATGCTCCAATATTGAACTCAGGATGTGGATTTAACAGAATATAAAATTTTAGTTTTTTCCAAATGAGAATAATTAGAAGACAAACTCCAGTGTTTAGACATTAAAGTGGACTTATATTTTATTAGCATGCCATATAATTTGGAAGTGATACTGGTTTTTAACAGATAAATAGAATATTAAGGAGGGTTGATCCAGAAAAGATGAGTTTTTTAATGATTCTGCAAAGATCTTGTATGTAGGTTAGTATGCTTTGTAATAATGGCCAATCTTGAGATGACAAACCATATTCTTAAACAATTTGTTTAGTATCTAATATGTTTAGATACAGTGTTGCCAGCAATTAAAATTCCTGACTTCCCATGCATTAAAAGTGTTGAAATGTAATTTATCTGGAAAATTCTTTGCGATTTTTAAAGGGATTACTAAATCGAAGTTTTAATATCCACATTAGAATCAATACATTTCCTAAAACTGTTGAAAATAAGGTCCAATTAGTTTAGTAGGTTTGGTTATATTATATTGCACAATATAGCATACAAAATGCCAAAATTTATTAGTAAGATCACTTATAGGGAATTTTGCTAACAGAGTGTTCTCGTTAAGTAATATAGTAAGATGTAGGGATTTCCACTTGCAATTATAATTTGGGTCAATCCAGTTTATCAGATCCTTGAATAACAATGCTCTGATTTATGTGTCAGTATCTAGGACCTTTATACCCTCTTGCTCCCAAGGTCTAATGTGATGTAGGTAGGCAATTCTACTTCTATTCGGGTACAATAAAAAGTTTACTAATAAATTATTTATACCTTTAATGAATTTATTTACAGGAAACATATTGGGAACTATAGCAATTTGGTAAAATAGTCATTTTAATCAACTGTAGTCTATCTTCAAAGGAAATGAACATATTATTCCATTTACCTATGTGGTTATTTATTAAAGACATGATGTTTTTATAGTTGAGTTCTACTGTCTTCTGTATAGTACCACATAAAACTATGCTCAAATAATTCAGGTAACTTGTTATTCTCCACTGCCGGTTAGATTATCAGATTGATTTTTTAACTTTTTATCACGTATAATTTGTTTAGATTTTAATTATTAAAATGAAGACCATAAAGTTTTTGAAAATAATTTGCTATATAACCTAATTCACACAGAATTGTTTTTGAGTTGGGTAAATAAGTAAAATGTCATATGCAAAAAATGTTACTTTACAGTTATAATGATTATAAATGTTAATGCCTATAATCTTTGTGTTATTTTGTATCAGACTGGCAAAAACTTCAGTGGCTAGTATGAATAAAATAGTGGATAGTGGGCAGCCTTGCTTAGTACCTTTAGTTATAGGTATACACTTCTGAAGTGAAAGGACCTAATTTGATATAAGATAAATTGTTCTTATAAACATTTTTAATATAGAAATGCAAATGAAGTCAATATTCCAAAAAGATAACCCTAGTTAACAGAATCAAAGGCTTTCTCTGTGTGTAAACTAATCAGCAATGCTTCTTCATCCTATTTAAAAATTCAATGACAGTAAGAATTCTTTTGATATTATCATGAGTATGTCTTTTGTAGATAAATCCTGATTAGTCACTGTTTATCATTTCTGAAAGTGGGACTTTCATTCTGTCAACAAATATGGACATGAAGATTTTATAATCATTATTTAAGAGTGAAATAGGTCTACCGGAGCTACAAAGTTGTGGGTCTTTATTAGTCTTCAGAATTGGAGTAATAAGTGAATATTGCCAGGATGGTATAATATTTTGAGTTTGTACTTCAGTTTTGTGAAAAAAAATATATAATATTTGAAGGAAATAAATTATAAATTTCTATAATAATTCCCATCCACACCAGGGGCTATATTACTTTTAAACTTCTTAATTTTACCTTTAACTTCATTTATAGATATTAATTTCTCCAGATCAGTTTTAAGTTTATCAAGGATTGCCTCTAGATTAAGAGAAAATAGTTCTGTGTTAAGAGAATTATTTGTTAGATTATTACAGTTACAGTGTTTTTTAATAATGAAATCTAAAAGCTTCAAGAATATCACCTATGGCAGATACTGACTCATTGGCACATTCATGTAATAATTTCATAATATTATTTGACTTAGATTGAATGTTGACTCTCACTGATAGATTATGCTTATGTTTTGCAGTTAAGGCATAAGAATTTAATTTCAGTTTTTCTAATGCCAAATTTGTTTTGTGTGTTAAAATATCCAAGTACTTCCTGTTTAGCTCATCTATTTCCTTTTTGTCATCAGATGACAGGTGCACAAATCTGGACTTAATTGTTGAAAGTTGTAGTTGTACATTCTGTATCTCTGAGTCCCATTCTTTTAGTTTATTTCTATACCAAGTAACAGTTTTACCATAAATGTGGGCTTTTAGAGCATCCCAGACCATTACTAGTATCATCAGTATGATTTGCTTCTAAGTAGAACTGCAATTCTGTTAAAAGCCAATGTTTGAAATCTTTGATTTTGGTTATATAAGCTGATATTCTAATTATGAAGTTAACATTGCAAAATCAAGTTGCAATTTGAGTATGAGAGAGTTATGGTCTGAAAGAGGACATGGGAGTATAGAAAAGGATGACATTTTAACTTATTAGTGACTAAAATTCTGTCTATTCTTGTTTGGGTTTTGAATCTATGATCTATATGAGAAAAACATAATGAGTTATTATTAGAATTGAATGTATCATATAAACTGAGGGATTCAATCCATGTTTTAAACAGTTTTGCAGTAGGGGTGAGTCTAAGTGGTCGACTAAGGTGCTAGAGGTACCCAAGATACAGTTGAAATCTCCTCCCAGAATGAGACTGCCTTTATAAACATTGATTATTGGATCAAGGTAATGTTATGCTATTACTCCTAAACGTGGAAACCAATACAGGTTAACAAATGTCCTTCTGTTACTGAGTTTTAAATTAATAATGGCTAATAATCCTTCTGGGTCTTCATATTTATGTGAGACTTGGGGATTTACGACACTTTTCTTCCACAGGATAATGACCCCCCCCTCTTAGATTAGGAATGGGCTAGTGTTAGGTAATTGTTAGGACTCCAAATATTTTTTTCAGCGGCTATGAAATGAGTTTCCTGTAAGACTACAACTTGTGATTTATTGACATTTAAGTACCTTAGCAGGTTTAACCTTCTCCTTCAGACCACTCCACTGACGTTTTAGGACGTTATAGACAAAGACTTAAATGTATATGAAGTTCTTTAAATACAGTAAGCAATGATTAAAGTATTAATCTCATGACTCTTTCTAATATATAAAAACACAACTATCTGCAAGTAAATATATCAAGTGGAATGACATTAGCAATATTTGTAAAATGTAGTATCATAAATTCAGGCCTAGCTAAAAGGAAAATAAGATCTAAGACATATAATCAAAAGAAGTAAGAATTTCTAAAAAAAAACATGGAATTATTAAAATTCCCAGTCTAAGAAATAAACTAAGATCTATTAGACTGCTTTCGGTAGCCATCAAAACCATATCCAGCAGCTCTAACAAGTCCTATATATGAGGCTTATTAAATTAAATGATATTAATGTGAACAGCTGAAGTATTATAAACAGAAGCATTTAAAATACATACTTCCCAAACATCAAAAGAGGTTTCTTTTTTATACATATAAAGGACTAATTAATAAATCTTTTTTTATGAGAGTATAAAAGAGTAGAGGAATTTAGGGGATTAATACAAATTATACCGATCAGATGAAATAGATTACTGCTCACAGAAAAAGCAATTTAGTGAATAGTGTAACCATTCATTTACTTTTTCATTTCAGATTAAAGTCTGTTCATTATTAAAAACTATTATAAATGAGTAAAAACAAAGGCTCTAAGAGACATCTAAGTTTTTGAGTATGAACTAAAACAAAAAGATTCACTAATATGAAGCTGCATTTTCCTATATATATATATATATATATATATATATATATATATACACACACACACACTCTCTGTCATAGTAAATAATAAATAAGCAGCTTAAAGATAAAAGGCTATCTTTATGAGACTTACTTTGAAACTTACCAGTACTGTGCTAAGCCACTGTACCACATTACAGTAGGCATTCCCACAGAAATGTATTCTTAACAATGCACCTTTCTGGGCCACATTCTGAGCAGGTAAAGAGATAAATTCACACAAATGTCAGTATGCAGCACCAATGAGCATCAGTGCCACAACATGAGGTCCATCCATACCAGTAACATCTCAACTTCATGTAATAAGGATATCATTACAATGAAAGAAATTCATGGACAAGAACAGAAAAATATATAATGAATGTCACTCAGATTTCCCTAAACACTGCTAGAACGATAATTTGCACAAGAAAACTATATACATAATGCTGTAATCATCACTGTTCAGCAGCATTTAAAACAAAACTGAATGTCCTTCCTTTAAAAAAAGTGTTCATTCATCTTTGGGCATAAAATGATATACACAAGATTGAAGTCATTTAACCTTAGAAGCTGCTGTTGCAAAAAAAAAAAAACCTACACATGTGTACATATTGTGAGAGTGTGTGTTTGTGTAAATACATACACGTCTCTCGAACTATATATTATATATAAATACAAATTTTATATATATACATATAAACAAATACACACATTAACTGATCATTTCTTTGAGTCTGACATCAAACTGCATGGACCATATTGTATTTGGGAGCTATTCATCTCCAGAGAAATAATTATGTAAAGAAAGAAAAGAAGTATAAATCAATACTAATTAGTACTAAATGTGGAACTATTTGATATATAGTTGTAGCTATGGAACATTAAATCAAATAAGGATACAAAAAGAGTCTAAATAAAAAGAAATATAGCAACTGCAAAGAAGAACTCGCCTAAGAAAATGGATGCAGTCTATGTATGATAACAATAAAACTTCTGGATTCAAAACTAATTAAATAACCCAATCAAACAAAAAGTCTACTTGCATATAACATAAATTAACATTTTTTGAAAATTAAGCAAAGATTCATCTCATGCTAATAAGGTGATTTTTAAGTGAAAAACTGCAGTTTGAAAATGTTAAGATAGAAAGAAATGCTTAAAAAAGCATCACAAAATTTTGTGTCAGTTTCACGAGTATTTACATCTAAACAACATACCAGGCAGATGATTTAACAGTCCCCAAGCCATTTTTGTTCTATTAAAGCATAGCTATACTAATAAAAGACTATATTTTAACAAATTAAGGTTGAATTATGGTGGTTAAGGAAGAAATTTAATACAGAGTAAGAAAAACATTGAAAGAAAGCATACTGACAAAAGGAAACCCCCACCATGCTGCAGTAGTGACAAGCACTCAGTGAATAATTTAAACAAAGTTACTTGTAGTTAGCAGAGAAATTAGTTGTCATTTCCATTTAGTAATATTTGTGTTATATTTGTATAAGATTGTAACTTAATGGTAAGAAATAAGAGTTTTGCTTCAAAGGTTCTGAATGAAGTAAATTGCAGTATGTCCATTTAAGGTTCAACTTTTTTTCTGATGTAAATAAGTATCACTTATCAGTAGATGCTTTGAGAGATTTATTAGAATTTACAGATGTATCAGTCTTTTTTTTTCTTTTTCCTTTTTTGTGTCTGTCCAAGTGTGTTTTCTCCAAAAGTCTTTTTAATGAGATGGGAGAACAGTCCACATCTTCAGAAACCAAAATTATGTTTTGTTTTATAAAGGCAGCTGTTTCATCAAAATTGTTAAATGTTCTTGTTCCATTGGAAAGATGTAGTTTGATTCTTGTAGGGTATATGATTTGAGTCTTAATGTTATTTGCTTTAACAGTTCAACAAGAGGTCAGCATTTTTCCTTCCTATGAAGAACCTTAGTGGAATAGTCACTGTCAAATCTGATGATATTTTGATTGAATTTTAAAGGGGCTTTCCTCCAGCCAGTCTTTAAAACAACGTCTTTGTCTATGAATGACAGAAATTTTATAACTATGGATCTTACTGGAGATGAAGAGGAAGTTGGTACTGGCTTTCCTATTGCTCTGTGGGCTCTCTCTGTTCAATGCGAAAAACATTACTGAAGATCCAAAATTTCAGAGATCCAATGGTTTAGGAAAGAAATAAGGTGGTCTCCAGTTTTTTCAGGGAGACCGAAAAATTCTTATATTGCACCTTCTTTCCCTGTTTTCTAAGTTATCAAGCTTATTCTGTAACAAGGTGTTTTATTTGAGGAGAAATGCAGTTTGTAATTCATTTTCTTTAAGTCTCCCATCAATGTCAGTTAAGGCAGTTTCAATATCCAGTATTTTATTTTGCTGCTGTTGTAGTAATTCGTAAAATACTTCAGTTTGCTTTAAGCTGTCTTCTCTGAGGTTTTCAAGGTTTTGCTGAAATCCATCTACTTTTGAGGACAATGTTTGCAGAGTTGCAATCACGATCTGCATTTCTTTCTTCAGTGCTGTGTCTGTTTGGGAATGCTTGGAGCTGCTCATGTTCATATAGATAAAGTCCCCAGTATTTTTGACAGGAATTTCTTTGAGCAGATCCACCAAAAATTGTAAACTTGAAGTTTAAACTATTATTAATAAGTCTTTATAAAAATGATTAGCAAACAGGAATGGATTTTATCAACAGAAGTGGAGAAGCTAATAATCGAGTTGCGGTGCCAATTGCTAATGGAAATAATGAAGGAACCTTACATGGTAACAAGAATGGAACGTCTGAGATGTTAGGGGGATCGGTATCCAGCATTTTTAAGAAATGGGAAGATTCCCGTTCACGGACTAATACTAACCTATTTGCCTTGGTGGGTAAGAAAACACAGGTATCGGATATTCCAACAGCACAAGAACTGTGTTCAAAATTAGAGAAAATGATTTTCAAAGAGACTTCTGTCTATTATAATATTGGTAGTCTTCAGAGGTACCAGGAGCTGGAGATTACGCTGAGGGATTTAAGGTCTATTAAAAATCCTTCATCTCCCTTTGTGCTTTCAGAAGAACTTGAGGTTAAGTTTCATCAAAAGAGAATAAAGAGAGAGAAGCTTTTGGTGGAAACTAAGCAAATATGTGAAGAGATTGTTAATATAACATCTAATTCAATATTAGAGACCTTTTTGGTGAACATGAACAATAAACTTTTGTCTTATGATAGAGATCTAGTAGATCGTAAAAAGTATAAGCTGCATAGGGACATTCGTGACTATGAATACAAGAAAGCATTTGTTCTTTCAGCCATTCAAAAGCCAAAGAGGAGGAGCGTCGGCTTTCAAAAAGAGAACATCACTTCCGGTCAACAGAGAAATAGGAGTTTTGTTTTTGGGGAGAGTGGAGCGTCTTCATTTGATGAAGAGGAGAGAGTAAATGACAATTTTCTGGATTTACAGGGAGCGGCAGATCCAGAATCCTTTCGCAAGACCTTTAGGGGCTCCAATGGACAAAATTACACCACCAGGAAGCGAGGATGGCAAGGACAAGAACGCCAAAGAGACCTGGGTGAGGGACGATTTAAAAGAAGCAAATGGACCATATGAACAGGTAGAAGGTACTATTGTACCGGAATATGTCGTTAATTTATCTGATTATGTTTTCAATGAAACTGAGTTGTCGGTTTTAAACAAAGGTATTAAGTTTATTCCGACAGTTTTGCCAAGAATGTATGAAATGAAAGGTGAGATCTTTAATTTAGTGCGTAAAATGCACCTTAAAGAATATTTTAATTATATAGAAGAGAGGGAAGAAAACATAATTAATGAAATTTCAGATTCTGAAAGTAGTGATTATTATTTCTCTTGTGAGTCGGAATCTGAAACAAATGCATACAGCTTGTTGGATACAAGTAAAATTAAGACATAGTACTTTCATGCCTCCAAGTAAAAATTCACATATCCAGTGTTTTAATAATGCTGTGGGTTTAATGACTGAAAAAGAATTTAATGAGTTCAAAGGCCTGAATAAGGAATACAATTTAACAAAGAATGAATGGGTCAAACTACAATGTATGAGTAAGAATGATGAAATAGTTTTGAAGCCATCAGATAAAGGGGGCAAACTGCTGGTAATGAATTCAAAAGACTGTTATAGAATATGCATGCAACATTTACATAATCAGGTGGTATATAGCAAGATAGATGAAGTGAATCTAACACGAGAACAATGTGAATTTTAAATGCTGTTGAAGAAGGGTATTAGATTGCATTATTTTACAACATATGATGCAACGCACAAACTTAATGTTAAGAGAAGTACATTAGCAAAATTCTTTTGTGTTCCTAAAATTCATAAGGATCTATCACGGCCACCAGGATGTCCTATTGTATCAGCTATTGGATATTTTACGTATAATTTAAGTTGCTTGTTGCATGAAATTTTAGTCAAGGAAGTAATAAAATTACCCTCTTACATAAAGGATTCTTTTGACTTTTTTAAGTAAAATTAAGGATTTAATATGGGCCGAGGACATGTATTTCACAACAGTGGATGTGGTGAGTTTGTACACCAATATATCACATGCTTTTGGCCTTGAGGCTATACAATATTTTTTAGAGGACAGCCCCAGAACACAGTATATTAAAGAATTAGTACATTTTTGTCTTATGAATAACATGTTTGAATTTGATGGGAGTTTATATAGACAAAATGTAGGAACAGCAATGGGGGCGGCATTTGCCCCAGTGTATGCTAATTTATTTATGGGGTTAGTGGAAAATATAGGAAGCATGTGGTTAAGTATTTTCGATTTATAGATTGAATTTTTATTTGTAAAGGGGGAGAAAATGTGTCATTTAATTTTATAGAGTATTTAAATGCAAATAAATATGGGATTAAATTTGATGGCATTCAGAGAGGTGTAAGGATAAATTATTTAGATCTAACACTAAAAGAGAATAAAAATGAGAAAATTCATTCTAATATATATAAGAAATTTGATCAAATCAATTTAATGCTATATGCTACTAGTTGTCATCCGAGCCACACAATAGAATCTATCCCTTATGGGGAAATACTCAGGATAAAAAGACTGAGCAGCGACATCAAAGAAGCATGAGAAGAGGCACAAGAAGTAGCCTCAATGTTTGTTTCTAGGGGTTATAAGACAGAGGATGTATATGGAAGCTTACAGAAAGTATTTGATATAAAGCAAAATGGGATAGCAGTTAATGGAGACAAACCTAGTGGAAGGAGAACAAAAGATAGAGGGGGAACATTAGGTAGTGAGACCATGTTCTTTGTTACTAAGTACACTTTACTTTCACAAAAAATGAGAGGAGTGATTAAAAGAGTACTGGAAACAGACAAGAAGAGATGTTCACTCATTGTCACAAACAGAATTAAGAGTCTCCTATCAAAGGGGACGAAATCTTAAAGATTTTTTAGTGCATGGAAAATATATAAGACCAAAAGAAAAAATGTTGAAAAATGTGGGGATGAGGGGAACTTTTCCTTGTGGTAAATGTTCCATCTGTCAATACATTACAATGAAAATAGATAGGATAGGTAGAAAAAAAAATTGATACACTGGGTACGTATTCATGTTTAAGTAAGGGTGCGATTTATGGTATTATTTGTCCATGTAATAAATATTATATAGGAAAAACAGAGAGGTCTTTGGCTGAAAGAATAAAGGAGCATGTTAGATATGTAAAAAATAACAAGGTTATGAGTCCTATAGCGGAACATTTCAATAAAGAACACAAAGGTGAAACAAATACCATGAAAGTTACAGTATTGGAACAAATAACATTGCAATATGAAAATGCGGAGTTATTAAAATATGTATTGAGGCGTAAGGAGTCTATTTTAATAATGAAATACAATACTTTGTTACCTAATGGGTTGAACAAAGAATGCAATTAGCAGAGTTTTATATAGTGTTTTTTTAACTTTAAAAAGTTTAATGGAATGTGTTTTAGTAATTAGTGTGTAATTGATTAATTGAATGTGTTTGAATTGAATATATAAGGAGGGTTTTTTAGTGGTGAGGGTTTTACTCTGTAAAGGCTACGGCTGAGGCGCTAGAGAAATTTATTTTAAAATAAAAGTGTATTTTGGAAAGTAGAGCTGTTTTTCACTGGTCATTCTTCTGGTCGTTATCAAATTTGGTGAATTTTACTGTGGTTATACTTATTATTAATACGTCTTTATAAAAATGATTAGCAAACTTTGACTATATTCCTGTCTAAATAAATAGGTCTACACAGTTCTAAAATTGTGCTGCATTCAGATGGCCATCTTGGCTCTGCTCCCCAACTCCTTTCTGACCAGTTACTGTACACTGCATTTTATTTCAATTACAATGTGAATACACACACTTAAGTTGTATAATATTTTAGTGCAGAAATACTTAAATTTATCATAATTGTAATTTATTTTTCCCATGTCTGCTACAGACGCAGTTCTAAACTGTATATAACATTAAAAATGACATTTTAATATTTTTAATACCAACAGAAAAGCTGAACAACTGATGCAGAGAATTATGTACACTTTTAAGAAAACAGCTCTTCAAATCTGCCAAATATCACAACAGGATGCTATAAACATTCTTAATATACAGAACAACAGCACAGCTTTCCCTCTGAAGATTTTAAATCATTATGTTTCTCCACAAATAAACTTCAGCTCTTATAGCTTAGCAAAGATGATGTTTTTATGTTCATTCCCACAGTTTAAAAGGCTCTAATGTAGTCCAGCTACCAAGCATTCAAAGGAAGCACCTGAAAATAATTGCCTTTCACCAGTAATTTCACAGAACCTTGCTATTACCACATCACAGCTAACAGAATGTCAACAATGGTCTCGTAATCAGGAGTGGCTTGAATACATTTTCTAAGAATCAATTGAAATACCTGTGGCACTACCAAAAAAACACAACGAATTAAAACAATTAAGCCAGAAATTATGTAAAATGACAGCTAGAAATGTTTACTACTGTTGACTTCCTGTTTACCTTCAATTTATTATTTTGTATATTTTAGGAGTGCAAACCTGCTTACAAAACAGTTTCTTGCAAATTAAAAGTACAGATCTACAGAGCTGTTTAACCAACAATCCATGACTTGAGTGTAAGCAATGATAGATTTACTCACAGTTGGCATTGTTTACTCAGTTTGCTATCAAATTTTCGAATGTAACTCCATCGACTGCACTTTTGTTGAACACAGAAAATTGAAAACGGTAATGTCGAACTCCAAAAGCCAACCTAAGAACGGGTTTTAACATGGGTCGAGATAGGGGAGAGGTTTGTAGTTCGGTAATAGCAGTGAACACCTATCTCGACCCATGTTAAAACCCGTTCCTAGGTTGGCTTTTGGAGTTCGACATTACCGTTTTCGATTTTTCGTGTTCGACAAAAGTGCAGTCGACGGAGATGCATTCGAAAATTTGATAGTAAACTGTTTACTCACAAGGGAGAAGGCCCAAGTGATAAAACAAAGCCAGCCATGGGTACACCCAGCATACTAACTTTGTTCCTGTTATAATTACTGCTTTCATATGGTCTGTGGATCTAAAATGCAGGTAACTGTAGTCATGCATTTTAGATCCACGGCCATCACGAAAAGTAGCTTCAATGATAGCCAGTTTACATGAGCACTTGAACACATCTCTCTTGAAGGAATAGTAGATATAAACACAAAATGATAGTGCTTGAATTCTTGTGCATCTGCTATTTCTTGAAGTGTGATTGTTTTATTATTTATTTATTTTTATTTGCGATTTCTGTCTTTTTAATTGTGTAACTCTAGGAAGGATGGAACATATTCACTGCTGGCTGCTGTCGGTTGGTCTTGTTCCTGTGGGTAATGTTGGACTTACATTGGGCATGATTGCTTGCTCTGACTAGTCTGCATGCACGTTTGAACAGTCATGAGGTTTCATTGTAAACTCATTATACATTATAGTCATTTTTGCCAGGTATTGGCAAGATATTGCAGAACTAACTTTCAAGCAGGAATATACTAATTTTGAACATTCTCTTTTCTTGGTGTCAAATGTGAATGACACTATCTGTGGATACAATAAAATAAATACCTTACAATTAATTACCTGTTCAAGATGACTATCTGTTTCTTACTTGCTATGACTTGTACTTTAAGGGCTTGCCATTCAGAAAAAAAAAACGTGCATACACACATCAAATAATCAAGAAGGAAATTAAAAACAAAAGTAATATTTTCAAAAATGCCACATATTTAAACAGAGAAAACTGAGTATGAAACAACTGGATTAGTTTCTGAAATAATAGGCAACAGTGAGAGTCTCTACTCAGGACTTAAAAAAACGTATTTACTTACAGGTAGATGGGTAAAGACAGCAAATGTGTTGCTTAGAAAAGCAATGAGATCAAGAAGGTAATCGCTGACTTTCTCACTTGACTCTGTGGCCATCCAGTCATAATCTTCTAACTGCAAAAATTGGTCTATCTTCTGATTTAGTGTTGTATATATTTCTTCCTCTGCAGCATGGCGGACATCCTAAACAAACAAATGTTATAAGAGCAAGTGAACATAAGAATAAGAAGGGGACATAGAAAAATAAACTGCAAAAGATGGATTACAACCTGCTGCAAATTAACAATCAACCCTTGTTTAATTAGCATGTCTTAGCACCAGCTTTTATAATTTCACTCGCGTACAAGGTATGACTAATACAGACTAAAGCACCACCAGCAAAAATTCAAATATAAGTGGCAATGATTAAAAAAGAACAATGTCAAATACTTTTGAATGAGACCGAACTGCTGTCATGTCATGCAGACAAACGTTCAATGCGACAACTGCAAATCTATAAGAAAGGCTGCAGTTAAGCCACAAAATATGGAGTTTCTCAATATGTAGTGTGTGGCATTCTGGCACAGTTTTCTCTAGTAATCTGCCCCTTCAGTATTCTGGTATTTACTTACACTGGTCTCATCCTGAAAGCTCACACCCAATTAGAATAAATAACTGCTAGAAAAGCAATATAAACAGTTCTTCTTAGTCAGAAAATAATCAAATTACAACCACAAGTGTAGGTAAATGTGAAAAGACTAAAAAAAAAACACACTCTTTTGAGAGCATAAGAGGCTCAATATGCAGGAAAGGTAAACCAGTTTAAGAAAATCCTATTAGAACTTTACAACAGATCTTTTCATTCCAGTCCATTTGATATGACAATCTGTCCACTTTGCCCCCTGTCAACATATAAACCAGGACTGTGTTTTCTTAAAGTCCAAAGCAGTGCAAATCAGATATTTATGCTTTAGGCGTCAAGCTAGACCAGAGTTAGGCAGGAGGGACAATGGCATTCTGGGAAGGAGGGATTCTTGGAGGGCCTGGGCTAGAGCACTAAAATTTGCTGGCGTGGCTCTAAGTGGTGGCTCAAGGTCGCTTTTGTCACTTCGCACGGAATGGAATCAAAGGATCTATCATTATGGTAAATACATAACTTTCGTTTATGTTCAACTAAAACAAAAGTCACTGATAAGTTCACTTAGTTCATTAGTTTTCTCATAAAGGTACTCGTCGTTGGTGGCGTTTTTATATGGGTAGAGAGCATGACTGTTCATTCCTGAACACACTGTGGCAGTAATAGTGGTGTCTAAATCTTCAGAAAAAGGCATAGGGGTAAAGAGAAACATAATAAACTTCTGGGAAAATACAAAGTTAAAAACTCAGTAGAATAAAGCCATTTGAATCTGTCAATGAAACATATGCTTCTGAGCCTGTTATTCCATATGTGACACTACTCCCCTGTTAGATATTAATATTCAGGTTCCCATTCCTTGAGGTAAATCATGCTCCTATACACCTACTTTTCTCTGTAATCCATATTACCTTTAGGAGTTGTAGTATGACTGCACTTTGGATGGGTAGAAACCTGAAAATAAACCTATCTTTACTATTAGAAAGCAGACAACCATCTCCATCTCTCTCTCTCTCTCTCTCTCACATTTCAGATGCTGATGGCGTGGAAGTCTAACAGTTCAGATTTGGCTACCCGGACATCAAAAGCAGCTGTGTTCTTAACTAGTAATGTATAGCTCAAACTGATTTTGACTTAGTACAAATAGCTTCATCCATTTTAACTAAGAACTTAAATCCCTTCTTCTGGGAATGCCACATAAAAGGAGGGAATACACACCTTCATTAGAAACTGAAGGTGAAGATTAAGACTGTGACTTTGCAAACTCTGATCCGATGATAATGATGACTATTCCTGATCTTCAGATTCCCCTCCAGAGGTCAAATCATTTTGTGATAATTTTAACTAAGAGGGACCCTGCGACCACCTTAAAGCCCTATGTCTATATTTTGTCTCCTACAGGTTACTGAGAGGCAATCTATGGCTGACATACAAAGCTCAGAAACTAACCCTGGTGAACCTTTTCCACATTTGGAAAATGAACATCAGAACCACTACATCCAAGGATCTAAATTCTGCTTGTAACATAAGACCTACTTGTGAGACAGATATGTATCTCAGAGGATCCCCATCCATGTGAAGCAGATTCTATCCCTAACTCTATTTAAATATAACCTTGACCTATGGATAGGAAATTGTAAATCCATGTCAGATCTAGCCCCCATGTCTCTGACAGACAGAGGCAGACAGTAACACCCAAACTAACATACCCCCCACATTAAAATCTAGAAACATTCCAACTAACATAACTCCCTCCTAATAAACACCCACTATACATAGGGGCAAAAAATGGGTTAGATTGTACAGCTAGGCTTATAAAGACCCTGGTGGTCATTAGCCTAGTATTTACCTGTGAAAATAGTATAACAAGGAGCATGATGGGTCTCTTTCATGAGTAGATGACTTCAGACATCTATCTCCTTAAATCTATTACCACAGAGTGGTAGATATGGAGGAAGGAGGACTGCTCCTATCACACCTACCAACTTGACCAATGAAAGGGATACTGTCAACTGCAGAGTCAAAGTCAATAGCTTCTGTAGATCAATGTGTGAATGTATCTTTAAGAAGCTATCCAAGGGTTTGCACAAGTGTATAAATACTGAGCACATTTGAGCCTGACTGCCATTTTGTAGTACACTGTTGAGATGTAACCATGTATTTATGTAAGGCCTGTCTGTTAACCAGCTTGTTGATATTTTATGATGCTGCTATCCATCCTGATGTGTTTCTATGTATTCAAGCATTTAAATGAAATACCCTGCCTGCTTATAGTACAGATGTGTACACTTACCATAAATGTAGATGTTCAAGTGCATTCACTGTTGCAGTCAGCACATTTGGGTTATCTGCCTGCAGGTAGCCCTCAGCCAGCCTGAATACCAGAGTCTTCCGATTTCTACGTCAGATGCTTTCTCTTCTTCCATGACGTCAGGTCGTCAGGGGTATAAAACATGCAGCCGACTCCATTACATCAGTTTTTCTTGCCCCAAATGTCAGGTGCCCCACAATAGGAAGCAATTATATGGTTTGGTACATCCCCATCAAAAAGTAAATACACCAATAGAAATAAATATACTAAACAAGAAGGAAAGGTAGAGCCATGGGGCTGGAGGGAGGGTAACCAGGACTGCAACAGTGAATACCCTCGAACATCTACATTTATGGTAAGTGTACACAACTGTATTATGTTCTTCGTGTTTCACTGTTGCAGTCTTCACATTTGGGTTGATTCCCAAAGCTAAGGAGGGGATGAGGAAGGTAAAGAGCATTAGGGCCAGCTATTAAGCCCTGCAAGACTGCAGTGGCAAATCCAGATCTGGATTTAGAAAAGATAGGCATGTGGTAATGCTTGGTGAAGGTATGTACAGAGCTCCAGGTAGCAGCTTCTAGGATGTCCCTGGTAGGGACTCCTCTGAGAAAAGCCACAGAGGTAGATGCAGCTTGGTGGAATGTGATCTTATCCCCTGTGGGTTAGGTTTTCCATGGTGCTTGTAGTATAAATGAATGCAATGGGCTATCCATTTGGAAATGGTTTGCTTTGAAAAGGCCTTCCCCTCTGCCCCTGCAGTAAAACCAACTAGCAGCTGCTCAGATTTTCTGAGGCTTAGTCCTGTCCAAATAGAATCTAAGTTGCCTGTGCACATACAGAGAGTGCAGTATTCGTTCCCCTTTGTTTTGTGGATTAGGGAAAAAAGTAGGCAAATGAATGGACCAATTTAGAGCCACACTAGACACCATCTTGGGCAAAAAGGAAGGATAAGTCCTGAGGGAAACCCTGTCCGCATGGAAGATAATGAAGGGTTCCCACTGCCATGAGGGCCTGCAATTCAGATACTCTTCTTGCTGAAGTAATGGCTAGAAGGAAGGCTGTTTTCCAAGAAAGGAATTTCAACTCTGCTGTTGCAGCTGGCTCAAAGGGGGGAAGAGTGAGCTTTTCCAATACAAAGTTAAGGTCCCAGCTGGAGTGGGAGCTCTCCTGGGGGGGGGGGGGTGTTTAAATTTTTGGCCCCTCTAAGGAATTGTTTTACAAGGGGTGGCTCAGTATTATAATGTGCTGATATTGCAGAGGCATGAATTTTAATTGACGAGAAGGATAGGCCCTTGTGGAGCACTTCTGCTAAGTACTGTAGAATATGAGGTAAGGTGAGCACCATTGTGCCCATCCCCTGAGCCTGGCTCCAGGAACAGTATCTTTTCCACTTTTCAGCATAGGATTTTCTAGTACTAGGCCTCCTTGCTGCCAGAATGACATCCAGCACCTGCTTACTTAGGGAAGCTAGAGGAGAGCTCAAGGAATTATAGCCAGGCTGCAAGGTTCAGGGTTTGAAGCTGAGAGTGCAGAATCTGGCCCACCTGCTGGGACAGCAGGGAAGGGGTCTGAGGAAGGTGCCATGGTTGCAGCAGTGTCATACTGCGCAAGAGGGGGTACAAGTGCTGGCATTGTCAGTCTGGTGCAATCAGTATTGTCCTTGGCTTGTCCTGCTTGATCTTTAGTAGAACCTTTGAGAGGAGTGGCAGAGGGGGAAGGCATAAACCGAGAGGCTTTCCCAGGTAAAGGAGAGGGCATCCACTTTCCAAGCTTGACTGTGGGAATTCTTGTGCAGAATTTGTTCAATTGGTAGTTCTGAGGGGAGGCAAACAGGTCTACCTCTGGAGTCCTCCATTTGTTCATCAAGAGGTTGAATATTTTGGGTTCTAGTTTCCATTTGTGTGGGTCCATGTGATTTCTGCTTAAGTCTGCCAGTTAATTTAGTTTGCCTGGCAGGAATTGTACTTGTAGGTGTACTTGGTAGCTCAAGGCTGTACCCCACAGAGTCTTGGCTAGTCTGCAGAGAGGGTATGCGTGGGTTCCCCCCTGCTTGTTTATGTACCACATAACTGTGGTGTTGTCTGTCTTTACCAATAGTTGTCCTGGAAGAATACAGTCTTTGAAGGCTGTCAGAGCATTCTGTACAGCTAACATTTCTTTTTGATTGATATGCAGATGCATCTGTCTCAGTTTCCATTTGCCCTGAATGCACTGCCCTGCCATGTGAGACCCCCATGCATAGTCTGATGCATCTGTTGTTAGGGTTTGGGCAGCAGGGGTTAGAGTGAAAGGAAGTCCCTTGTTGTGGTAACAGGCCTCTGCCCACCAGTGGAACTCTGTCTTTATACAAGGAATGATAGAAATCATTGTTTCCAGGTCCTGAGAATGTTGACACCATAGGCTTTTTAGATACCATTGAAGTTTCCTCATATGCAGCCTTGCAAATGGAATTAGTAGAATGCAAGACACCATGAACCTCAGAACTTGCAGTATTTTCCTTGCAGAAAGCTGGGGTTTTGTGGCCAACAGTTTGAAGTAGGTTGTCAAATAAACTTGTTTCTCCGGAGTGAGGAATGCCATCTGGGAATTTGTGTTCAAGCTTGCTCCCAGGAATACAATCTGTTGGCAGGGTACTAGGTGACATTTATTTTTGTTGATGGTGTACCCCAATGAGGTTAGAAGTTTCTTTATGAATGCCGTTGTGATAGCAAGTCCTGGCTTTCTGCCTGAATCAGACAATCGTCCAAGTATAGGTAAATTTGAATATTTCTCCACCTGCAAAATGCAATGGCTGGAGCTAGACACTTTGTGAACACCCTGGGTGCAGTAGATAAGCCAAAGGGAAGTGCAGAGAACTGAAAGTGCATGGAGCCCACCCTGAAACATAGGTATTGTCTGCAGGAGCCTCTTATTGGGATGTGCCGGCAAGCTTCCTTTAAGTCTAGGGTTGCCAGCCAGGCATCCTTGGCTAGCACAGGAAGTAGCTGTTGAAGAGTTAGCATTTTGAATTTTGGAACCACCAGAAAGGTGTTGAGAATAGAGAGGTGCAGGATAGGACGCCAGGAGTTGTCTTTTCTGGGTACCAGAAAAAGTCTTGAATAAAAACCGTGTCCCCTTTGTTCTGCTGGGACAGGTTGAATAGCCCTGATACTGAGAAGACAGAGAACTTGCAGTTGGGCCTCCTCCTATTGATTTGGGGGTATGTCTAGCCAACCATTTGGGGTTGGTAGTGTGTCGAAGGGGAATCTGTATCCTTGGGAAACTATGTTCAAAACCCATTTGTCCTGGGTAATGAGTTCCCAGTTCTTTGCATGCAGGGCGAGCTTTCCGCCTAAGGGAGCAGGTAGTTTAGCAGGGCTTGGAAGGTTTAAGGTTAAGTCTGTGCCATTTTTCCGTAGGAGGGTGGCTTAGTACTTCCTGCTTTGGAAGTGAGAGCCCCCCCACTGTTAGAGCTGTGCGTAGTCTGAGACTGTATAGCCTAGGTGGTCTGCTGTTCCTGGGTTTGGACTGAGAAGGCCCGGAAGGGTCTGGAAAGGACCAGTTCTTTGAAGGCCAATGCCTACTGAATCTGGGAGGCTGTACTTGTAGGAAATCTTTAACAGTTTGCATAGATTTAGCTTTTTCCTCCATCCTTTTGAGAACTTCTGCTTTGTTACCAAAAAGGCGGTCTTGGTTTAAGGGAGCATCCAGCAATTTAGCTTTAACATGATCTGGCAAGTTTTGTTCCTTAAGCCAAGCATGCCTTCTAAGTACAGACCCCGTGACAGCAGCCCTGCAAGATGCTTCTAAAGCGTCAAAAGCACATTGCAAAGTATGTTTACCAACTTGTTCTGCAGAATACATTAAATCTTGCAATTCTTAGTGTTCAGCACAGTCAGGAATCAACATCATTTTCTGTCTAAGGAGTCCCATAATATGCTGCTGATACTTTAACATATGAAACTGGCAATTTAAAGCTCTAATGGCCAAAGTAGCAGAAGTGTATACCTTCTTACCCCATCTGTCCAAGGCTCTAGAATCTCTATCAGAATGGGGTAGGATTTTTGGCAGCAGTAGCCTTAATGCCTTTTGGTCCTTGGGAAATGGTTTCTGGATCTGCAGAAGGATTCTTGAAGAGGAACTTGTGAGAGTCAGGTACTCTGTAGTACCTGTCAAGTTTTCAGGGAGCTGGAGTTAAAGTGTCTGGGGTAAGGCTAGATTCCAAGAAAGCATAATCGACAATGTCCAGAACAGGAGGGATAGCTAAAGACCTGTGTTGAGGTAGGAGTAAGAATTCCCTAAGTCTCTTTTTGGACTCAGAGTAAACCTGGCTTTCCCAGCGGAAATGCTCCCTAAGAGTATGCAAGGTTTCACAGAAAGAAAAATCTTCTGGAGGGGAAGCAGAGGGAATGGAATCCTCTGTAACAGAATCCTCATAAGTAGATAAGGGCAAATCCTGATAATCAGAAGGAGCAAAAATATCAGATTCTTGATCAGAAGAATCAGAAAGAAAATCAGTTCATAAGTCTCTTAGAGGGGGAAGGCTGGCTTCCCCTAATTAAGGAAATAAGATCTTCAGCCATTCTAAGCATTTGTTTTTGAGGCATATGGGCCTGGGCCTGCAGTTTGGTCGTCTGTTTTCTAGGCGTCGTGCGAGTTATTGGCCTGGATGAAAACGATGGAGTTGATTTAATATGAATGTCTGCAGGCCTGAATATACCCTCAGAAGCCGGTGCCTACACAGCGGCTCCGGACCCATTCCAGGTAGAGACATCCGCAGGTTCCGCAGTCGAAGAAGCATCTCGCGACATTCCGGACTCTGAATGGGTCTCAGCAGAGGCCTGCAAATCTGAAGTAGTGGGTATCAGGGGCTGCGAAAGCACCTCACTGAGTACCGGTGGATTGGCGACTAGCTTAACGGAAGCATCTTCGGCAGTTTTGGACCTATGCAGTCTGTCTCTGTCTTTATCCTTATGCTTTTTCAGAAGATCGGTAGTCAGATGGCTTAACGAAGCCATTTCGGAGTACACAGAGCGAGTACGAAAGTAACTGGCTGCAAAAATAGCCCGATGACGATTAGTTTGAGTGTTGAACAAGGCACAAAAAATAAAAGCGAGGGACGTCGTGGTCTGGGCCTAAACAGGGGATGCAGTAAGAATGAAAATCTCTATGAGGTATTTGCTTTCCACAGGTATGACAATTGTTAAATTTTACTGACATCGGTTAGAGCAAGAAAAAGAATCCCCAATGGGGTACTTATCTTTTTTGAAGACTTCGGGACTGAAAATCGAAAATGAAAATTTCAGTATTCGGCTGACTGGCACTTGTGAACTGCTTCTGCTTCGGGCACCGCACGTCAAGAAAGACTGATGTAATGGTACTGGCTGCATGTTTTATACCCCTGACGACCTGACGTCATGGAAGAAGAGACAGCATCCAATGCAGAAATCCGAAGACTTTGGTATTCAGGCCGGCTGAGGGCTACCTGTAAGCAGATAACCCAAATGTAATGACTGCAACAGTGAAACACGAAGAACATCTTCTATGCTGGAGAAGGATGAGTGACATGGTGTCAAAAGTGGCATGCCTAAAGGACATTGCCAGAAACGGCATGTCTAAGGGACTTGATGTTAACAAGAATGGCCAAAATGACTTGTTGCCAAAAAGTGTTCCAATTTCTTCCACTTAAGTCCGAAAGGCACCCAGCTGGCAATGGAGGAATATACGGGAGTGGATAATCCTTACTACACGCACAATTCACAAAACAAATTCCAGACATTAAAACTTGCTCAAAGCTATTTCTTATTCAAAAAATATGAAACAAGGCATACAGAATGCTCTAATCGATATTATAATAAACCGGTATGTCCGATATTTATAAAAATATTTGAATTACTAAGGAAAATGTTTAAAAGAAAGTCTGAATTACATAAAACGAATAAAATAGGAGGAAATGACCGCATTTTCGCTAAGTACGTACTTTTCATATTCATTAAAGATATCAGTTATCAGAAATGTATAAAGTGTTCGCATGTTTGTGCAGTATTAAAGTTATTTCACAAAATGCAGCCATTACAAAGCATATATCGCAAAGTACAGTGTTTTGAAGAGTTTATTGTGCATTTGAATGTTAGTACAAACTCACAGAACAGTTTGTACGTACATAATTACAAGGGCCATATTTTCAGTGTGTTTGTGCATACTTTGTGGGCATGGCTGACGGACTTCAAAAACCCAGTGCACTTGTGTTTGGCAATAATACTGCAGAGAACTGGAGAGTGTTTGAGCAAGAGTATGCCATTTACACACAGGCTGCATTTTCTAATAAAGATGACCATAAAAAGGCATTTATTCTGCTTAATTTAGCTGGGCCAGAAGCCATTGAAAGGGAGCGCTCATTTGTGCATGTACCTGCTATCTTTGCAGAAGAGGGAGAAAACCATCATATTGTTGTACTGGTTGAGTCAAAGGAGGACTCTGAGTGCTTAAAACGTTAATTTAATAAAATGTGTAACCCCCGGAAAATGTTACAATGGAAGAGCACTTATTTTACACAAGGGATCAAAAGTCTGGTGAAAGTTTTGCAGCATATATAACTGATTTGAGAAACAAGGCTAATACGTGCGGATTTGGAGACCTAAGGGATGAGTTGATAAGGCAGACTTGTGTGTGATATTAAAGATGATGCACTGAGAAAGATTTTGCTTCGTGACAGTGATTTTACATTGGATAAGGCCATTGAGATTTGTCAGACATACGAGCTTACAGAAAAGCACATCAATATGCTTACAAATGAGAACAGCTCTAGAACACATGGTGACAAAGCTCACGTTGATAGCATGCAGCACGTGATTAAAAGTAACAGGCCCAAGCATACGGCAGCAACTGTAACCCCTGCAGCACTCACTGGTAAACCCCAGAGCTTTCCAGCAAATTCCAGAGTTAGCACAGTCTCAGTGTAGCATAAGAGTGAGTCAAGTAAACTATTAATTCTCAGGGAAGGCCAGTAATATTCTCCAACACTGCAGCTTTTTATCATGGCTTAAGTAGAAAACTGCAATTACCCCAGGTTGCCAGGCTTGAGATTTTCCAGTTACTATTATACTCTTGCTAATAAGCCAAATAACTGTAAACATAAATGATGGCCTGTATCAGGAAACTCTAGCTAATTAGAGATGGATACTAGCAGCTTGTCACCTGTTAGCAATAAACATCTTTTTATCAATTAATAAACAGATAGATAACCGGGCACACACTTTTCCAAAGTTAATGAATAAATAAATACAGTTCAAGAAAGAATGAGTAAAGCTGTGCAGTTATCAGTTAAAAATATAAAAATGTTCAGGAAACAGAAAATAATCCTTTGGAGAAAACAAAATTACAACAAACAAGTTTGAACTCACAGGTCCATATCTCAGAGAACTTCTATCGTTTAGACTTATTTTTTCCTTCGGACTCATGTTCATTTTAGCTATGTGGTTTAGATCTCTGCTACAGAAATCACATACACAATCAAGCAGGATTTTGCATTTACCTGCTAATGAGTTTATCTGCTGCTGGTGGTTAGTCATTAGCTTAAATCATTTTCAAAGTGCTTTAGCGTCCCGATATAGGAAAAGTAACAAGTCTTGTAATCATAGAGCAAAACAAATTACAGTCTATTTCCCATGTGTGCTATGTATTTCACATTGTACATATAATTGCCATAATTTCCAGCCAAAGTAAGTTGCAATTTCAATAAAAACTTCATATATTTAGGTTCATAGGTTTGTACTAGGTTCATAGGTTTATACTAGGATATCTGCCCTAAGGCATTTATAAGCCTAGCCCAGAGTTTTGTGGCTTACGCCACCCCTTATGTTAAAAAATACTGTGCCCATTAGTTTGTTGTGCCTCTGTCCAGCAGTGACACAGAGATGATTCCCGGGGTAAACCTACGATCTCCCATCCACTGGTCAAGATTTCTCTTGAACAGAGCCAGCGAGGTGCTCTGCCTCACATGGACTGGGATTTTATTCCACAACATAGGGAGTCTCTGGGTGACAAATCTATATCTCCAGCATGTCCTATTTATATCCGTGCTAAGGTTTAAGTCGCTTGCTCTAGTGGATCTGGTAGATTTGGATTTTTTGAGGTGGAGCATGTCCATTAATTCCGGGTTGGACATGGCCTTGTATGTCAGGCACAGGTCACCTCTGAGCAGACGGTATGCGACTGAACAGAGCTGGAGTTTCTTCAGTCTGGCAGCATATGACAGATTTTGGAGTCCCTTTATCCTTTTGGTGAGGAACTTTTGGGGTCTCTCCAATTGCTGCAGGTGTCGGGTGAGAAACATCCCGAATGGGGCATTGTACTCGATCATTGGTCTGATAAGTGAAGAGTACAGGGGAACAATGACCTCACTTGATCTGGATGTGAATCCCTTCATGATCAGGTGGGCAATGTAGAAGGTTTTTCTAACCACTTTAGCAATGTGAGTGTCAAAAGAAAGGCCACTGTCAACCTGGGTCCCCAGGTCCCTGATAACCTCTTCTGTGCTTAGTGGATTGCCACCTATATGGTAGCTTGGGGTTACCTTGTTTTTCCCGAAGGGTATGACTATACATTTTTTAGCATTTAACTTCAGGCCATGGCTCTGGCACCAGCTATCAGTTTCCGTGAGACCCCTCTGAAGAATATCTGTGTCCGATGTACTTTCCACTATGGCTCCCAGTTTGCAGTCATCTGCAAACTTTGTCAGCCATAGTCCTCCTATGTTTGCCTGTACTTCTGAGAAGTAGATGCCGAACAACAGGGGGCCAAGGACTGAGCCCTGTGGGACACCACTTGTGACCGGCTTGGAGTCTGACATGGCGCCAGCTTCTCTAACCCTGTGGGTTCTGTCCTTTAGCCAGTTTGCAATCCATCTTGTGACATATGGGTTTACATTTAAGCTGGCAAGTTTCTCTATAATACCCGAGTGGGGTATTGTGTCGAAAGCTTTTGCAAGGTCAAGGTAGGCTGTATGGACTGCCTTTCCCTCATCAATGGCCTTGGTGACTGTTTCGAAGAAGTTGACCAAGTTCAAAAGGCATGATCTGCCCTTTGACAAAGCCAAACTGGGTCGGGTCCAATGTCTGCAAGTCCCCTATGTCTTTGTTTATGAGTTCCATTATGATCCTCTCCATAGCTTTGCAGACCAGGCTTGTTAAGCTTATGGGGCGGTAATTACCAGGGTCCGTGGAGGCACCGCCTTTGTGGAGTGGGACCACAGTTGCCGTACGCCACTCCTTGGGCACGTATCCTGTGGTAAGGCTAAGATTAAACAGCTGCCTTATGTGCGGGTTTAGTTCCTCATTGAGTTAGTGTAGCACACAGCCGGGGACACCATCCGGTCCCATTGATGCTGTGTTTTTAGCTTTAGAGAGAACAGCTTTCACCTGTGCATTGGAGATGTCTGGGAGGCTGCACTCCGCTGGGATAGTTATCTCTCCTTTTGGGGGGGAGAAGGGCGTGAAGTTTGCACTGAACCTGTCTGCCAGTATGTTGGCAATGTCTGTGGGTTCAGTGATTTTTGTATCATTTTGGACTAATTCTGAGCATATCTGGGAGTTTCCACCCAGGTTTCTAACATAGCTGAAGAAGGCCTTATGATTGTCTTTTGAATCTATGGCAATTTTTCTCTCAAAGTTGGCCTTGGATGATTTTATGAGTGCTCGTATTTTTTTACTAATAATGATCAAAGGTGTCTTCTCTTTTATGGATTTTGCTCTATCATGTAACAGCTTTCTCCTCTTATTGTAAAGTTTGTTTATGGCTGGGGTCCACCAGACTGGATGTTTGCCCTTGGTGGAAAGTGTCTTGGTTTTATTAGGGATTGCCTGATCCATGCAGTCCTGGAGGTGTTCGTAGAAGGCATTTGTAAGGGCTTCCGCAGCTTGGGTTGTGGTTTCCACTGGCTCGGGGGCCTTGAAGGATACCACACCAGTCTTGTTGGCAATGTCTGTGGGTTCAGTGATTTTTGTATCATTTTGGACTAATTCTGAGCATATCTGGGAGTTTCCACCCAGGTTTCTAACATAGCTGAAGAAGGCCTTATGATTGTCTTTTGAATCTATGGCAATTTTTCTCTCAAAGTTGGCCTTGGATGATTTTATGAGTGCTCGTATTTTTTTACTAATAATGATCAAAGGTGTCTTCTCTTTTATGGATTTTGCTCTATCATGTAACAGCTTTCTCCTCTTATTGTAAAGTTTGTTTATGGCTGGGGTCCACCAGACTGGACGTTTGCCCTTGGTGGAAAGTGTCTTGGTTTTATTAGGGATTGCCTGATCCATGCAGTCCTGGAGGTGTTCGTAGAAGGCATTTGTAAGGGCTTCCGCAGCTTGGGTTGTGGTTTCCACTGGCTCGGGGGCCTTGAAGGATACCACACCAGTCTTGAGTAGCGTGAAGTTTGCTTTAGAGAAGTTCTTCACTGTGGCCTTTTTTGTTTGGGGTGGGGGCGGGATGTGGATATCCAGTGAGACTAGTTTATGATCTGATCTCACCAATGAGGGATATACTTCCGGTGTGGAGCATTTTGTCCCCATGTTTGTGATGATGAGATCTAGTATATTTTCTCCTCTTGTGGGAACGGTGACTAGTTGTTCCATGGCATTTGAATTTATGAATTCCAGGAACCTTTGGGCTAGAAAGTTTGGGCTTGAGTAATGTTCCCAGTCTATATTCGGGTAGTTGAAGTCACCCAATATAATGGTGTTTGGAGATACATTTATACCCTCCAGTGTCTTCAGGAAGGCTGTGTGGGGTTCCTGAGTTTGAGAGGGTGGCCTGTAGCATGCTACAAATTGTAGAGCTGTTTTGCCTATGGTTAATTGCACCTGGATGGTTTCCGATGCTTTGTGCATTGCCACCAACCTGGAGGTGTGGGTATCCTTGATGAATATGGATACACCCCCTCCTTTTGTGGTGTGGTCCGGGTTTTGGGGCCGGAACACATGATATGAGGTAAAACCTGATAGTGCTGGGGTGCTCTCAGGAGCCTTGAACCAGGTTTCAGTCACAGCGCAGACATCGATGTTCTCCATACTGAGAAGGGGCTCGAGTGCGTGCATTTTGAGATTTAGACGTCTGGCATTGAGCAGCATTACCCTTAGTTTCTTCCCCCTTTACAAGCCTAGCCATAGGATTACCCTGGCATAGTGCCACCCAACCTTGGTTCCCACTGCCTCTGTAGAGTAGAGCCACTGGAGTTATCCCCAGGGTGAAATTTCTGTTTCCCATCCACTCATCAAGATTTCTCTTGAAGAGGGTTAGCAAGGTGCACTGCTTGACATCTATGGGAAGTCTGTTCCATAGCATGGGAAGTCTGTTCCATAGCATGGGCAGTCTCTGGGTTATGAACCTGTCCATCCAGCCTGTTCTGTTAATTGTGGTAATGAGGTTGAGGTCTCTGGAGCGTATGGTGCAGAGAGATTGGGATTTCTTTAGATGTAGCATTTCTAACAGAAATGGGTCAGACATGGCTTTGTAAATGAAGTAGAGATCGCCTCTAAGTAGGTGATATGAGAGGGAATAGTTGGAGTTTTTTGAGTCTGTCCATATAGGACAAGTGTTTAAGGCCTAGGATCCTCTTCGTGAGGTACTTTTGCGGCCTCTCCAGTTGGTTCAGGTGTCTAAGTGAGGTACATGCCAAATGGGGCACTGTACTCGATGACTGGCCTAATAAGGGAGAGAATGACCTCTTTCTTCATGGATGCAAAACCCTTAAAAATGAGATGAGCCACATACAAGGCCTTTCTGACCACAGTGGCAATGTGGAGATCAAAAGAAAGGTTGCGGTCAGCCTGTGTTCCCAGATCTCTTATAACACCTTCTGTATTCAGTGGACTACCATCAATGTGGTAATTCAAGGGAACCAGTTTTTTTCCAAAGGGGATGACAACACATTTTTTGGCATTGAGCTTAAGGCCATGGTTCTGACACCAGTTGTTGGTCTCTGAGGCCATTCTGTAGGATGTCAACATCACTTGGGGAGTTAATAACAGCTCCCAACTTGCAATTGTCTGTAAACTTTGTCAGCCAGAGTCCCTTTGTGTTGGCCTGGACTTCAGAGAAGCAAATACCAAACAGGAGAGGACCCAGGACCGAACCCTGTGGGGCTGCAGTCATGACTAGTCGGCAGTCTGACTTGGAGTCAGGTACTTTCACACTGTGGGTTCTATCTGTGAGCCAGTTTGTAACCTACCTAGTGCTATAGGGGTTGATGTCAACCTTAGTGAATTTTTCTAGGATTCCTGAGTGGGGAATGGTATCAAAAGCCTTGGTCAGATCAAGGTAGGCTGTATGAACCACCTTGTCTTCATCCAAAGCTCTGGTGACAGATTCAAAGAAGTTGACCAAGTTGAGCAGGCATGTTTTAACCTTCATAAATCCCCCAAAAACAAAGCCAGCACAATGAGGTGATTATAAAACAACAATTTAATAAAAAACTATTCAAAACATCACTAGGGGTATTGAAAGCCCCTGTGAATGCACAAATTATACAAAATATGCAGCAAACCAGTTTTGGCTAACCTAGCCTTCCTCAGTGCAACAAAGTTAAGAGTCTAAGCTGTATATAAGGACAGCTCCATTATTCAATTAAATATAATTGAAAATTTACAAATGCTCATTCAGACCAGGGCTAAACAGCCCGCCTAGTTAAATTATCCATTTATTCTCCTTGGAATTTAGTATGGAGTGCCAATCTCCTTTACATTTCCTGTCCTCACCGAGTTTATCAATAATAGTGAAATGAAAAGAGGCTGTTGGATGCTTCAAAGTGTGTTTATATAAAGAATTGATCAATTTGTGGTTCCTGACATCACTCGTGTTCGGAAAATCTGATTCTCAATGGCCTAGAAGGTTGCCCTACATAGAATGCTGAGCATGAGCAAGAAGCCAGGTAAACAACCCAGTCTGAACCACAGTTTGCCAAAAACTTAACGTCAAATACCTGTGCTGTATTTTTGCTGGTAAATTGTTTGGTCTTAAATCCTCTGGGGCAATGGGTACAATGCCCACAAGGATAAGATCCCATTAATCTCTTCCCAATCATAGTACTTTGCCAAACTGTATTAATAGATTTGTAGGAATGTTTATAATGGCTTAAATGGGAACCTAAAGTTTGTCCCCTACGAAATGAAAAGTGGCATCTGTCTCCAATTATTGAAGCAAGTCTGTCCGCTAACAATATGTTCCAATATTTGTTTATAATATTCGTGAGTCCACCAGTATTCCAAACATAAGTGGTGACCATTCTTAACACATTTTGGCCCTCTGTTGTTTTTGGTTTATATTGTAATAATTGTTCCCTTGCTTGTGTACTTGCCCACCTACTGGCCATGGTGATGTTACCTGATCTATACCCTCTATTATGAAATCTGCCAACAAGATCTTCCTTGTATTTATTAAATGTGTCATCCTCTGAACATACATGTCTGACCCTCAGAAACTGTGATTTGGGGATGTTCCAAATCACATGTTATGGGTGGAGACTAGTGGCATGCAATAAGGAATTATATTGTGGATATTTCCTATAAATTTCAGTTCTTAAAGTGTTATCAACATTCCTTGTTATAGTTACATCCAGGAATGTGATTTCTTGGGGATGAAAATTCAGTTTGAGCTCTATACCCCACTTGTTCCGATTCAAATATTCCACAAATTCCATAAGATAAGAGGACGGCGTAATGGTTAAGGTGTTTACCTTGCAGACACAAGGTGCAAGGTTTGATCCACACATGGGGCAATTGGCTAGGCTTAAAATGGCCCACAAGGGCAGTTAGCCTAGTATGAACCTATTTCTATTTCTTTCTATTTCTATAAGCACTATCTGCCCTCCACACCAACCAACAGTCATCCAAGTACCTCCTCCAAACATCTATATCCCCCAAGTAAATGTTATGGTTAGGATCATATATCAATTGCATCTCTATGTGGGCCACAAAAAGATCTGCATAAATGGGGGCAAAAGAAGCCCCCATTGCCATGCCTTGTAGTTGCAAATATCATGTTCCATGAAAGTAAAAAACATTTTTCTCAAGAACATGCTCAGCCAAGCATAGTAGGAATGTATTAAACCCCAGTGGATATAAAGCAGTTCTGTCTAGCCAAAACTGGAGAGCTAAAAGCCTCACCCAATGGGGAATATTTGTATACAACGTTGTCACGTCTAATGTGTATAGGAGCCAATCAGACTCCAACTGTGTATTGGACACAATCCCCAAAAATTCTGTTGTGTCCTGGATACGTGACCTAACGCAACCCAAAAAGATTTTAAATACTGGGTCAAGAATTCAGATAGGGGTTCTGTCAAGCTATCCCTACCTGACACTATGGGCCTACCTGGCGGTTTCTGAGGGTCCTTGTGTATCTTCGGTAAAAATTAAATATATTGGGATTTGGGATCTTTAACTGTGAGATGATACACATCCGTTTCTGTGATGATACCTTCCTGTTTGGCTTCAAGTATTAATCTATCTCGGCATTAAATTTAGTTGTAGGGTCTAATGGCATGGCCATATAGTATCTGGCATCCCGAAGCTGTCTGTGTGCCTCCTCATAGTACATGTCCCAATCCATTATTAGTACGGCCCCACCTTCGTCCGCTGATAGAATAACTAAATTATTGTTGTTTTTTTAACTCCAGCAAAGCTGCCTGTTCGATCTTTTGAGAGATTGTGATAAAGGATGTCATATTCATGGGTGACGTAGTGTAAATCCTTTAGAACACTTGATTGGAACATGGACACTTGTGTAGACATTGGTGGCATAAAAACAGACTTATGAAATTTGAAAGAACTAGTGTTGGTAGTGTTGGACTCACCATCAAAATACAGTTTTAAATTCAATAATCTATAGAATGAAATTACATCAGAAGCCAAAGAATCTTCTGCCACAAAAAAAGCTGGGAACATAATTAAGGCCTTTATTCAAAAGTGATGTTTGTGCCTCAGAAAGTGTCACAGATGAAATATTGGGAAAATTATTACATTAATTTAACATTTGGTTACTGCCTTGATGATATCTTCCAAGGTATTTACTGTGCTTGTTTTTCCTCCCCCCTCTTCTATTCCTTGCCCAAAAGGGTAGTCAGTATTACGTCTTTTAGCAGTTGGAGACTGTGGGGAGGGGTTGCCATCCACATCGGTGGCTGAAGAAAAGTCCTCTCCCTAGGTGAAACTGAGTGTTTGGTTTTCTTCAAAATAGATTTGGGCCTTTTGCGTGTTTTGGTATTATTTCTATTTTGCATAATACCCATATTAGGACCTTTATATGGCATAAAGGGTCGTCCTCTTTCATAATCACCTACGTCACAACAGAATTTTTTTGTTTTTTTATCTTTGAGTTGTTGCTCCAAAAATAATAAATCAGAGCTTAGCAAATTCTAACATTCCATGTAAACTGGCGAATTTTCATGGATCTTAATTTTCTGACAATGATTTTCAACAACTTTAATACCATCGTCTACCCTACGTTCATAGTAAGATTTAAGAGCATCTACAAAGTTCATGGAGGTTTGTTGTTGGATTTTGGCCAATTGTTCTAATAATATATTATCAGCCTGGCTGACTAGTGGTTGGAACCTAACTCTTAACCCCCGATGGGTAATACCTTTGGCCTGATAGGCCTTAAATAATTTTAGGTGCCAAACATTGGTTCCAAGTTCTTTCATATGTTTCGTAAGTTGTTGAAAAGCTGACTTGCATTGGGTTATGGGATCATTTACATTCAATTCCGAGAGCCCAGTGTTGTTCTCCCCTAGTCCAAAGACCTGCAAGTCATCTTTGTCAGATGACTATCCATTAAGGCTAGTAACCAGGTCCATGTTTGACAAAAACTAATGTTAATAGTAATAACTCCCACCCGAGAATTAGTAAATAAGAAATTAAACCAAAAATCTGCCAGTATTTAATCTAATTAGTTCAGACAATATTACAAAAACTCTTGCCCCATTCAAGGGATATCACGGACATAACAAACAGGACTAGACGTTGGTTAAAGAATAGAAAAATAATACAGACTTCACTGTAATAATATCCAATTTCTAGCAACCTAATAATGAGTTACCACCAATTCAAAAAATGTACATAAAAAATGTGTACATAGAAAATGGGGGGACCTTAACAGCCATCCCGTATACTATTAAAAATGAAGAAATGCTAAGTCCCTCACAATAAATGATGACAATGGTACCAAGACCTCTTTATATCTCGAAAGATGTTCATTTTAAGGACTCAAAACTAGGGAACAATAATAGCCCTTGTGTGCAAAAAGTTCATCAGATGATAAACACACAGTACTACGTTCCCTGATGCCAAAAAAGACCATATAAATGGACAATTTAGTACATAAAGCTGTTTAGTATTAACTTACTTATGCCAAAACATAAAGGGACAATATTAGCCATTTCTTAAAGCATGTCCAAAAAATCAAACAGGATACTACAGCCCCCTACCAATTTAACAGACCAAAATATCTTGGTCCACAAAAACATCTGAATATATATAATGGCCTCATAAAATATATTACATTAAAAAGCTGATTGCTTAGATGAATTCTAATTCATAATATTGATGAAAAATTCAAATGATCAGTCATGCTAACCTGAATGTTAGCCCTGATAATTCAGTAAATGTGAATACAATACTTTATTTATATACTGGCAGTCTATGGTTGAATATAATTCTTCTCATAAACTAATTTATATAATCAAAACTGCACTTTGTCAACCTGATACACTGATGCATCCATCTAGCCAACAGCCTTAATATACATAAAAAATGTATAGTGTAACCTATTTCCCAACCAACTGTAGGCCCCACATATAATTAACACAAATGTTGAAATAATGTCTACCTACTTATACAATTATATCCAAAAGAGCAATGCTCAAAAATGCAGTTAGATAAACATTAGTTGACTGACAGAAAATAATGATGTCCAAAGTTTCAAAAAACTATGCTTCTGAATTGTTCACTATGCCCATCTTCAAAGTCACTAAAGCGCCACATAAAAAGTGTTGAAACACATATGTATGAGTTCACCAAATACCAATTCCATTGTTCCTAAATATTCAGATGGTCTCCAAACCCCACTTCTGTTAATCCAAATATGCAGTCAGTCAGAAATACAGGTTTAATGCACTCAAAATGGCGTCCGATAAATTAAAGGAACAGTCATGCAACAAATGGCTGTGAATAGATGAAATAAATTCTTATAATGTCCCAAAATTACAAAGGACCTGTACTTCTGTGTTATTCTCCTTAAACAATGTCAAGAAGTTGTCAAAAGTTTAATGAAAAAATATTGATGCACCCACACATAGTCTTGAAATGCCACGTCTGCTAATACTAAGTTGGTGCACTCAAAATGGCCCACAATGTGTTGCCTGAACGAGAACCAGACAAACTAAAAATAATGTTGATGTACATACATGTAATCTCAGAATGCTACTCCTGTTAATTCCAAAGTTCACCAACAGTCATTAATCTGGTTTTGGCACACTCAAAATGGCCCCCAATGCATTAGTTAGTACAAGAAATTTGTAATACTACAGAGATAGCAAATTCAAGCACACCAATAAATTAAATCTTTAGCTGCAAATGTTAGCATCAACCTCTGCCCACGTTTAAATAAAGGATGACAAATACTAATCCAATAAATTGATCTGCTTGAAATTAGTAGTCCTGAGTCTCGCAATTTGGTATACCACAAATCGGCCAAATAAACTTCTAGTGTTCCACACAATACGCTATGAAGAAAATGTATTTGAAGCATCCAAAAGCCCCAAAAATAGAAACAACACCCAAAGGTCACTTAACTGGCAGGATCCTCTCTGTAAATGAATAAATCCAACTATAAGGAGAAGCCAAAAATAAAAAAAATGAATGATGCAACTCCAGCACGATGTAGATAGCAACCACCTCCCACGCCAACAGCGAGGATACACTGGAAACCACAGAACATCACTCCCTCGGAGGTATGGCAAGAGCAATGGCTCAAACTTGCTCCAATACTCCAAAAACTGGTCTGAATGAGCATTTGTAAATTTTCAATTATATTTAATTGAATAATGGAGCTATCCTTATATACAGCTTAGACTCTGCCTTCATTTATTAACTTTGTTGCACTGAGGAAGGCTAGGTTAGCCGAAACCGGTTTGCTGCATATTTTGCATAATTTGTGCATTCACAGGGGCTTTCAACACCCCTAGTGATGTTTTGAACAGTTTTTTATTAAACTGTTGCTTTACAATCACCTCATTGTGCTGGCTTTGTTTTTGGAGTACTGGAGCAAATTTGAGCCATTGCACTTGCCATATCTGCGAGGGAGTGATGTTCTGTGGTTTCTAACCTTCATAAAACCAAACTGTATGGGATCCAGAGTTTGGAGACTCCCTATATCCTTGTTTTTTAGGTCGATGACGGCGTTCCATAGCTTTGCATATCAGACTTGTCAGGCTAATGGGGTGATAGTCCCAGGGTCTGTAGTCGCTCCTCCTTTGTGGAGAGAGATGACTGTACCAGTGCGCCATTTGGTAGGGACAAAGCCTGAGGTGAGGCTGTGATTGAACAGGGCACACATGTGAGGTGCCAGTTCACTCTGTAGTTCATGTAGAACACAACCAGGGATACTGTCAGGTCCCATAGAAGCTATATTCTTGGTCTTGGACAGTGCTGTTTTAACCTGTGCAGCAGTAATACTGGGTCCCTGGCAATCTACTGGTATTGTGATTGGTCCTTTGGGGGGGGGGGGTTAAAGTTGGCTTGGCACTGAATGTGTCAGCCAACATACTGGCAATATCTGTTGGCTCGGTATAAGAGGTACCATTGTGCAGTAGCTCAGAGCAAATCTGGGTATTGCCGTGGAGATTCTTTACAAAACTATAGAAGGCCTTGTGGTTGTCTTTACTATCTGCTGCAATTCTGTTTTCATAGCTAGCTTTAGAAGACTTGATGAGGGATCTCAACTTTTTGTTGAGGCTAAGAGTTTTTTCCAGTCTTGGGACTTCACCTCTGCATCAGTTTCCTCCTTCTGTTGTAGAGTTTGTTTATGGCAGGGGACCACCAGATTGGCTTCCTTTTTTTTTTTTTGGAGGAGAGCGTCTTGGTGCTATTGGGTATGGCAAGATCCATGAATTTGTGTACGTGTTTGTACAGTGCATTCGTGTATGATTCTGCGGTCACTCAACTATTCTCTTTTTGCATGGGTGCCATGAAGCTAGCCACCTCTGTTTTTAGGAGCCCAAAGTTAGCTTTGGAGAAGGTTTTCATGGTGGTTATCTTTGCGGGGGGGATTTCCAAGGTGATTAGTTTGTGGTCGGATCTAACCAGGGAAGAGTTGACTATTACTTCAGAGCAACGGTCGCCCAGGTTAGTAATGACCACGTCAAGGATGTTGCAACCTCTAGTAGGGACAAGAACGAGCTGGTCCAGGGCATTGGAATTAATGAACTCCAGGAAATGCTGGGCAAGTGCATTGGTACATGAGTAGTTTACAAGGTTAATGGAGGGGTAGTTGAAGTCACCTAGTAAGACAGTGTTAGGTTAGACCCTAATATTCTCCAGAGTGCTTTGGAACATGGAGTGCGAGTCTTAGGACATGGTTGGGGACCAATAGCAGGCTACGACCTGAATCGCTGTCTTACCCAATGTTAGCTGCACCTGAAGTATCTCTGATGCGTTATGTTGGGCTATCAGTCTGGAGGTGCGCTCATCCTTTATGAATATGGAAATACCACCACCTTTGGAGCTTCAGTCCAAGTTCTGGGGCCGAAAGGTGAGGAATGAGTTATAGCCTGGTAGTGCAGGGGTGCTTTCTGCTGCCTTGAACAAGGTCTCTGTTACAGCACAAATGTCAAAGTTCTCCATTTTAAGGAGTGCCTCGAATGAGTGCATTTTGAGATTTAGACTTCTAGCATTGAGCAACATGACCCTCAGACTGCATTTGTTAGTAGCTGTTGCAGTGGCAATTTGGTCTTTGGAACACTGCCTGAATAAGGCACTACCGGAGTGGCAAGAGCCTTGGCCAGTACCTGGAAGCCCAAGGGTGACAGATGCAGGCCATCTCTGGCAAAGCATCAAAGTCTGTCAATCATGTCAACCCAGGCAGACAGATACTGGATCCCCTTAGAATGACACCAGAAACATAGCCAATTGTTGAAATCAATCATTTTCTGCTTGTACTGTGGTATAATTCTGGGGTGGCCACAGTGGTGCAGCAGTTAGCATTGCCGCCTCCCAGCAAGAGGTTCTCCGGTTTGATCCTCGGCTGGGGTGCCTTCTGTGTGGAGTCTGCATGTCCTCCCTGTGGTCACGTGGGTTTCCTCAGTGTGCTCCAGTTTCCTCCCACATCCCAAAGACATGCTGTAGGTGGATTGGACACACTAAATTGGCCCAAGGTGCGAGTGCGTGAGTGTTTGTGCCTTCTGTGGAAGGTTGGGTGCTGGGCTGGCAACTCGACACTGTAAAACTTCACTGCCAATCATGAGTGGACAGGTGATCCACTGTAGCGACCCCTAACCGGGAAAAGCTGAAAGAAGAAGACAACTGTGGTATCATTCTGGGTGATGGTAGGATGTTGCTCAGGGCTAGGCTCATACCCGCCTGGGCTACATAATCCGAGAGCTCCTCCATGTCTCTTTTCATGTAGTCCAGGGAGGTACATCTCAGGTCATTCACACCCATATATACAATGACAGAGTCATATTTGTACCTGCTGTTGAGGGACCTGAGTGAGTGCGTTATGTGGTGGATCCTGGCAGCTGTTAGTTTCTCCTTATTCAACCTAGTGAGTGGGACATCAGTGTGCCTCACTATCAAGTCACCTATGACTAGTGTGTTGGGCATGCTGTTTTGCCTTAGGGGCTTTGGCTGAGTGGCACACTGTTTAGGAGAGTTGTGTGTCTCGTGATTAGTGTTGTGTTGCAGTGGTCGAGTGCGATTCTGCCTTGGAGGCAGATTTTGGGGAAAAATGTCAATTTCACACCCTGCATGCTTTTTTCACATAATTCATATGGAAAAGGTTGTAAGTTCATATATGTTTTCATGTCACTGGAAAGGCACATCACTGATACTCAATGCACAAAGGTCACAAAAGTTCATACATCTTTTCATGACATAAAAAAACACATACACTGCATATTAGATCACATACTTTAGTTTACTTGCTGTGGGTTTTACAAAGACATACATACATCTCACATATCTGTTGCATTCTAACTCAGAAAATAGTGATACATTTATTCTTTCACAAATATTAAAAGCTTTCTCTGCATCCAGGCTTCTTGAATTAAATGCATATACTTCATTACACTGTCAAAAGTATGATGTGGGTGTAAATATCTACAATGATTTAAAATAATCAACTGAGAGAGCACATATATTGGTAAAAATGCAATTTTCATTAAGTATTAAACAAAAAAAATTAAATACGATTTGATATTAATGTAGTCGTGAAGCCACTGCAAAATTTAGCACAACATCTAAAATTATTCTTTTTTTTTTTAAATATATTTTTACTGTTTTATCATAAAGGAGGAAAGTTGCATACATGTGCAATTTTTTTTCTGGTATAACAAAATAAAAACAAACACCAAACTATACAGCTTCAAGCAACATATAGTCTTCTCAACTCTGGAAACCAATTTACATCTCAATCACCAAACTTGCGCTCTCTTATTTAGTACGGTCTTCCCTCTAACCTTATTCAACTCTTCCTTCACACACACCTTCCTAACCACACAAGCTTTTATTTGTCCTCCAATCACACAAAATTCCTATCCGAAAAAATAAGAGTCTGATCTTATAAACTTCTAATTTTTATACTACTTAACTGTTCTCCTGAGCAAAAGTTTCCTTTTTAAACCCCCTTCTTCCTTTCCAATTTCTTGCTATTGTTTTATTTTAACCACTGTTACTGGGACCGACCCTTCTCCCACTTCTTTCCTAGACCACTCCTTCTCACTGTCCCCTTACTAACTCCTCTAAAGTAACACTCTCACGAGTATGTGGCATGTTTTTTAAAATCTATTCAGAAATAGCTTTACTGTGGACTAATAATTACTACATAGCTAAATGGAAAGAGTTTCAAGAAAATCTTTGTTTAAAATTTAGTCTTTTTTTAAATTCTAAACAAAATCTAATATTACATAACCATTTTATCTGGGTTTTAAACGACTATTTTGTAGCCAATAACTATCAAATAAGTAATTCTTATTACATTTCCTTTTTATTAAAGACATTTTGAAATTTTATTTATAGAAACCTAACGTATAAAGGTTAGATATTTCTACTTTTCCTGTTGCTTATACTCAAATTATTTCTTCAAACTTGTCAATGATGATTTTAAAGAAAATAATCTGAAATACTGGTTTCAATTGTTGATTAATGACAAGCTGCAGTCAGCTGATTACTTAATAAATATGATTTAGGTAACGACACATGGTTAGTGGTACAAACGTGTAAGCAATTTGTGGATAACAAAATGAAATGCTACCAAAAACAAAAAATTTTGTTCTTAAATTAATTGAATTTTTAACATCATCTATTCAGCAGAACATGGCTAATAAAGATATGCTTTGCAAATGTTATAAGGTGATTTGAAAAAAAAAAACAAAAAATTACACTGAAAAGTACTGGGATTACTTTACATTGGTTAATAATAATTCAGCTAATGAGGATGATAAAAGAGCAATTTTCTTATCATCAAAACTGACTACTACTTCTATTAAATGGAGGTTATTTTCCTGGAAATGTATGCATAGGTCCTTTTTTACAGCACATAAAATTGAATGAATGAGCAAGAAAAAGGTGGTTTTGCTAGAGATGTAAAATGGGGACTCTAGCAGATTGAAAGCACATGTTTTTTTGATTGTGTTGCGTCAAACCATACTGGTCTAACATTAATCTTTTCTTACAGACATTATTTACTGATAAATTTGCTCTAACAAAGTCATTGATTTTATTTAATACTCCAATACATGACTGTGTTAAGAGATTAAAATATCCACTTTTGTGGTCCACTCTGGCTATTGCAAGGAAGGTTATAACCAGGAACTGGAAAAGCGAAACTACTCCATCTTTTAAGGAATTTAAAAGTACTGCAATCGAAGTGTGTCATTTGGAATTGATTACTATCAAAACAAGATCCATTAGAATAACTTAATCTTATAAAATGTGGACAAAGCTCAGAACAATTACACAAATGTTGAACCTTCAAGAATAACGGTTACTTTTTGAATGTTTTTTGAAAAAATTATAGTTAGTGACACTTTTGTAAACAGTTTTCATGTTGCTTCTTTTTACACCACTCTTTTTATTATTACTTTTAAACAATAACAAATAATTCAACATGGAAATTATCAGTTTGTCAAAATAAAAACATTTTTTCATTAAAAAAAAAAAAAAAAAAAGAAAAGAAATAGCTCTACCGCTGCCTAGCTCATACACATCCTTAGAGCATATACCTCTATTTACCACCTTTAATGTGGTCATCTCTCTTCTTCCCCTCTTCAACATTCTCTATGCAATATAGAACCAGTTATTTATAATAAACATTTCTTGGTGCCAAAATGGTTGTCACCTGCTCATTCCAATGCATGCATTCCAGACCTCTTCCTCCCAGTCTTAATTCATTAACATTATTTTCCTCTCAAGCCCTATTTTTCCTTTGAATAACACCCACACAAATCAAACCATAACTTTATGATTTCACCACTTCTCCACTGTAATGTCTGCAGCAATTTCCATTCCACTTAAAACCATGCTTTCTTTGCCATCAGCAATCAGTTGCTAAGGCTGACAAGTTCCACTAGTCTGCCTCACTCACTAGGTTCTCAAGACGAACTCCCACCACCCTCTGCAATCCCCTTCCAACAAATGACTAAGCATCGGCAGTAATCAACACATGCCACTTTTCTCTTGACTGCAGCATCACTTTTGGATCCCTACCTGAAGATCCTCCAAAGCTCATTCATAGCCACAATTCCTAGACCATATCCACCCTCCTTTTCAGCTCATGTACATCTATAAGCATATCTCCCCATCCAGTTAGTGTTCATTTTCTTCTACTTCCCAGTTTCTCTCTCTCCTCTGTCAGCTGCTGATCTACCGAGTCTCTCAATCTCTAGTCTCCCCATTATTGAATTTCTCTGATGAAAGTAAATGCATATTAAAGGAAGTCAGTTAAATCTTATATACCTCATTGCATCAATGCTATTATCATTCCTCTGGATATCTACACACCCCAGGCTCAGCTACCATTGTTCCACTCCTCCATAAATCCAAACCAGGCAGAGATTCTTCTGAGGAAATGAGAAGGTGTCTCATGACACGCACAGTTATAAGGATAATCATTAGTTTCACAGCAATTACTCTTCCATTCATCTCTTCCTTAGTATCTCATAATCCTTTGCTTCTAAAATTACTGGATTACTTTAATTGAATCTTTGGCTGCACTTCTCATTTCCAAGATCAAGTATACTGGAAGCAACTTTATCCTCTTTTTCTCCAACCTACTGTTTCCCCTTCTCTCCCATCCACTCTTGACAAGACAGTTTTCTTTTTTTTTTTTTTTAATTCTAATGTTTACACCATGTCCTCGGATATATGAATTGCCACTCAAAGTATCCTCCACCCTGAGCCAAAAAAGTACAGTCACTCTGTAAATAACCCGAATGGCATCTTACTCCCACTCCTTCCTTTAACGGCACAACTGCTATTCTAACTATCCCGTAATAAATCTTCTATCCCAAGAAGGAACAGACCAGGTGACAGGTGCCATTACTGGCATATCTCTCTGCATACCTTGTTTTTGTCTGAGACCCATCCGTTCATCCATACCTCAAAAGCTTTTGCTCTCAATACACAGCACTGCTCCATCCAAAGAACCAATACCCAAATCACATACATCTTACGGTTTACTTCAGACAATCTTGAATCCCATATCAAATGTCTTTCTAAGATCAAACGGTACTGCAATCATAACCCAGGCTCCCCTGCTTACTTCATAAAGTCTATAACCAGCCACGTTACCCACTGTTTGTCTACCCTTTACAAACCTACCTGGCCTACATCAACAATTAAGCTAGGCATCAAGCTATCTAATCTGCTAGTATTTTGATCATTACTTTCACATGTATACTGAACAAGGAAATCAAGACATACTTTCCTGGATTCACTACATCAGCCCCAGGTAATACCTGCTGGTTCCATTGAGAGTATATCACATTATGCTCCACCTCATTTCTAATTAAATTATCTAACAGCATTTTGCACCAACTCTCACTCTCCCAAATCACTTATGGGACTCTGAACATAAACCTGTCCTCCTACATTTACACCTCTAATGGACCTAAACTGTCTTCTAACCTCCCCTTCAGTAAACCATTCATCCAGCTTCTGCTTCCTTTGTTTTTACTTGAGTTTTCTGTCCACTTTCTATTCATTTCCAGCTGCATTCTTCACCACCCCATCTTTGCTGTAAATAAGTTCATAAAATACTGTAAATTTGACTTTTATTCCTATATCCTTCCTAAATATTTTATTTTTCCATTTTCATTCTCACTCTATTTCCTCTTGTCTTTAACTTTCCATGCCTGAGATTCTCATTTTTTTTCTCCAGGCAACCATCAGAAATCTTTTCTGTAAATACATTCAACCTGTGGTCTTATTACTAATGTTTCAAGTTCTTGCAATATGAATGTCTCCTACCATTTCAAATTCTCTACACATCCTGCTGTGTCCCTCAAACGCATCTGTGCCTCCATCTGTTTGTACTCACAATCTCCCACCTTTTAGTAGTTTGGGTTTACCCAATTTGAAGGGGTATTTCAGAGCTACATAGTTAAGGCTCCTATACACAGCACAAGCAGAATTATAATTCCAAGTGGAAAGGAATGATGATGAAACAGGGGGAAGTTCAAGAAAAAAGGATAGACTAGAATTTTGGATGCAGATCCTTAAGGAGAACAATAACCATAGAAAATATTATATTCATAAAAAAAGGAATGTATTCTAAGGACTAAGACAACAGATGAATGGAGATGGGGATGTCTGCAATTAGGAATACAAACAATAGGCAGGAGGAGGCTAGAATTTGCTGGGGAAAACTGACAAAAGAACCAAGGTATTGGGAGCAGACAATTACAGCAGGCAAGGTAACAGAATGAGAAGAGGCCAAAAATGTATTTGGACTGCAGGCTAGAGACTGCCTTCCCTATCAAAGCTTGACATCTGAGTACACGCAAAGAGGAAAAAATAGGGGGATCCTAAGCAAAAGTCCAGCACTGGTCATAGGATCATAGGAGATTACTAGGCTATCGACCCGGAGGTAATTTTAAGCCAAGCCATTTCATCCCGATGTAATATCAAGAAAATGCTAGTCAATACCAGAGACTGCATTTAGCGATGACTGCCCATGTCCAGGAGGGTTGCGGGCACTATTCTCAGTAAGAATTTATGGTGCCCCATCCACTTGTCCAAGTTCCTCTTGAACAGTGTCATAGAGGTGCTCCGTTTCACATGAATTAGTTGCCTGTTCCAACGATGCGGCAGTCGCTGGGAGATAACTCTGTCTTTCCAGCATGTCCTATTTAAGTCACAGGTCATACTTAGACCCCTAGAATGGGAAGCCCTACTCCTGTTTGATTTACTGATATGCAGCAGATTCATTAGGTTTGAGTCTTGGATTACTCTGTAGGCCAGGCATATGTCTTCCCCAAGAAGTCTATACAATACGGAGTATAGCAACAGGGACTTTAGTTGGTCTGTGAAGGCACATGCTGGAGCCCTTTGATATTCTTTGTTAGAAACCTCTGAGGTCTCTCCAGTTGCTGCAAGTGCTTTGCATGGTACATGCCAAATAGGGTGTTATATTCAATTATGGGCTGGATTACTGCAGAGTATAGAGGGCTTTTAACCTCTCTGCTCTCGAGGCGATGCCTTTACTAACCAAATATGTTATGTAGAAAGCCTTCCTTACTACAGTAGACACATGGTGGTTGAAGTTAAGGTTGCAGTCAACTTGTGATCCCAAGTCCCTTACCACTTTGTGGGTTCTTAGAGTACTGCTGTTGATTTGATAGTGTGAAGGGACATTGTTTGTGCCAAAGGGAATGATGATGCATTTCTTTGCAATCAGTTTGAGAACATGACTAACACACCAGTCGTTGGTCTGCATGAGACCATCCTGGAGTATACAGACATCATTTGGGTATTCAATGATCGCACCTAATTTGCAGTCATCTGCAAACTTGGTCAGCCACAATCCCTTAGTTTTGACCTGAACGTCTGAGAAGTATATACCAAACAGTAGGGGGCCCAGCACTGACCCTTGTGGCACCCTGCTGGTAACAGGTCTACTGGGTGATGTGGAGTCACACACTTTGATAGTATGTGTCCTGCTTGTGAGCCAGATGGCAACTCATCTTACAACAAATGGGTTTACATTCAGTTTGATGTTTATTGGTAATGCCTGAATGTAGGATTGTGTCAAAAGCCTTTGCCAAGTCGAGGTATGCTGTGTGCACATATCTGCCCTCGTCAATGGCCCTGGTCACTTTTTCAAAGAAGTTTACGAGATTTAACAGGCAGGATCTGCTCTTCACAAAGCGGAACTGGGTAGGATCCAGAGTTTGGAGGTCTATGTTTTACTTGTGAGGTCCATAATGACACGTTCCATGGCCTTACAGATCAGGCTGGAGGGGAGTAACTGTTGCTGTTCTCCATTCCACAGGAACAAAGCCTGTGGTTAGGCTATGATTAAAAAGGATACTTGATGGTGATGCTACTTCATGTTTTAGCCTGTTAAGAAGACAGCCTGGGATGTCGTCAGGTCTCACAGTCAGTGTTTTTTGCCTTGAATGAGGCTTTGAGGACCTGCTCTTCAGCTATGTAGGATGGGGGGACGTTTGGGGGAAGGTTGGTGATAAGTTATGAGGGGATAAGGGAGTGAAATTTTCACTAAACCTATCCACTAGCAAGTTATGAGGGGATAAGGGAGTGAAATTTTCACTAAACCTATCCACTAGCAGGTTTCCTATCTGTGGGGTCAGTGTGTGTGATACCATTGGTCACTTGTTCTGCACATGCTTGAGTCCCACCTTTTAGCTGTAAAAGACCTTATGGTTACCCTTGGCTGTACTTACTAAGTTTATCTCAAAGGAGCCCTTAGAGGATTTGACAATTTGTCTTACTTGTCTGTTACGGCTGAGGAGGGTGCTTTTCCATTGTTGGGGCTTTGCCTTTGTTTTCTTAGACAGCAACTTTTTGCATTTATTGTAAAGTTTGTTGATGCTGGATGTCCACCATGGCAGCTTGTTTTTACTTGGGGCTCTAGATTTGATTCTTTCTGGTGCAGCAGAGTTTATATACTTATGCTAGTGACTGTACAGGGCTTTAGTGTAAGCTTTGGTGTAGTTACCACTTCCAGCGTGGGGTGGGGCTTGGAATGCATTTATACCTTCGTCTAGGAGGGTATAGTTTGTCTTGGTGAAGTTTCTTTAGTCTAATTTCACCCTTTTTGATTTCTAGTGTTACTGCCAGCTCAAAAGCGACTCTTTTGTGGTCAGATTTAACTGAGTGTCTGACATTTGCACCAGTTCATCTGTTTGACATGTTAGTGAGGACCGTATCTATAAAGTTTGTTCCTCTTGTCGGGATATGAACAGTTTGTTCCAGGGCATTTGAATTAACAAAGTGAAGGAACTTTTGTGCTAGTGAGGTGGGCCTAGCAAAGGTTTCCCATTTGATGTTGGGATAATTGAAATCCCCCATAACAAGAGTGTTCAGCAAAATTTGGACTGTCTCCAGTTTGGTTAATTAGGCTTCATGGCTGTCAAGATCCATGGAGGTGGATCTATAACTGGCTGTGACTTGAGTGGAGGTCTTACCCACTGTAATCTGGACTTGGCAGTAACTCCATAGAGTTGTCCAGTCTAACTAGATGGGAGGTGAATTTATCTCTAATACAGATAGAAACACCACCTCCATTGCTTTCCAAACATTCTTTTTGCAGTCTAAAGATATAGAAGGCACTGTAGCCTTTCAGGGCCAGGGTACTCTCTGAGGCTTTGAACCAGGTTTCTGCAAATGCACAAACATCTACATCTTCTAGTGATAGAAGCGTCTCCAAAGAGTGCAGTTTTTGGTTTAAGCTCCTAGGATTTAGCAGCATGACCCTTATTTTGTTCCGATTGGCTAATTACACATCAGTAATGTTATTTTCGAGACCTTGCCTAAAAAGGTACTATGGGGGAGGCAAGAGCCTTTGCCAGCAGCCAAACGCCTAGAGGTGCCAGGAGCAATCCATCTCTGGCAAAGCTGCAAGGTTCGTTGACCCAGGCTGACAGGAACTGGATCTCGTTTGAATGACACCAAAAACTAAGTCAATTATTGAACTCAATCATGTTTTGTTTATACTACTGCATCCTTCTAGGTAAGGGTAGTATGCACAAGGGTAGGGACATACCTGCCTGGGCATGTACTCGAGAGAGCTCAATCATGTCTCTCTCCATATATTCCAGTGAGGTACATCTGGGGTCATTCACACCAGCATGATCTATGACAGTCATAACAGTACTTGTCGCTGAGAGACCAGAGTGCATGCATGATATGACGAATCCTGGCAACGGACAGGCAGCTGACCTTGACTTTCTCTTTCTCCAACCTTGTGAGTTTGGCATTCATGTGTCTCACTACTGAGTCTCCAATGACGAGAAAAATTGTTTTTTGAGCGCTATGCCTTACGGGCTTGGTGGGTGAAACACTGGTGTTGCTATGCATCATGGGTGCTGTGGGAACTGCATTAGTTGTAGTACTCTTGTGTTTTGGCAGTCTCAGGGATTTCAGTAAATTTTTTGACAGAACCTCCGCATATGTAAATTTTTGTGTTTGAAGCACATTATGCGTATGAATAATGGTATTACATGCATGTGTAATGGGGGGGGGGTGAGTTAACCTTTTCCACGTCACTGCTTTGAGTGCAAGAAAACATGGATTCAAGATTCTTAGTGCAGATGCATCTCTTGCACTCTGTACTAGAGTAAGTTATTAGTAGGGGATTGTCAGTGTACATGACGCAATTGCTAAACTGCCTAAAGAGACCCAAGTCAACAAGGTTAGCAGGAGAAACAAGGGTAGTCCAACTGTCCATAATGCTAGGTTGAAGACTGTTGTCCATAAGGGTGGCTTTTCAGAATCTTTCACAGAGGAGCTCAGTGGTTGGATATTTCTGCCTGGGGTTTTACAGAAGCTGCTGTTAAAAAAAGGAATTAGTAGAGTATATAAAATATTGCATGATATTGATAAGAAACAATCAGAGGAGGTTAGAAAGGATTGGGAAGAAAGACTGGATAAGCAATTCACAAAGAAACAATGGGGGATATATGTATGTCTCCCCAAATATGCAACAAAGTCTATAAGACTTAGGATCTTTGCCTGAAAGTGTTTACATAGATATTTAGACACCAAAAAAAATTTGCTCATGTCGATAGCAAATGCTGGAGGTGTAATGAGGAAGAAAGAGGTAACTGGGAACATTTTCTGGGAGTGCAACAAAGTGGTAGACTTTAAAATTTTCCCTGTAGGATATTGTATCAGAAATACTGGGTGAGCAAACTGTACAACTAATGAAATGATTTTTTGAACTATGATACAGAATCGGAATTACCTAGACATAGTGAGGCCTTGCTTAACCTAACTCTGGTGACTGCCAAAAAAGCAATTGCTCGAAAATGAAAATCAAAGTTTAAACCAGCTGTATCAGAAGTAGTGAATATAGTAACAGAGATAAAACATTTGGAAATAGGACCTTTAGAAAAGGGGAAGAGCAAATTATACAGAAAGAATCAGAATTGTGGGAACAACACATGCAGAGGAGGAATGAGGTTAAAAAGAAGGCAGGATTTCAGTGAGTTATGTAATGTCTGACTGACAGTGATTGGATAGATAAGTGATGTATAATGTTAGCTACTAAAATTATGTCAATATGGATTGTTTTCATTTATAAAAATGTATGATTGCTTATAAGTGATAATTTAATAAAGATGTTTCTTGTTTAAAAAAAAAGAATAGGAAGTGGCATCTTTTGAAAAGGACAGGAGCAAATTACATTAAAGAAATGGAAATTGTGGGGAAAATACAAGAAAAATGTTTTGGAGGAGGAATGAGGTGGAAGAAAAAGCAGGAACTGAACAATGTATGTAATATGTTGGACTGAATATATTGTACAGAATAACATAACCGTGAACTTGTCAATATGTTTTTTTTTTTTTAACTTTTATATAAATGTAAGTTTGCCTATGTCACAAGTGATAATTCAATAAAAATATATGTTTTAAATATCTGAAAAAAAATATCTCTCACCTTATTTTCCCTCGGTCTCATTCTTAATACTTTTTCACTCACTAATCTGATATAACCATTTCCTAGCTCTCACATGATATTTCCCTTCCATGTTACTTATCCGCCACTATCTGGATTTTAATCATTTTGAGTGTTTCTAGCAATGCCTTTCCCTCCATTTGGCCTCACCTGTCCCATCCTTGTTCTCATCTTACCTCCGGAAACCAGATTCGAAGGTAGTTTCAACGAAGATAAAAAAGTCAAAAACTTTGACCAACAGCAACACAGAACATCCCCAGCTTTGTATATACTAGCTCCAAAGTTGCACAATACTGGAGAAAAAGAGACACACTGTTCTTGGTGAAAGTAGATTCGGTTAACAATTTTCAAAGATTTTTACTTCACTGCCTTGACATGTTCTCCAGAAAATATACGAGTCCCTCCGTCCCATAATTTACACCTCTACAATCTGAACCCTCGATAGCCCCCATGAGTTTATCCAACTAACTACCTTGAACTAAGCAATTTCGTGCAATTTTGTGTGAAGTTGCCTTCCCTCTTACACTTGTGCTCCATCTTCGCATATCTTCTCACTCCACAATTCCTCATTTCATCCCTCTAAAATGCTCTTCATCTTCAAGTGATATTCCATCTTAACAAACGGTATGTCCTTCTTCAGTTCTATAGTTACACTAAAGTCACTTCTTATTACCTCCAACTCTCTCCGTATCCATTCTCATACTTCACGGAACTCGAAACAAGACTTTACTTTATCCCGGTATAGGCAATATATTCTCAACTTCCCATCTGTTGCGCCTTAACCTGCCTACCCAAATAATCAATCAATCTTCTATCCCTGTTTACGTTAGCTTATTCTATACTCTTTCGTATATGTATACAAAAATACTGTCACCACTTTCTTTTCTCCCTTCCAGGGCTGTGGTCTGTCTCATCACTTCAACTTTCCTCATTCCTTCATATTCTGTTGTTTCTTGTAAAACCAACATACCTTCTTCCCCTCGCCAATCTTTTGTAATACCATATGTCTGCTGCTTAGGTGAGAATATCCTTCTATGTCTGCCTCTTCATCCCTTTCCTTGGACAAGTCTGACCAACTTCACATGCAATGCAATGTATAGATTTATAATGGAATTAATAAATAGGGAAATAGGGAACCTACAAACAATGGATCTATCTCAATTTGGATTTGTAGAGTCTGGTCATGCTTAGTCAGCCTGGTGGCCTTCCAATAGATGAAGGTAAAATGGTACACACTGCTACACTCCTCCACTCAGGCAGACTAGAAAAACTAAATAAACTATGAATAAATTCCTTTGTCATCCACTGCACTGTCAATTGACTCAAAGAGAGCAAACTGGAGAGCAAAGATGAGAAGCTACCTCCACAAAAAGATCAGTCTCCAGTGAAGTCCGCCAGGGTTTGGTGCTGAGATCCCTTCTGTTTGGCATCTACTTCTCTGAAGTAAAAGCCAGTATCAAAGGGTTCTCGCTAACCAAGTATGCAGATGACTGCAAACTAGGGGCAGTGATTGAATCCCCAGTGACTTAGCTATCCTGCAGCAATGTTTGGTCCCAAATAAATCCATCCATCCACAAGCACTTTTTTTCCATTTCTGCACATGGGGTCAGCGTGTCACTTCAACAGTGACAATCATCCAGAGCCAAGGTTTACACTGTCTGGTGGCTAGCCCTGCCATGGTAGTTCTTCCACACCACACTCATACCTATGGCCAATTCAGTGCGTGTCCAATCCACCTATTACATGTCATTGGAATATGGAAGGAAACCTGAGCACCCACAGGAAACCCATGTGAACACAGCGAGGACATGCAGACTCCACAAAGAAGACACCCCAGACGAGAATTGAACAGAGGAACCTCTTGCTGTGAGGTGACAATGCTATTCGCAGTGCCATTATGTCCCAAATAAATCACTGGTTCCAAATCACAGACTGAAACTTAATGCCAAATAATGGATTACTGTATCATTTGGAAAGTCATCTACCACACTAACAACACATCCCTAAGATGTAATCCAGTAGTTCACGGTTTGGGAACTTATGCGGACAGTGCCCACTATGGTAAGGCATCTGTCTATATTGAACAGCTCATAAACAAGGGGATTGTCTCTACATACAGGGGATGTCACTGCCCCACTTTACTTAGACCTCTTTAGGGAAATCATGACTATAATGCACCTTTTACCATGTATCTGTCCAGGCTCATGCAATAACTAACACCCACAGAGATATTTTACAAAAAGGATACAAGGCCTAAACAACACGTCCTACATGGACCATTTCAAAGCCCTATGCTACACATGGTCTCTTTACAGACTGCTAAGAAGTGACCTGTATCTACCATGCAAGGCATCCTCTGCCCCATTACTGATGGACTTAACTTAAAATGTGCAAATCAAATGGTATCAGAAATACTCAATCCAGGGACCAAAATCACTTCTGCAACATCAACAGAATGCTTTGGAAGACAGGGATATGTTGCAAAAGACATCACTGTTCTGGTACAGACTCCCTATCCACATAAAACAAAGCTTATCCCTAACTACATTCAAGTGTAACTTGAATCAATGGATGGGAAACAGGAAATTTACCCCAGGACTCCTCCCATACTACTAACAGATAGAGGCAGCTTCTAAATGCTTTATCCAAGTGCATGGATCCCCTCCAAATATCTACGTTTTGAGCTATTCATTCTCTTTAAAATAATTTATAAATATAGATCTTGGAAAGGCTTAGGTGAATCTAAACTCCAATGGGATAGCTTAATTTTAAGCATAAAATTGGAAAATTGACTTAGGCTTAAAATGGCCTGAAAGGGCAATTAGGTCAGTACTACCCTACACGGTGCACAAATATTACACTGACTCAGGATGCAATTACATGCAAAACATTAATAGAAAAAAAATACAAACAGGCACCGTCTTGCATGGCTACTCACAGAAGGGTTGCAGCACTAGAATAGGTCTGCATGAGTCATGGCAAATTCAGTCCATACAATAAATAAATTCACACTGGGGAAAAAAATATCACTTCACTGCTTTAAAATACGAAAAGAATACCCTGTACAGCACTGGAGGCATAAATTACATCAAAACATTGCATGGCTACCTACAGTCATTAATATGAGAAGGGAAATGGAAGCTGCAACTTTCTACTTGCATATATATCATCATGCTGACAATACCTCTTCACTAATTTCATTAAGAAATTTAAAATGAAATTAAAATAGTATTGTGTTTTTTAACTTATTTCACTAAGTTTTACATCACCATTACTTAAAAAGAGACACTAAATATTTGTTTCAATCCAACTATAGCCATACATCACAGCAAAACTACTCAAACAGGTAAAGATAACTCCATATAATGTAAAACTGCACAGCCAGTCCACAACAGAAAACATCTATGTAGCTTAAAATACCTGTGAATTCAGTACATGAATTTAAGCTAGATCTTTATATGTTTATAAACTCTGTTCCTTCGTGAAGCCTGCAATCAACACAAACTACGATAACCATTCTCTTCAAGTATTAAAAAGAAACCACAGATTGGAAAATGGATTGTAGAAAAGGAAAAAAAAAGAATCAAAAACAATCCATTCAAAGTGCACACAAACAGATACACATATAATGTACACAAACGTGTGCAAAGTTAATGCAGACCAAATGGCATTCTATCAAACTTGCACGAAAGTAGAGAAATTAGATGCAACCTGTTTCAAATTTTTTTGATAGAATATGTGATGGAATACTAGAACTACTCAGTGAAACTCTGGGCCTTTATCTTTGTCTGAAAAGACTAAAGTACTGCTGGTGACTTCCTGCTGGGTGAGGAAATTAAACCTATATTTTTTGTCAGTGACTGATAAAGCTGCTTTCTGTTACCTACTCCATTTTTTTGTTTTAAGAAATCTGCTTGGCCTGATGTTTTTGTTCTATGTGAGAGGTAGACACTTACATTGTCTAGGCTGCACATTTCACATGTTTATTTTCCCACTGGTTAGATTGTCTCTTGAGTGATACTTAAATACTAAGTGAAATTCTGGGCCTTTATCATTGAAAAGACTTCAAGTCTGCATAAACTAAATCACTGCTGGTGATTCCCTGCTGTGTTTTCCCACCTACCCTCTCCTTTGTTGATCTGCTTTTTAAACCTAGTGATGTTAAGCTGACCACCCCTACTGTAAACTAAGCTTAATAAGCTCCAACCTTTCTACACTGCTGTTGATATCAATAATTATTTATTTGGCTTACCTTGTGCTTATATTGAAAAAGTACAATTTGCCTCCCACTGTCTGTTCTACTTGATCTGACTTCATTATCTAGCTATCTGCTGGATAAAGTAGTATATTTTTATACTCTAGCAAACACGTGTTTTACATCTAGTGCACTGGGAGGAAGCCTGATCTGTTTAGGTTGGGGAAACATCTGAGATTTCTGAATGCAGCTTTATTGGCTGGAGAGCTTATTAATCAGCTTATCTTGTTTTTTAGTGTCTTTATAAACTCTGTACAACTGAGTGGCTCTTGGGTCATTTATTCAAAGCAAGGTACTTTTATTGAATAATCACACTTATCAGCTGTTTAAAATATACTGCTGTATCCGTCCATATCTTTAAGTTTGTTTGTGGTAGCACTGCACTCCAAACCCTACTTTACTGTGCTTTTATATCAGGAGGACTGGGATTATTCATCTAGTGGCAGTAGGAGTTTACCTGATCTAGATGAGCTGGGAAAAACCCAAACAGGCTTTTAAGCATTTTCTGCACTTCTTTGCACTTGATATGCACTGTTCTGATACGTAGATAGCATAAACTAGATTCAAACCTGCTGAATCTAGCATGTTATTCGTACACTTCAGCAGTAATCCAGACATCTTTCATTAAGAAGAGCTCCCCTGCACCCTTGTGGCAGAACAGCATGGATCCAGCCTTGTCTGAGCTGCAGATTACTGGAGGAAGGTTCATTGTGTGCTTTCCTATTGGTAGATTAGCTTAAAAGCGTTTCAGTTTCACCTGATTTTAAGCCTTGCATTTCTGCGCTGCAGTGTACCATGTAACAGGGGTTAGTGGTGCCCTGTACAGATGCAAATGCCTTGAAACTCAATTTTTCCCTAGACATCTGTCAGTGGAACCCTCCATGCTTCTCTACTGAACTATGGGCAAATCAGTTGTGCACTTAGCAGCGTTGCCGCACTTATCATCCATCCATAGCCTTCAAAAGAACAAGCAACTTTGTTAGTCCTAGCACAAAAAACGGTCAAACTAGCCCACTTCCTTCCCTAATAGTACATATGATAAAAACTTGCTATAGTGGACAGGCAGTTTCCCATAATTTCACCAGCCAACCTGATTGACATGGGCATCCTGAAGCAACGTAATAATTGTCTCATGTATACAGACAACCACTTACTCCTAAAAGAAATACCCTGTATGCCATAAAAGTAGTGTTTCTGCAACTATCTGCTTATACTCCTACCTTTCTGCCTCTACCTTGCTTTCACTTACCCTACAGCTCAAGATTTCCATTTGTCATACTGACTGTTTTTCTTTGCACTCTTCACTGGGGGGGGGGGATGCCTGTTCCGTCTGTCTACTCTACTGCCATTCCCACCCACCTTTGCATTACCTAGACTTATACAAATACTAACCACTCCCCTAACTTGCCCGAATCGACAATCACTCTCCCTCCACCAGTCACACCTCAATTAACCAATACACCTATTTGTAACAGTCATCCCTCCCCTCACACAACTTAACTGCAACTGTCCTTAATCTCTACATGCAGCACACTACACCAACACCCATCTGTTCCTACATCTTCTCCATCACACCATCCAGCTAACAACATTTAAAAAAAAAAAGAATACATGCCATGCTCTTTCTCCTGCTGCTATCTGCATACTACCGAACATCCTACACTCACATACAGAAACAACATGTATCCATAGCCCCACACTATATTACACTAATACCATCCACTCCTCACTGTCCTACCTTGCCATCTCCTCCCAACTCTACAATCACACACCTATTGCATACTTCCACTTTCAACATGCAGATGTCAGCAATACCACTAACCACTTCAGCAAACACCCTCACATACTCTCCAAACTGTCACACAAACATGCATATATATTATCACAGATTCTCTGTAGTGGTGATACACAACACTATCCCGGGCCACATACTGCACAACATACCATCATGCATACCATTCCACCCCTTCCTCACATTAAAACTTCAGACCTTCTCATTCTTAACATGAACCTCAGAAGCCTAGTTAACAAAATCACAAACGTTCATGCAGTCCCTGCACAATACTCACCAGACATTCTTATAGCAACAAAAACTTGGCTAAAACCCCATATAAGTGACCCATACATATTCCCACAAGGTTATTGCATACACAGGTTAAACAGGATCAGGAAGAAGGATGGCGGGGTTGAAATCTTCTACAAAGATAACCTAAGCACAGACTATATACCCATCAAATACCCCTATGACAACAAATTTGAAGTCCTAGTAACACGGCTCAGAATCAACCCAAAGAAAAATATTACCATAATAGCCACTTACAGACCTCCCAACAATAGTCCCACTGCTACTGAGGAACTCACAGCCTGGACAACCTCAACCTACAACCACTAAACCATCACAGGCGACTTCAACTTAGACTGGAACACCTGCACTGGTAATAACCCCTTCCTTTTCATAAATCTAGATGGTTTCTCCCAAACAATCCAGCTTCCCACTTGAATAGATAAACATAGCAAAAGGGAATCTATCTTAAACTGGTCACTTATTAACAGTAACATACACAACTATCTCTCTGCATGCCTTCCAAATAATTTAAGTGACCATAGACCTACGTACTTAATCCATCATCAGCTCAACCCTCCCAGAGCCATCATTTACAAAGTCGTATGAAATACCAAAAACTCCTCCAATGAAGCATTCTTAGGCATGCTCAATAAATGTAACTGGACACCACTCAATCATCTCCAACTTGACCAGGCCACAACACACTTCAATGACACATTTCTAGCTATTCTAAATAGCTTAGAACCAACTTGTACATGTTGTGTTAAAAATAAGAGATTGCCCTGGATGTCAAACCATTAGACTTCAAAAACTAAGGGACAAAACCTGGTTTCAATACCAGAAAACAAAAGACAATAAAACTTTGTTAGCATACCAACAGCTCTGCAATCAAAAAAAAAAAAAAAAAAAAAAAAACTCAAACTAGACAAAAAACATATTACACATTTATGCAAAACAAATATTAAAACAATCCCAAAAAGTGCTGGCAGGCAATTAATTTGCTCCTCCACCCAAGTAAAGCCACAACCCCAGAACCAACAACCAATAACCAAAGTGTGAGTACTGTATTACAAATTTTCCTGCTATAAAACCCGCATTTGTGAGGTTTTTGCACTACTATACAGCTCAACAAGCTCCTGCCTGGTGCCATGCAGAGTTCTACAGCAGCAGAGAGACAAAAGAGAGACTTTGGAGTGACTAAGTATCAATTTTCTGCATTTTCTTGCTGCCTTTCGCTAATTCTGCCTAAACCGCCGATTTTCTAGGGTTTCTCTGATGTAAAAAGCTTGTTTCATACATATTGTACTTATTTTACTTCCTGCACTTTAACAAAGTTGCTTTTGTGTTTAAATTACCTGTTTAACTGTTGTAGGCTACACACTCAAGTGTGATAGCCATTTCTGTGCATTTAGTGTTTTTTTGATTGTATCTGCTTTATTTTCTGAAAAAAAAAAAAAAACGTATTTTCCTGCCTTTCTAAGCTAGTATAGTCCAGTTTTCAGGTTAGTGCTGAATTCAGGGTTGTGTTTGCCCATACCTTGCTTGGATAGAAGGAAGTTTCTCTGTTCACTGTGAGAGAGAGAGCTTTGAGCAGCCTATCTGTCCCTGGAGGAGTGGTTTCAGCCCAGAAATTAGTAGTTTATTAGCCATTTTGGGCTAATTTCTCTCTCTTTCATTTCCCTGCTATAAAACCTCCTGCATTTGCACGGTTTTGCGAGCTGGGTAGCACCTGTTAGCTAGGGTATAACTATTCCCAGCTTCACAAAGTCTACTCTAATTTTTCCCTTGGAACTAGACAAACATTCAATTTAAGCACTCAAACCATTCACTTCTCATCCCAGCACTTGCTCAAAACTCATAGCAAACACTAATAAATCTTAGCGCTAGACTCCCCTATACTGTAGAGAAGGACAATCCTCTGTATTCGACCTTACCAGCCAATCAGTAAAACAGTTCACTGTACCTATCCAGGCATGTCCAAAGGGCAGTTTCATGTGTACTTTCCAGTCCAACTGGTGAAAATGGGCATTTTGAGGCAATGTTACAATTGCCTCATGTACACGACAACCCTCTCTTCCTTCCACCAAACACTAACACATGCTTGAGATGCAATTATACAGCCAACCTTGTGGCTAAGCTCTCTCAACCCAAGACTGGACCAGGCAGTCAAGAGGAGAAGGGAATTACTTGCATCACACCATCAATTTCACATAGACCTATGAAACCAGCACCAGCAAAAAACACACATAAATACACGAAAACATTCTCGGGAGGCTCTAAATAAAAATCTGCAAATGCAACAGAGACCTCCAAAGCAGACATCCAAGCAACCTCCACCCACCAATACAAACCATGAAACACATACTTTACAAAACCAATGTGCCACGCAATTACAGCCCGTAAGGCAAAATAACATACCCAACACACTAGTAATAGGTGACTCTATAGTCAGGCACACTGACGTCCCACTCACTAGGCTGAACAAGGAGAAGGTTACTGTTAGATGCCTGTCGGGTGCCAGGATCCGCCACATAACACAAGCACTCAGGTCACTCCAGAACAAGTACATATATGACACTGTCATTGTCCATGTTGGTGTGAATGACCTGAGCCGTACCTCCCTGGACTACATGAAGAGAGACATGACCCTGACCCTGAGTAGCATCCTGCCCTCACCAAGAATGATACGACGGTATAGAGAAAAAAATTATCAATTTCAACAATTGGCTAAGCTTTTGGTGTCATTCAAAGGGGATCCAGTATCTGTCAGCCTGGGATGACATGCTCGACAAGCCACACTGCTTCGCAAGAGATGGCTTGCACCTGCCACCCTTAGGCTTTCGAATACTGGCCAAGGCTCTTGCTACCCCCATAGTTCCCTTTTTAGGCAAGGCTCAAAAGACAAACCCCACTGCCATAAATAGCACAAGTAACAAAAACCTGAGGGTAATGCTACTCAATGCCAGAAGTCTAAAACTCAAAATGCATGCACTCGAGGCACTCCTCAGTATGGAGAAAAATCGATATATGTGCAGTAACAGAAACCTGGTTTAAGGCTCCAGAGAGCACCCCAACACTACCAGGCTACACCTCATACCATACATTTAGGCCACAAAACCCGGACTGAAATACAAAAGGTGGAGGGAGTATCCATATTTATTAAGAATACCCACACCTCCATGTTAGTGGCACAGCACGATGCTTCAGAGATCATCCATGTGCACCTAACAAAGGGCAAAACTGCTATTCAAATTATAGCTTGCTACAGATCTCCCACTATGTCCCAGGACCCCCACTCCGCATTCCTGGAAACATAAAGGTCCTACCAAAAACCCTGATATTGGGTGATTTCAATTACCCAAACATTAACTGGGAGAACTACTCAAGTACAAACTCCCTTGCCCAACATTTCCTAGAATTTATACACTCAAACATCCAGGATCAACTGGTCAACACCCCCACCAGAGGTGACAACATATTGGACCTGGTCATCAACATGGGCAACCGGTGTTCCACACCGGAGGTCAACCCTCGCTGGTTAGTTCTGACCATAAACTAATCACTCATGATATCCACATTCCGCCACCAGCCCCGGTCAAAGAAACCACCATGAAAAACTTTTCAAAAGCAAACTTCAATTACTTAAGACCGAGGTGGGAAGTTTTATAGCCCCTATGCTAAAGGATAATGCTGTCCAAGCTGCAAAATCCTTTACTAATGCACTATACGGGTACATACAAGAATGCATGGATCATGCTATCCCAAACAAAACCAAGACTCACTCCTCCGAGAAAAGGAAACCAGTCTGGTGGACCCCGCCATAAACAAGCTATACAATAGGAGGAGGAAACTAGTACAGAAAAGAGTAAAATCCCAGGAAGGGAAGGCATCCCTGATCAGCATCAGCAAGAAACTACGTTCCCTCATAAAATCATCCAAGGCTAGCTTCGAAAGAAAAATTGCCATGGACTCCAAAAATAACCACAAGGCATTCTTTAGCTATGTCAAGAATATAAGTGGTAATTCTCAGATCTGTTCGGAGTTAGTGCAGAATGGCACAAAATACACTGAACCGACCAATACAGCCAACATCCTGGCAGACAGGTTTAATGCAAACTTCAACCCCCCTCTCACCCCCAAAAGGGCCCATAACTATACCAGAAGAGTGTAGTGCCCCTGTAATCATAGACACTCAGGTTAAAACAGCCCTCTCCAAAGCCAAAAACACAGCATCAATGGGACCGGACGGTGTCCCAGGTTGCGTTAGACACGAGCTCAAAGATGAACTAACCCCTCACCTAAGCATACTGTTTAAACTCAGCCACTCCACAGGCTATGTGCCCACAGAGTGGAGCACAGCAATGGTTATTCCGTTCCACAAAGGTGGAGCCACAATGGACGCCGGGAACTGTCGCCGTATAAGCCTGACTAGCTTGGTCTGCAAAGCTATGGAGCGCATCATCATGGATCTCATTAACAGAGACATTGGGAACCTCCAAACACTGGACCCTACCCAGTTTGGCTTTGTTAAGGGCAGATCATACCTCCTAAACCTGGTGGATTTCTTTGAGACAGTTACCAAGGCTATAGACAAGGGAAAGGTGGTCCACACAGCCTAACTAGACCTCGCAAAGGCCTTCGACACCATTCCCCACTCAGGTATTATAGACAAGCTCAACAGCCTGAACATAAACTCCTACGTCATGAGATGAGTTGCCAACTGGCTCATGGACAGAACCCACATGGCAAGAGTTGTAGGAGCTAGGTCTGACTCTAAACCAGTTACAAGTGGCATTCCCCAAGGCTCAGTCCTAGGACCCCTCCTGTTCGGCATATACTTCTCAAAGGTACAGGCAAGCACAGGAGGACTATGGCTGACCATGTTCGCAGACGACTGCAAACTAGGGGCTATAATTGACTCTCCGGCTGACAAAGACATCCTCCAAAAGGGTCTCACTGAGACAGATACCTGGGGTCAAAACCATGGCCTCAAGCTAAATACCAAAAAGTGCATAGTCATTCCCTTTGGAAAAAACAAAGTACCCACAAACTAACACATAGGTGGTAGCCCCCTAAATACGGAAGACATAATAAGGGATCTGGGGATCCAAGTAGATAGTAACCTCTCCTTTGATAATCAAATTGCCAAAGTGGTTAGAAAATCCTTCTATGTGGCCCACCTAATCACAAAAGGGTTTGCATCCAGATTGAGAGAGATCACTGGGCCCCTCTACACATCACTCATCAGACCCATCATAGAGTACAATGCCCTATTTGGGATGTACCTTAACAACTGGAAAGACCACAGAAGTACCTCACCAAGAGGATCACCGGCCTCAAGCAGATGCCTTATGCAGCTCGACTGAAGAAACTCCAGCTGTACACAGTTGCATACCACCTACTTAGAGGTGATCTCTGCCTGACATACAAGGCCATGTCCAACCCAGAATTGATGGACATGCTCCACCTAAAAAAAACAATATCCCCTCGAGCCACATGCTCCAGGGATCTAAACCTCACCACAACAATAAATAGGATGTGCTGGAGGGATAGATTCCTGTCCCAGAGACTTCCCCATTCTCTGGAACAAGATTCCAATCTACATTAGGCAGAGCTCCTCGCTAACCCTCTTCAAGAGGGACCTTGACGAGTGGATAGGAAACAGAAACTTTACCCCAGGGATCACTTCAATGTCTCTGCTGGACAGAGGCAAAGAGAACTAATCTAAGGGGGCGGCGAAAGCCAACACATTCCGGCTAGGCTTATACTTGCCTTCGGGCAGATAGAGTAGTACCTACCTTTGAACTTATCAACACCTACTTTATAAACACCATCCTCTACTGATCTCTTCCAACTAATGTGGAAACTAACAACAACAACTCTTTTGACCTCAAACCTGTCCCAACTAAGACCACCAGAACAATGCTGAAAAAACTGAAACCTTCTTCCTTAGCAGCTGACCAACTCCCCAGTGAGTACCTCAAACTTTCAGCCGATGCCATAGCTCTGCCTCTCTCTATTCTGGTAAATAGGTCTATAGCAGAACAAAATGTCTCAAAATTATGGAAAATTTCCTATGTCACCCCCTACATAAAGGAGGAACATCAGCGGAATTAAATAATTACAGACCCATAGCCATCTCCCCCCCCCCCAATGTCAAAATTCTGGAAAAATGTACACATGCTCAATTACTACAATACCTGCTATCTCACAACCTTAGCTCTCCCTCCCAACATGGTTTCAGACCAAAACACAGCAGCATCACAGCCCTAATTAATTTCTCTAACACCATCAACCAACTCAGAAATTCAAACCAGCAAGTAGCATCAATCTTCCTAGACATGTCAAAAGCGTTCCACACGGTCTCCGATGAGAAACTCCTTAATACTCTTGCCTCACTAAACCTATCAAAGAATTCCCTCTCCTGGTTCCTAAGCTATCTTTCTGACAGACAACAAGCACTACAATGGAAATCCAAACTCTCACCACTTTTGCCTGTCTCAGTCAGAGTCCCCCAAGGATCCATACTAGGGGCCCCGTCTTTTCACCATCTTCTCTAATGATCTAGCCTCATCCACAACACATGCTAACGTAGTTCAGTATGCAGACGATTCAACTTTAATCTGCTCAGGAGATAACTTACCAGACCTCCAAACAGTAGCTCAACAAGCTTTTAATGATATACAAACATATCTAAGCAAATAGCAATCACCAACCACCCCTCCTTTCATTATTCTCTCAGCAAACAGTCATCCAACCAGTGGAGCATACAAAACTCCTTAGCATGACAATCAACAACAAACTCAGATTTGACCAACACATAGCCAGCACAATTAAGAAAGTTCATGTCAAACTTGGCTCACTGTACAGAAGCAAGCCATTAATCACTGACAATATCAGACTACCTATATCCAGAACCTTCCTCCTCTCTATGTTCCTATATGTTTTCCCCCTTTTTACCAACTTAAAAAGATCAGACTTAACCAAATTGGAAATTTGCTACAACAAAATAGCCTGCTTCGCAGCCAGCCTTCCCCACCAAACCCACCATTGTATTATTCTATATAAATTAAATTGGCTCAAGCTACCTAATCTTCTCCATCTCTACCAATTTAAATTCACACAAAATATCTTCCATCCTGACAACTGCCCATCCCTCAAGGAAATTGTTGTTCCCCTCCCACGAAGTCTAAAATCTGCAGACAGAAACTTTCTCACAGTAAACAAAGCTAACAACACTCACGGTAAAGCTGTATCCTCAAATCAAATAGCCAAATTATGGAACTCTCTATCTCACACCCTCCAAAACACACCTGAATCTACCAATTTCAAACAACTACTATTTGAACACCTATCCAAAAACTGGCATAGCTCCTGCGTCAAACCTGACCGAGAAGGTATCTATAACTCTCTCAACACACTGTCCAATCTTTACCTCATTTCTCCCTCTCCTCACTGTTACTACTACTCAGATATATATGTATGGTTCTACTTTAGATAACCGAAATACCACTTACCCAACTTTTAAATCACAGAGACAAAAGCACCAAAAAAAACACTTAAATGAACACTTACATCACCAACAAAAAACTACAAGTAAATAACCACATGGTCACCATGGTGAACTTTCCCCAGTGTAGTGCAATCTCAGAGTTGATATATTTAGTTGAGGGGGGTGGGGGCAAAGTCCCCCACATGGGTGAGTTTCATGTGGTTAGGTGTTTGTGTTTTGTTGTGGTGCCGCCAAATGGTTACTTAGCTGTAGTTTTTTTGTAGGTGAAGTACGTGTTCGTTTAAGTGGATTTTCGGTACTTTCGTCTCGGTAATTTAAAAGTTGGGTAAGTGGCATTTCGGTTATCTAAAGTAGACCCATATATATATATATATATATATATATATATATATATATATATAGAGAGAGAGAGAGAGATGGATTTTATGTGTGTAACAGGAAATCTCATCTGTTCATAATAATTATTTAATATGTACACATTACTAATTTTATTTTTCTCGCAGTGATCTTTACTGAAATGCTTGTGTATTTCTTTTTTGAATATGTATGTACAACAAAACTGTACCGAATACTTCTTTGTACAGACTAACTAAATTATGTATACTATTGTACTATCCACTTATTGTATTTTGCTCATGTTCTGTGGAACCTTTTTCCCGGGCCTCCGCTGAAAATGGGCTTCTGGCTCAGTTGGACTTTCCTAGTAAACAAATGTAAATAAATAAATTAATTTGAGAGAAATGTAATTACACTATGAAATTAGAATCAATTCTCTCATGTAACAACAAACTGACATCAAACAGGTTGTCAGCACACAAATACCACCTCTCTCACAAAATAAGGTCATGACACACAAACCCACATATGCAGAGGTACTCACTAGAAGCCTACCAATAGATCAGAGACCTCTCACACTGCTATGCAAATAGAAACCACTACACACAACACAAACACCAATGTCTCAGCAAATAAGCCCCTAAGGCAAAACACCTCAAAACCTAACGTCTTGGTCATAGGTAACTCCATAGTGAGACACACAGATATCTCCCTCACCAGGCTGGACAAGATCACAATCAGCTACCTGTCAGGTGCTAGGATCCATCAAATAATACACACACTCAAGTCAATCAACAAGTACTGTTATGACTCTGTCACAGTCTATGTGGGGGTAAATGACTTCAGATGTACCTTCCTGTATTATATGAAGAGAGACATGACTGAACTCTCAGGTTGTGCCCCCCCCCCCCCAGGCAGGTATGACACTAGCCCTAAGCAGCATTCTATTTTCACCCAGGATAATGCCACAACATAAAAAATGATCAAATTCAACAATTGACTTAGCTTGTGGTGTCAGTCCAGGGTAATCCAGTATGTGTCAGCCTGGAAAGACAAGGTTGACAGGCCACGCTGCTTTGCTAGAGATGATCTGCAACTGCTTCTTCTAGGCTTTCAGATACTGGCAAAGACACCTGCCTGCCCCATGGTGCCTTTTTTAAGCAATGTCAAAACAACATTTCCAACATAACAAAATCCACTCAAGACAAATTCAAGGTTCGGTTGCTTAATGCCAGTAGTCTAAACATGAAACTGCACTCCCTGGAAGCACTCCTCACTTTGGAAGATGATGACGTCTGCGCAGGCACTGATAAGATTCAAGGTTATGGAGAGAGCCCTGGCTGTGCAAGGCTACAATGCCTTCCACACATTCAGACCTCAAAATGAGCATGAAAGAACCAAAGGTGGAGATGTATCCATTTACATTAAAGCCAAGTACACCTCGGTGACTGGTGAAACAATACAACACTCTCGAACTATTCCATGTCCAATTAACTATAGGCAAAATATCCTACCACATCATTGCTAGCTATGGGCCCCCCCCACCATGAACCATGAAAAACACACTGCCTACCCAGACTTACTGGAGTGACTCGCAATACAATACAACACCTTAGTCGTGGGAGATTTCAACTATCCTTTTATCGACTGGGTGACATACATGAGCACGAAGATGCTTGCCCAGAGATTCCTGGACTCTGTCATTTTAAAAGCTCTGGAACAGAGTCTGCAGCCCCACAAGGGGCTCAAATGTCCTAGACACAGGACTCACCAACATGGGGGGGGGGTCACTGCACTCCCCCATTGTGTGATGCCCTCCCTGGTGAGGTCGGACAATAAATCAGTCTCTTTCAAGGTAACTACAGGACATGCCATGACCACGGGAACAAAAAAACAAAAAAAAAATTTCCAAAGCAAACTACAGCATACTAAGCAATGGTATAAAAAGTTTTATACCCCACCCCAAACCCACAATCAAAAATAACAACACTACCATGCAGAGGTGTACACACATACCTTGTATAAACACTTAGGCAACTGTACAGACTTGTCTGTACCTGACCAGATTAAAACCAGGTCCTCTTGAATAAAACAAGCCAGCCTGGTGGACCTCAAGTATAAACAAGTTACTTAACAAAAAGGAAGAAGCTGATGTCTAAAAACAAGAGAGAACTGGACTCAGCAGAGGAAGAATTCCCTCCAGAAGTTGAACAAGCAAACCAGAAATTCTGTAAAGTTTTAAAGCTAATTATGAAGCTAAAATGGCATCCTGAGCCAAGGATAATCATAAGGAATTCTTTAACTATATCCAAAATCTAAAAGGGAATGTTCAGCTATGTGATGAACTGGTAGTATCGGTAGCAGTTATCCTGTACAGGAAGAAACTGCCAACCTGTTAGTTGACAGATTTGGTGCAAACTTTACCCCCCTGTCCCCCGCTACCCATATCCCCAAAGCATACCTGGCACCAGTCCTCTGCCCAGTATCTCTAGAGATCAGGTCATATCTGCAATCCCCAAAAACATGGTGTCAATGGGACCAGATAACATCCCATGTTGCTTACTAAGCAATCTAAAACAGGTCTTAGCAGACCCACTTGGCATTCTCTTCAACAAAAGCCACAGAACTGGCTTTGTTCCAGCAAAGTGGAGAACAGCAACAGTAATCTCCCTGCAAAAAGGGGGGCCATCAACCAATCCTGGGAACTATAGACCCATAAGTCTAACCAGCTTCACCTGCAAGGCCATGGAAAAAAATTAGCACTGACGTTATCAACAAGGACATAGGCAAACTTAAAACTCTAGACCCAACCCAGAGTGGCTTCATTAAGGGCATATCATGCTCATTAAACCTAGCAGACATCTTTGAGAAAGTCACCAAAGCTCTAGATGAAGGTTAGACAGTGCATGCTGTCTATCTTGACCTAGCCAAGGCTTTTGACAATCCCTCACTCAGGTAATCACTGAGAAACTCTCTCAGCCAGGGATTAACCCTTACATCACTAGATGGGTAGACCAATTGGCTCACCGACAGAACACATACTGCCAAAGTTGGTGACTCCACCTCTACCAGTAGACTCGTCACCACTGGTATACCACAAGGATCTGTGCTGGGGCCTTTACTGTTTAGAATCTATTTCTCGGAAGTCCAGGCTAAAGTAGATGGCCTTCGGCTTACCACAGTGCAGTGGTGCAGCGGTAGCATTGTCACCTCACAACAAGAGGTTCTCCGGTTCAATTCTTGGCTGGAGTGCCTTCTGTGCGGAGTCCGGATGTCCTCCCTGCATTCATGTGGGTTTCCACTGGGTGCTCTGGCTTCCTCCCATGTTACAAAGACTTGGGTCTGGAGCATTTCTACCCAGGCCTCTGTTGAAAATTGGCTTTGTTCCAAGTCAGACTTTTCCTGTTAATATATGTTAAAGAAATAAAATTCACTGATAAGTTGCAAACTGGGTGCAATCATTGAGTCCCCTAATGATGTTAACATATCATAGCAGGGGCTAACAGATAAATGTTTGGTGCCAAAGCCATGGCCTAAAACTCAATGAAAAAAAGTGCATTACTGTCCCCTTTGGCAAAGTAGAATTCCCTGTTAATACTAGTATTGACAGCACCCCCCCCCCCTCAAGCATAAAACCTAATGGTGCAAGACCTGGGAACACAAGTATAAAGCATTCTGAACTTTGACCACCAAGTTTCCACAGTGGTAAGTAAAGCCTTCTATGTTGCGCATCTCATAAGTAAGGGCATTACATTCAGATCTAAGGATGTTATAACTTCACTGTACTTGACCATCATCAGACCATTAATAGACTACAATGCTCCCTTCTGCATGTACCTCACCAGACACCTGCAGCACCTGGACAGACCACAGGAGGTTTTTCACAAAGAAAATACACGGTCTCCAAACCATGACTTATGTGTACAGAGTGAAAGGCCTGTCACTGTACTCTGTCTCATATAGGCTGTTCAGAGGAAACTTGTGCCTAACCTACAGGGCAGCCTCTGACCCTGCCCTGATGGAAATGCTGCACATCTGCAAGTCAAATGGCACAATAACCTAGCCTGTGACATTAACAGAACAGGCTGGAGAGACGCATTTACCTCCCAGAGATTGCCTTTACTCTGGAATAAATTTGCAGTTCACATGAAGTAGAGCTCCTCACTGACCCTTTTCAAGCAGAATCTAGACAAATGGATGGGAGACTGCAAGTTCATCACCAGAGTCGCACCCATGTCCCTCATAAACAGGGATAGTCGTATTGATCATAGACTCGCTCTGCGAACTATGTCAATCTAACCAAGGCCAACTGAGGCAACTCTGGATTAACATGTCTACGCTTATAAGAGTTCTAGGGCTGCTAAGTTAGTATCCTCCTATGAATGTTTCTAAAAATAGGGGGGATCAGAACCTACAATTCATTAATGAGCATGTAAGACAAAGAACAATTTTCAAGAAGTGGAGGGATAAAAAGGATCTGCAACTTAACAAAAGCAGAGAAAGGGCAGGACAAGTGAGTCAAGAGGTCTTTATCTGCTTTCAAGTGTATACATTTCTCTTCTATACTATTAATGTCTGTTAGCGATCACAGCTTTGAGGTGTGTGAGGCGAAGGTACATTCCCTTGATGAAACGATGGCCCAACAGCAAAAACTATCAAAAAGCTGCAATCACTGAATTGATACAATTCAGCAGTTGTTAGCAAAACAAGCACTTTAGATCACTGCTACTAACATAGACAGAGACAACACTGCAATGTGGGTCTACTGAACAACAGCAACAAGTGGGACTGAAATTCTAAATGCCAGGAGATATTAAACTAGAAGTGAGACCAAAGGGGATACTGAAGAACTATAAATTCAGTACTGACTGAGGAAGCTGAAAATATGAGTCTATGAGACAAAGAATTAAGTCAGCTGGCCAATAAGTACATATGCAGCAAAAACTCCCTTTTTAATTTTTTTTAACACTTTTACTGAGTTATTACATGTGACATACAACTATAGGAAAGAAAACAAACAATATTAACATATTCCCAGTTCCAAACATTATATATCCCGTACATTCTGTTGTGCATTTATCAAATCAACGTTACAAAAATTGATCAATTCCTGCCGTCCCATAAATCTCACTCCTACAAAACATTCTGCATGTATTGTTCCCACAGTTTTCATTTTTTTCTATGGAATTTTCTCCTACCCATTTTAATGATCCCACTTCCAGTTCTTTTATCTGTGTTACAATATTCACTGCTTCTAATACAGTTGGTTCAGACTTAGATTTACATTTTCTAGTAATTACTCTTTTGCGGCCACTAGAATTAAACTAAACAAGGGCTTAAATTTGTCAAGGCACTTCAGATCCTGTATCCCAGCTCAAAAAAAAAGAAAAAAAATGTCCTTAGTTACACCCTTTCGCTCACCCAATATTTATGACAGAGTACTACGTAGGGAATGTTTAGTCTGCAGCTCATCACAATCCCAAAAGTGTGTCCCCAGTGACCTCTTTCTTCCCCATCACACCTTTAACATTTGCCATCTAGCTGAGGAAAAATTCTTTGGAGTCTGCTTGGGTAGCCAAAGCCCCTTTTTTAAAGTAATAAAAGGGGGGGCAGTCATAGTTAACTGTGTTCTTCTACCCCACAATCTTTCTTCCTGAAACCATCATGCCACCATCCACTGTTGCCACATTTATTATGTCTCCTTAATGTGTTGGAAGGCACAAATAGAAGGAGGTGAGAACCCAAGATCATGTCATCATACAGAGGGAATTTGTATGATTTTGTGTTTCCTAACACCTATGATGGCCTGATAAGCACAATGCCAAAGTGGAGCCTCAAATGCCCAGAAGGGGTGTGTGTGTGTGTGTGTGTGTGTGTGTGTGTGTGTGTGTGTGTGTGTGTGTGTGTGTACACGTGTGAGTGAGCATGTGTGCTTTTGAATATACATACCATACCCAACAACAGGACTATGTGTACACAGACAGTCCACAGCACCTAAGTCACACTGCTCAATAGGACAGTCAAACTCCAAAAAATTGTCAGCAATTTTAGATCAAGCCACTTCCTTCCTCTCAGATACCATGACCCAACTTTGGCCATTCAATCCATTCTCCAGTTTCAAGGGTCACTAGTCAAGCTGGAGTCACCTGAACTGCAGTTAAGGCTTCATCACTATGTGACACAGAACTAAATAACTGTCCTTTTGCTCTTCCTATATATTACCATTTTGGGCAGCTTCTTCCTCTTTAGAGCATTTTGCACCCAAGACTACCTGTAATTAAATAAAAAGCTGTGGACGTTCAGTATGAAATATCACGAGCAGATCTCAAACATGTAAAACGCTTTTTGTTTTTTTAAACTGTTCAGTATACCTGCACACACAGCTCTCATCTGCTGTCTTTTAAATACTGAGCATTAATAACTTCAGTAATACAAAATGTCATGACTTCTTACAACTTCCTATGAAATACCTCATTTTTTTGCTAACTTGATTTCTCTCTACTTTTCTCAAACTAGCCATCAGGGAATTCTGTGATGCAAAGTCCCACTTCTCCAGTTAGGTATAGTAGATCTACTGCAGCTGGGCATCCAACAGGCACACCATGTGGCTGTCCCTCACTTTCACAAGTGATATAATCCTCTGGTGACAAAGCCCTAAGTGATGATGTGAGGTATTGCCCACTACGCCAGGAGAAGTAGGGCAGTGGATATGTAACATATGCTGGCATAGCTAGCTGGAATTTTGTAAAGAATTAAATGTAATTTGTATATCAAACTGATTTATACAGGTGCTTGTGTTGAAAATGTATTTGTAAATCCGCTTGTGTTAAAATATACCAACAGTAGGTCCTGCTGGACAGAAAAGAAATATACCTGTATGTCGGACTGTATTGTAACTGTTTACATTAATATATTTTAACAGAAAATACTGGAAGAGAAGAGGCTAATTTCAGTCCAGTTAACTATGAAAAATAGTCTGAAAATAAATTACCTGGTTTAGACCATAAAGATTTTATCATACAGTTCTGACTGCAGCCAGAGACAAAATATCGGACACGTATTGTCCTTGGGGGTGAACTAATTGCCACTCTGGAAGGGTAGACGTTTTGAAATGGTTTTATAGCTTTCAGATGCTATACCACACCTTAGCAATCTGCTATCACATATGCGATAGATTCTGGTTCAGTTTCTAGTAAAGGGGGTAGTGTGGGAACCAGAGTCACATGACCAGATGCATGTGATGTAATTCTGTAATCCAGCACTGAAATGATGTTTTAATATTAGATGAGAAAGAAGTCTCACAGCAGTCTGTTTTTTTGAAACCTGACGAAGAAGGATCACTCACCCGCTTTATCTTGCCTTGCTTTAGTAAGTAACCAGGGAATAGTAATTCTTTAGATTAAGTCAGGAAAATATAATGAGATTAGTTAAGTACTATTTTTCTGTATCTGCGTGAATCTATCCATCTGTGTTATTTTTAATATTTCCTGTGACTGAAACTCTGGTGTTTATTGTGAATAAATAATTAGTATTTTCATGTTCCTTCATTATTTATTAAATATATTTCAAATTTTCATTGTGGTTGGTCTTATAGAGAATATTTTAACCTTTGAGAGTACTTACATTTATTTGGTGACACTGTGGCCGCTCCTGAAATCCCTGCTGCATTGGTCAAACACTACCAATATATTACTATTAATTTTATTCAGTATAATTGGGTACCCTTTTAAGACCCTTAGAGTATCTGGCTTTAGTGTGTTCTGGTGACAGTATCTACCTTATAGTCTGGACAGAAGGTGCATAGCTGGTAAATCGGTGCCAGTCTTTCCAAGGTGTGTGTGTGAAAATCAAATCTCAATGAGTGTGTGTGTCAGCTACTTGGCACAGGGACACAGAGCACTGGTTTCACAGAAAGGGCAATGGAGGACTTGGCTTGGAATACTCAGCTGAGGACTCAACTCTACAGATGCATTGGGTGGGGAGTCTTATTTGGGGGACTCCAAAGAGAGAGGAAAATCCCTGTGTGCTCTTAAGGGAAATTGTGTCTGGTGCAGAGATCTGCATTTGGAAATACTGTATCTATTTTTGTTCCAAGTGAATGTCCCTCACTGGTGTCTGTGGTGAGGATGGACACTCCTTGACTACTGGCACAAAAGGGGGACGTCACACCCTATTCTTGTCCAAGTAAAACATGAGCTGCATATATTCATCCAAGTGGTACAAAATACTTCTCTGATATTCTTCTAAGGGCTGAAAAAGTAAACTGAAGCTGGACTGCCTTGATATGTACCAATTTTGAGACTGCTTTAGACGTAAACCAGGGACCAGACTTAAAGATCACACTGTACTAGTGGAAGACCATATAACAGATACTGCTCATTAACAGCCTGTGATTCTGAAATTCTTCTAGCTGAAGTGATGGCTACTAGAGATAAATTTTCTCAAAAAAGAAACTTCAAAGCTGTTCAGACTGCTGGTAAGAAGGACACAACATTAAAATTTTCCAGCACAAAAATTTATGTCCACTGAAGGAGGCACAGGTTACCTTGGCGAATTCAAATATACATTTTTTTTAATAAATTGATTTATAGCGATACAACAGCCAGAAATGACTCCAGGTTTCACATAAGTTCCTTCAATCGCCTTTTGCAAATATTCTTGCCATTCTGATTTGTATGTTTCAGTTTTAAGTGTGCATTACTTTACACTCAGACTGAATCTGGAAAAGATCCATGCGGAAGAGTGTTCTGCTGTGGCTAATAAATTCATAATTACATAAAAACAATGCATAAACAATCACTTTCCAAACAGCGTAAAAAGATAAAGGAAGGCTTGCTGCAGTAGGTCTGCCCTGGGGAAAATGTAATTAGATTTGCTCCAAGATGAAAATCTTGTCTATTTCTACAAAGCAGATCTCCTAATAGTATATTTTCTGTCCATCTATGCAATACTACTTTAGGGGGCAAGACTTTCTACTGCAGAATCAGAGTTCTGTCTTCTTGGAAGCAAGGCACACGTATTTCAGGCTTCTTTTAATAGGGCCCCCTGGTGCTGGGTCAGAATACTACAAGGTAACAGGAATACCCTGGAGTCCCTGGGGTCCCATTCACGTCAAACCTTTACAAGTTCGAACATCATATGGTTGAAACCATATGTTCGAACTTGTAAAATTTTGAACGTTTCAACGGAGATCTCTAACGGAAGCTTTCCCTTTCCTGCAATGTAGTGCGATCTCAGAGTTGGTATATATAAGCAGCAGCGGGTGTGGCTTACAACCTTCAGGAAAGTTTTTTGTGTTTTTTTTTGTTTTTTTTTTAATTACGTTTTCGAACTTTTAAAAGTTCGAACATATGGTGTTGACCATATGGTGTTCGAACCTTTAAAAGTTCAACAACGTGATATACACCAGAGTCCCTGCTCCTGAATTCTCTAAGGAGGGAGAATAAGTGTTGTGTTGGCCACAGATGAACAACTCAGGATTTAACTGACTTTGTCCTAGAAAACCATCATCAGCATTTTGAATATTAAAACTAGAGCAGAAAAGGTATAGCAGAAGTATTTGATTCAAGGGGGGAAAATGCTAGGGCTGTTTTGCATACATACATTGGTCAGAATTATGGAATTACCAACTTTCTGGCAAGGGGTAAAAGGATTCATTTTTGGAGTATCAAAATCAGGATCAGTTCACAAAAATAAATTCTGGGTCTGGCCTCTACTTGTGGAGAATACTGTGCTGACAAGGTCAATAAAAAGGCTGAAACATGCATGTCCACAGCTAGTCAGGTTTTGCTTTATTGGCCTGAATGTAACCATAAAGACTTAAGTAAAAAAAAGTAATGGACATTCAGAAGCCATGTAGCTGAAAACTTGATGTCCTTAAGGATTTATTGCATATATCCCATGAGCTTCTATTACAAGAGGTTTAAGGTATCACACAACAAAAAAGTACAATTGTATTACACTTACCATAAATGTAGATGTTCAAGTTCATTCTACATCTACATTTATGGTAAGTGTACACAACTGTACTATGTTCTTCGTGTTTCACTGTTGCAGTCATCACATTTGGGTTGATTCCCAAAGCTAAGGAAAAGGGTGGAGGTAGGCAAGAAGACTAGGGGCTGGCTAGGATGCCCTGCAAGTATGCAGTGGCCAAGCCTGCCCTGGATTTGGAGAGGATAGGCAGGTGGTAATGCTAGGTGAAGGTGTGAACAGATGTCCATGTTGCACCCTCCAGGGTGTCCCTGGTGGGGACTCCTCTGAGGGAAGCTGCAGAGGTGGAGGCTGCTCTGGTACAGTGAGTCCTGACCCCCTTAGGGGGAGGTTTTCCATGTTGCTTGTAGCAGAAATGGATGCAGTGTGCTATCCATTTGGAAATGGTTTGTTTGGATGTGGCTTTGCCCTCTGCTCCTGCAGCAAAGCTGACTAACAATTGATCAGTCTTTCTGAATAATTTAGTCCTGTCTAGATAGAATCTGAGCTGTCTGTGCATATCTAGAGAGTACAGTATCCTTTCTCCCTTGTTTTATGGGTTAGGGAAAAAAGGTGGGCAAATGAATGGATAGGTTGAGAGCCACACTGGGCACCACTTTTGGCATGAAGGATGGGTTAAGTCCTGAGGGACACCCTGTCAGCATGGAAGATGATGGGGTCTACAACCATGAGTGTTTGTAGCTCAGATACTCTTCTGGCTGAAGTGATGGCCAGAAGCAAGGCTTTCTTCCAGGAGAGAAACTAACTCTGCTGAAGCTGCTGGTTCAAAGGGGGGTAGGGTGAGCTTTTCCAACACAAATTTTAGATCCCAAGTTGGGGTAGGTGCTCTTCTGGGTGGCCTCAATTTGCTAGCCCCTTTTAGGAACTGTTTGATGAGGGAGTGTGAGAAAAGTGGTTGCTCAGTGTTAAAATGAGCAGAGATAGCAGAGGCATGAATTTTAATTGAGGAAAAGGAGAGACCACTGTGTAGCAGGTCAGCTAGGTAATCCAGGATGAGAGGTAGGGAGGGCTGTGCCATATCAGCTCCCTTAGCCTGGATCCAGGTGCAGAACCTTTTCCATTTGTCAGCATAAGACTTTCTAGTGTTAGGGCATCTGGCCTCACGTATAACATCTAGAACTTGTTTACGGAGATTGGCAGCTTGTTCAGTGGTCAGGGAATAAGCTAGGCTACCAAATTGAGAGTCTGCAATTGGGGATGCATGAATTCTCCTTCCCTCTGGGTTAGGAGGGTTGGGATCTGAGGGAGATGCCATGGTGGTAGAGGGGACAGGCTGCACAGCAGTGGGTACCAGTGCTGGTGAGGCCAGTCTGGAGCAATTAGAATTGTTCTCAGCTTTTCCTCCCTTATTTTGAGCAGTACCCTGGTAATGAGAGTTAGTGGGGGGAAAAGCATAGACCAAAAGGTCGACCCACTGTAAGGATAGGGCATCCACTTTCCAGGCTTTGCAGTGAGGCTCCCTGGTGCAGAATTTGTTGAGCTGATGGTTGGAGTGGGAAGCAGAGAGGTCAACCTTCGGGGTGCCCCATTTCGCAGTTATTAGGGTGAAGGTTCTTTGGTCTAGCTGCCACTCGTGGGTCCAGAAGATTTCTGCTTAAGTTGTCTGCCAGAAGGTTTAGAGAGCCTGGCAGGAATTGTGCTAACAGGTGTAGTTGCATGGCTGAGGCTGTGTGCCAAAGGGTCATGGCGAGCCTGCACAGAAGGTAGGAGTACGTCCCTCCCTGCTTGTTGATATACCACATCACAGTGGTGTCTGTTTTGATCAGTAGAGCCCCTGGGAAGAGAAGGGGCCTGAAAGCTGTCAATGCATACTGAATAGCTAACATCTCTTTTTGGTTGATGTGCAGATGTAACTGATATGAGCTCCATTGGCCCTGTATGCACCTGCCGTCCAGGTGAGCATCCCGGGCATAGTCTGATGCATCTGTGGTGAGGGTTTGGGCGGTGTGGGATGGTGAGAAGGGTAGTCCCTCATTGTGGAAGCATGCTGGTAACCATGCAACGTATCATTGGTATAAGAGTTTCCAGGTCTTGAGAGTGTTGACACCAAAGGCTTTTTAGGTACCACTGAAGTTTCCCCATATGCAGTCTGACATATGGAATGAGTAGAATACAAGATGGCATGAACCCCAGGGCTTGCAGGATTTTCCTTGCAGATAACTGGGGTCTGGTGGCTAGTTGAGAGAAATAGGCTGCCAAGTAAGTTTGCTTTTCTGGTGTAAGGAATGCCATCTGGAATGCTGTGTCCAGGCTTGCTCCCAGTAATATGATCTTTTGGATGGGTACTAGTTTGGATTTCTTTTCATTGATAGTGTAGCCTAGGGAGGTCAGTAGGGCCTTTACAAAGGCCAGGTGCTTGAACAGCTTTTCCTGACTGTCTGCCTGAATTACACAGTCCTCTAAGTATGGGTAAATTTGAATATTTCTTTGCCTGCAAAAAGCAATGTCAGGAGCCAGATTTTGTGAAAACTCTGGGAGTAGTAGATAAGCCAAAGGGAAGCACAGAGAACTGAAAGTGCAGAGATCCTGCCCTGAAACGCACATATTCCCTGCATGATTACCTGATTGGGATGTGGAGGTAGGCCTCTTTTAGGTCTAGGGTGGCTAACCAAGCATTCTTGGAGAGCATAGGTAGTAGTTGTTGGAGGGGGAGCATTTTGAATTTTGGTATCACCAGGAAGGTGTTTAGAATGGATAGATCAAGGATGGGGTGCCAGGTGCTCTCTTTTCTGGGTACCAGGAAGAGCCTGGAGTAGAAGCATTGGCCTATCTGTTCTGTAGGAACGTCCTCTACTGCCCTCATAGAGAGCAGGGAAAGGACTTGTTTTTTGGCCTCTGCCCTCTGGTTTGGAGGAAGATCTGGGAACCCTTTTGGGGTTGGTAGAGTGTGGAAAGAAAATTTGTATCCCTGGGACACTGTTGAGGACCCAGCGGTCGTTGCTAATGGTGGCCCAGGTGCTTGCATGGAAGGCGAGTTTTCCTCCTAGGGGCAGTTGCAAGCGGGCAGAGGGAGGGGGTGGAAGTGAAGAGTCATTCTGAGTTCTTACCATGATGGGGTGGCTTAGCACGCCTTGGTTTTGAAGTGGAGAAACTCCATTGCTTTGATCTCTGCATTCCTTATGGCTGTTGTCTGGGGGATCTGCTTCCCCGGGGTCTGGGCTGAACTGACCTGGAGGGGGCAGGAAAGGACCAGTGTTTGGTGGGGCAATGCCTACTGAACCTGGGTGGCTGGACCTGCAGGAAATCCTTAACTGTCTGCATAGATTTAGCTTTTTCTTCCATCTTTAAGGCCTCCTCTGCCTTGGTGCCAAATAAGTTGTCTTTGTGAAGGGTGGATCCAATAATTTGGATATGACATGGTCTGGCAAGGGCTGTTCCTTAAGCCAAGCATGCCTTCTAAGGACAGAACCAGTGACTGCTGCCCTTCAAGATGCTTCTAGAGCATCAAAACCACAGTGTAAGGTGTGCTTAGTTACTTGACCTGCAGAATGCATTAACTCTTGTAACTCTTTATTTTCTGCCCAGAGTTCCATGGTACGCTGCTGAAATTTTAGCATATGGAACTGACAATTTAGTGCTCTAACAGCAAGAGTAGCAGAGGTGTATACTTTTTTTTCCCCATCTGTCTAATGCTCGGGAATCCCTATCTGAGGGGGTGGGATCCTTAGCAGAAGTTGCTTTAATTCCTTTAGGCCCTTGAGAAATAACCTCAAGGTGAGTAGTAGGATTTTTGAAAAGAAATTTGTGTGAGTCAGGGACTCTATAATACCTGTCAGGTTTTCTGGGAGCAGGAGGGAGGGTGTATGGAGTCAAACTGGATTCAATAAAAACATCATCCACAACATCCAGGACAGAAGGAATGGCCAAGGGTCTATGCTGTGGAAGATCTAAGAATTCCCGGAGTCTCTTTTTAGACTGAGGGTAGTCCTGACATTCCCATTGGAAATGCTCCCTTAAAGTATGTAGGGTTTCCCCAAAGGAAATGTCCTCGGGTGGAGAGACTGAAGGAATGGATTCCTCTGCATCAGAATCCTCATAAGCAGAGAGGGGTTGCATGTCTTCATATTCAGATGCATAAGAAACATCGGACTCCTGTTCACATAAAACTACTGGAGACAAATCACTTTTTCTTTTGGAAGGGGTAGCTTGGTTTCCCCTGACCAGCATTATAAGATCTTCTGTCACTTTAAGCATTTGAGACTGAGGCTAGGAAGCAAGTGCTTGAGACTGGGTCGCCGGAAGATGCGAAATAAGTCGGTCTGTGTTGAGAAACGGTGCCTGCTCATCAGCTCCGGACCCATCCAAGGTAGAGACATCTGCAGGATCCTTAGTTGATGAAAAGTTTTGCGGCATACCGGACTCCAAAAGGATCTCTGTAGCGGCCTGCAAATCCACAGAAGCAGGCATCAGAGGCTGCGAAAGCACCTCACTGATGACCGGAGAACTGACGACTAGCTTAACGGCAGTGTCGTCGGCAGTTTTGGACCTGTGCAGTCTGTCTCTCTCTTTATCCTTACTTTTTTTGAAGATCTGCTGTCGGATGGCTTACAGAAGCCATATCGGAATTCGAGGACTGAGAGCGAAAAAATCTAGCTACAATTAGGACCAGACGATGTATAGTTCTGGCGTTGAACAAAGCACAAAAACGACAGCGAGGGACGTCGTGGACTGGGCCTAAGCAAGTGATAAGAATGAAAGTCTAGGTGTGGTATTTGCTTTCCAAAGGTGAGACAATTATTAACTTTTTCTGACATCGGTTAGAGCAAGAAAAAAGGATCCCCAATAGGGTACTTAGCTTTAGAAGACTTCAGCTTCAATTCGGAAAATGAAAACTCAGGTAGCGGCCGACAGGCACTCGTGTGAACTGCTTCTGGCTCCTCTGCAAAAAAGACTGATGTAATGATGTTGGCTGCCTTATACTGACAACAACCGATGCAGAAATACTAAGCCTCTGGTATTCGGGCTGACTGTGGGTTACCCTGGCAGGGATAACCCAAATGTGATGACTGCAACAGTGAAACACGCAGAACATCTGGATTTGTCTTACACTTTTTACTGAATGGTTTGTCTGTGTGACCTTTTTGCCCTTTGGTTTGGATACTTGTGGGTAATAGGCACAAATTTACCAAGATGGTCCAATAAAGCATTCTGTGCTGATGAAAATTAGTAGGTACTGAGCTAGATGCTACATGTTAAGGGCAGGTTTCAAGCCAATAAGGTAATTCTGCACAGCATGCAACAGCTGGTGACCCCTTTTCACTTGATACTTGGATCTCTCTGCTGCTGTTCAGGACTAGTCTTGGGGATGATCCATCAAATGTCTGTCAAGAAGATCTAAAGTGCAAAGATGATGGCTAATATCTCCTTGATGTTTGTGTGTCTGCCTTTACTTCTTCGTGTCAGGTGCAGTGGACTCCCAGTGAATGGGTGTGCATCCTACAACCTTGGTAAGAGGAATCTAAGTTTAGGGCCTGAACCCCTATTGGTTTGACAAAGATTATTGTCAAGTTAGCCCTTGCTTATTTAATCCACAAAAGGAATTTTATGTGAATGTGAATCAAAACAGTGAAGGTGCATTTTGCAGAGGTGCCACTGCACTTTCCTCATGACAGTCTGACAAAGAAAACATAAGGATCAAGAAGAAGCATGTAGTCAGGAAAAGTAAGAGGCAGTAAGGGAAAAGAATGAGGCAAGCACTGCCACTTGTTACTTTGGGAGAGAAAGTCCGCAGTTCTTTGCATCCAAAGAAAAGTTTTACAATGGAGACTGGATTTCCACAGGTTAAAGGAAATCCACAGCTAGGTAAAGCACCAGGCAGCAAAACTGTTCTGACATTCAGCTCCTACTGGGACTTTCCCCTGAATCAGTTGGTCACCCGGGTAGAGATAAATATGTATGTCCTGTAGTCTGAAGTGGGGAAAGACTGGAGGTAGTTACTTTATAAACTGGGAAAACTTAACTGAAAATGTTTTCTGATTCTGACAGGAATTGGATCAATCTTCTGCATTTTTTTGGAAATGGGAACATGATGATACATAACTTTAATGCCCAGAAAGTCATGGCAGCTTCTGGAAGCAAAATAGAGAGAAGAGACTGAAATGTGTACATCCTGAATTTCTTAACCACCAGGAATGTTTTCAACTTTGAAATGCCCAATACTGTTATCTAAAAAAACATTTTTTGGGACCAAAGATAGCCTGGAGTACAATCCATGCACTTTATACAGCAGGAAGGGTCCGAATGCAGAGGTGAAAAGTCAGCAAGCAAGGAAGAGTAGTAGTGCTGAAATCAAATTCATCCTCAAGTCTTGGTGAGTACCGCAGAGGTGCACCTCGTTTTTCACAAAATCTCTCCAAAGCGACACTGATATACAGACTGTATTTATAGAGGTAAGAAAAATACATAAGAAAAACTGTCAGAAGTTTCAAATAAAAATTTGTGGTTATTAATACAACAGATTTGTGAAAAACAGTATATAGACCAAGAAACTTTGATCTGTTTGGAAAAAGAAGCATCTGAGGAAGTGCGAAAATATAAACAAAACCTAGATATTTTTGAAAATGACATGGGAAAGAAAGAGAGATTTGACATGGTGCAATATTTAAGCAAAGCTGAAGGCCAAATTAACCATCATAAAGAAGGCAGCCCCAAAGATATTCAAAGAGAAATACAGGCAAATGCATCTAGACATAGAACATTTCACAATAAATAATATCACTATGAGGGAAGTTAAAAAAAAACAGAAGTTAAAGTTATTGAGTGTCTGCAAAGTGAAGGATATGATGTAGGAGGTCTAACACAACAGCATGATGGAACAAGTCCCCAAAGTAAAGAGAAACAAGAAGAACAGGAGACATTTGAAGAAGAAATATGGACATGGGAAAAAAAGAGATTTAATATGGTGTAATATCTATGCAAAGCAGAAAGCAAAAATAATCAATACAAAAAGAGCAGCACCAAAGATATTTGAAGAGAAATACAGACAAAGGAATACTTTACAATACAAAAAAATAAGATGACAAAGAGGAGAAGTAGAAAAGGAGATAAGTAATGGAGACGTTAAAGAAACAGAAACTAAGGATATGGAGTACCGCCAAAGTGAAGGATTCAGTATAGAAAATCTAATTCAGAAAGCACCACAACATGATTGAGCAATGGACTTACAAATTAAGGAGAAACAAAGAGAATGGGAGGCAATTGGTCAGGTGCCATATGAAGATATTTTGGAGCCATCCAGAGGAAATCAGTATATACGTTCACTTGAAGCTGGACAACAAGGGAAGAAACAGGAAACTGTGGAAACTCTGATGCAATTAATGTTGAGGAATGATAGGCCAGTGAGTTCCCATATGACAGAGCAATGGATGGCACAGGATGAAATTGAAGAGAATGTGCCACAGGAAGATGCAATAGAACTTTTTATAGAATGCCCGCAGGAAAATGGAAAACAAAAATGTGCCCTCAGTTTAGAAGAAAACGAGCTAAGAGAAGAGTTGCTTGACTTAACAGAGACAGACATATTAAGATCAATGAAATAAGTAGACTGCAGAACGTCAATAAAACCCAAAAAGAAAGATGTTTGATAAAAGAAACTAACACAGTAATTACAACTGTCAATAGAGATCCATGCGATATGACAGAAGTAAACTAGATATATTACTGTGCAGCAAAAGCCCCCAGAGCATTGCCTTTCCCCTACCGATGAGAAGAGAGAGGTCCACGTCAAGAGGAGGTGGCAACAGAGGGGCAGAAGTCAAGTGAGAAACAAACGGAAGCACGAAGAAACAGGGGTGAGTTCTTACAACATAAAGAAGGCAATCATAGGTTCATAGGTTCATACTAGGCTATCTGCCCTAGGGCATTTATAAGCCTAGCCAGAGTGTGTTTGGCTTTCGCCACCCATTTTAAATTAATTTTGCTATGCCCTTTTTCGAGGTTAGTATACTGTGCCTCTGTCTAACAGTGACACAGAAGTGATACCCGGGGTAAACCTACGATCTCCCATCCACTCATCAAGATTTCTCTTGAAAAGAGTCAATGAGGGACTCTGCCTAACCTGGACTGGGATTTTATTCCAGAGTGAAGGGAGCCTCTGGGTTATGAATCTGTCCCTCCAGCATGTCCTATTTATTTCAGTGCTGAGGTTCAAGTCTCTCGAGCGTGTAGCTCGATGGGATCTGGATTTTCTGAGGTGCAGCATGTCCATTAATTCCGAGTTGGACATGGCTTTATACATCAGGCACAGATCGCCTTTGAGCAGGCGGTATGCCACTGAGTAGAGCTGGAGTTTCTTTAACCGGGCAGCATATGGCATCTGTTTCAGCCCTATGATCCTCTTGGTGAGGTACTTTTGGGGTCTTCCAGTTGCTGCAGGTGTCTGGTAAGGTACATCCCAAAAGGGGCATTGTACTCAATTATGGGCCTGATGAGGGATGAGTAAAGAGGCACGATGACCTCCCCGATCTAGATGTGAATCCCTTCATGATTAGGTGGGCTATATAAAATGTTTTTCTAACCACTTTGGCCACGTGGTTGTCAAATGAGAGATTGCTATCAACTTGGGTCCCCAAGTCCCTAATTACTTCTTCTGTACTTAATGGATTACCACCTATGTGGTAATTTGTGGGCACTTTGTTTTTGCCAAAGGGGATGACTATATACTTTTTGGAGTTTAGCTTGAGGCCATGACTCTGGCACCAGTTGTCTGTTTCTATGAGGCCCTTTTGGAGGATGCTTGTGTCAGCTGGAGAGTCGATTATGGCGCCCAGTTTGCAGTCATCTGCAAACTTAGTCAGCCACAGTCATTCCGTGTTGGCCTGTACCTCCGAGAAATATATACCGGACAAGAGAGGTCCCAGGACTGAGCCTTGGGGGACGCCACTTGTAACTGGTTTGGAGTCTGACATGGCTCCAGCAATTCTAACCATGTGGGTTCTGTCCTTGAGCCAGTTTGCAACCCATCTAGTGACATAGGGGTTTATATTTAAGCTGGTGAGCTTATCTATAATGCCCGAGTGGGGTACTGTATCAAGGCTTTTGCGAGGTCCAGGTAGGCTGTGTGGACCACCTTCCCCTCGTCGTCAATGGCCTTGGTGACTGTTTCAAAGAAATCGACCAGGTTTAAGAGGCAGGATCTGCCCTTAAAGCCGAACTGGGTAGGATCCAGTGTCTGTAGGTCCCCAATATTTTTATTTATGAGGTCCATGATGATCCTTTCCATAGCTTTGCAGACCGAGCTAGTCAGGCTTATGGGGCGATAGTTTCCAGGATCCATTGAGGCACCACCTTTGTGGAGAGGGACTACTGTTGCTGCACGCCACTCTTTGGGTACATATCCTGTAGTAAGGCTGAGATTGAACAGTAATTTTATGTTTGGGTTTAGCTCTTCTTGGAGTTCATGTAGGACGCAGCCCGGGACACCGTCTGGTACCATTGATGCTGTGTTTTTTGCTTTGGAGAGGGCAGTTCTTACCTGAGCATCTGAGATGTCAGGGGGGCAGCACTCTGCTGGGATAAATATTTGCCCTTTTGGTGGCGAGGGGGGGAGGAGTTTGCGCTGAACCGGTCAGCTAGGATGTTGGCAATGTCTGTGGGTTCGGTGTATTTTTTGTCATTTTGGACTAATTCTGAGCATATCTGGGAATTCCCACCCAGGTTCCTAACATAACTAAAGAAAGCCTTGTGATTATCCTTAGTGTCCTGTGCAATTTTTCTCTCGAAGCTGGCCTTAGACGATTTTATGAGTGCCCGTAGTTTTTTGCTAATACTGATCAGAGATGCCTTCCCTTTTTGGGATTTTGCTCTATCATGTAGTAGCTTCCTCCTTCTATTGTATAGTTTGTTTATGGCTGGGGTCCACCAGACAGGACGTCTGCCTTTGGAGGAGTGGGTCTTGGTTTTATTTGGGAATGCATGATTCATGCATTCCTGAAGGTGTTCATAGAATGCGTTTATAAAGGATTCTGCGGTCTGGGCCATATTTTTCACAGGCCCGGGGGCTTTGAAGGATTCCACCTTGGTTTTGAGGAGTGTGAAATTTGCTTTAGAGAAGTTTTTCACTGTGGTTTTCAGGGTAGGGGGTGGAGTCGGGATGTGAATATCCAATGAGATTAGTTTATGGTCTGATCTTACCAGTGAGGGATACACTTCTGGTCTGGAGCATAGAGTCCCCATGTTGGTGATGATCAGGTCCAGTATGTTTTCCCCTCTTGTGGGAGTGGTAACAAGTTGTTCCATAGCATTTGAGTTCATAAATTCTAGGAACCTTTGGGCTAGGGTGTCGGAGCTAGAGTAATGCTCCCAGTCAATGTTTGGGTAGTTGAAGTCGCCCAATATAATGGTGTTTGGAGAGACCTTCATATTTTCCAGTGTTCTCAGGAAGGCCGAGTGGGGTTCCTGGGTTTGGGAGGGTGGTCTGTAGCAGGCTATAAACTGGAAGGCAGTTTTACCCACTGTTAGTTGCACATGGACAGTCTCTGATGCTTCGTGCTGTGCCACCAACATGGAGGTGTGGGTATCTTTGATGAATATTGATACTCCCCCTCCTTTTGTAGTACGGTCCAAGTTTTGGGGCCGAAAAGCATGGTATGAGGTTATAACCTGTTAGTGCTGGGGTGCTCTCGGGAGCCTTGAACCAGGTTTCTGTTACTGCACAGATATCGGTTTTCTCCATGCTAAGGAGAGTTTTGAGTGCATGCATCTTGAGGTTTAGACTTCTGGCATTGAGCAACATTACTCTTAGTTTCTTATCCCTTGTGATACCTATGGAGGTGGGTTTGTCTTTTGAGCCTTGCCTAAAAAAGGCACTATGGGGGTAGCAAGAGCCTTTGCCAATATCCGAAAGCCCAAGGGTGACAGGTGCAAGCTGTCCCTAGCGAAGCATCGTGGCTTGTCAAGCATGTCATCCCAGGCTGACAGGCACTGGATCCCCTTTGAATGACACCAATACTTAAGCCAATTGTTGAAATTGATCATCTTGTCTTCATATTATGGCATCATTCTTGGTGAGGGTAAGATGTTACTCAAGGCCAGGGTCATACCAGCCTGGGCTACATGCTCAGAGAGCTCCTCTATGTCTCTTTTCATGTAGTCCAGAGAGGTACATCTCAAGTCATTCACACCAGCATGGACAAAGACTGAGTCATATTTGTACTTGCCTTGGAGTGACCTGAGTGCTTCTGTTATGTGGCGGATCCTAGTGCCTGACAGGCAGCTCACCGTGACCTTCTCCTTGTTCAGCCTGGTGAGCGGGACGTCAGTGTGCCTGACGATAGAGTCACCTATTACAAGTGTATCAGGTATGTTGTTTAGCCTTAAGGGCTGTGACTGTTCGGCACACTGGCTTTGTGAGCTGTGTGTTGCACGAGTTTTGTTTTGGGGTAGCGGTTGCTTGGGTGTCTGCTTTGGAGGTCTCTGCTGCTTAGGCAGATTTTTATTTAGAGCCTCCGAGCATGTTTTTGTGTGTTTATGTGTTTGGTTTGCTGTCGTGGTAGGTCTATGTGAGATTGGAATTGTAGTGAATGTGGATTCCTTCTCCTCCTGACTGGTTTCGCCAGTACTGAGTTGAGAGAGCTTAGCCTCTAGTATGGCTATATGGTTGCATCTCTCACATGTGTTGGAATTTGTTGAGAGGAGGAGAAGGTTGTCTGTGTACATGAGGCAGTTGTAACATTGCCTCAAGATTCCGAGATTCACCAGCTGGACCGGAGAGGAGATTGACAACTGACCTTTGGACATGCTAGAATAGTATTGGGAATTCCTTTATAACTGAAAAAAAAGGGCCAATGGGGAACGAGGTACTCAAGGGGAGTTTGTGAGGGTGTAGTGCTTTTAATATTTTAGTGCTGACTTATATAATTGTTTTAGTGAGCAAGTGCCAGGTAACTTAAATGCAATGTGTTTCAGGTAACTTAAATGCAAAAATGACAAACAGTAACTTTCTTTCAAGTGAAACAAGGAAATAAGTACAGTAAGCAATGCAAATATCACTAGGGATCCACAGAAGCGCTGAAAAGCCGCGTTTTAGGTAGAATTAGCGTTTCAGGGAAATAACAAGCAAACAAACAAGCAGCATACAAATAAAGCTAGATTCAGCAGGCCTGGATCTAGTCTATGCTACAGCAAACAAGGTGTACCAATTTCAGTAAGAAACAGTTCAAATATGCAGGCACTATACGCCTTTAACCAGAAATTCCCAGCTCAGAAGGGCAGAGTCCAGCCTCTCCTCCCACAAGAGTGCAGACCACAAACCTTCTTAATGTAAAATAACTGGCCTGAAGCCCAACTGCTTAAACCAGAACTAATACACTTTTAGAATAACAGACACTGAGCCCTCAATCAGCAGTTCACAACTTAGAAGGATGTAAGCTATCTGTCCTGCCACCACAGTGCAGGCCACAAACCTTCCTAATGTAAAACAACTGGTCTGAAGCCCAAGTGCATAATCCAAAAGACTTAGAATGATAGCTACATTTTAATCAAGTTACTACCAAGCAGTAATAAATACAATTGAATACTTTACAGAATGCCTGGATTAGTGCTCAAGTTATACAAACAAAGTTAGATTCAGCAGGCCTGGATCTAGTCTATGCTACAGCAAACAAGGTGTACCAATTTCAGTAAGAAGCAGTTTAAATATGCAGGCACTATAAGCTTTTAACCACAACTTCCCAGCTCAGAAGGGCAGAGTCCAGCCTCTCCTCCCACAAGAGTGCAGTCCACGAACCCTTTTAATGTAAAATAACTGGCCTGAAGCCCAAGTGCATAAACCAGAATTAATACACTTTTAGAATAACAGACACTGAGCCCTCAATCAGCAGTTCCCAACTTAGAAGGATGTAAGCTACCTGTGCTGCCACTACAGTGCAGACCACAAACCTTCTTAATGTAAAACAACTGGCGTGAAGCCCAAGTGCTTAAAACAGAATTAATACACTTTTAGAATAACAGACACTGAGCCCTCAATCAGCAGTTCCCAACTTAGAAGGATGTAAGCTACCTGTCCTGCCACCACAGTGCAGACCACAAACCTTCCTAATGTAAAACAACTGGTGTGAAGCACAAGTGCTTAAACTAAAAGGCTTAGAATGAGTTACACCAAGCAGTAATAAATACAATTGAGTACTTTTAAGACGACGCAAAAGCAAAATAAAGTAGGAAGAAACACAAATACAGTAAAAGCAGATTTTTTTTTTTTTTTTTTGAGTGAGCAAATGAGATGGGCCCAGGAGTTACAGGACAGAAACAAGTGCAAATGCAGGCCTTCAAATCAGAAATTTGAGAGAGATGGAAGACTGCCCAAACGGCCAATAACTACAAATTCTGGGCCAGAACCACTCCTTATGTGGTAGACAGGTTACCTAGTGCTTACCACTCCCAGTGACAAGCTAGAAGGCTTCCCTCCAACACAGAAAGGCTTGGGGGCTCAGAAGCCTACAAATAGTCCTGGATACAGCAAATCTGTATCTGGAACACTAATTACAGGAAAGGTAGGAAACAGGCTTACAATTTTTTTTTTCTTCAGAAAAGTAGCAAAAACAGTAGTAAAAACAATTCACATGCAGTGCAAGCTGGCACACTTGAGTACGTAGCAATATTAGTCCACACAGTTTGAAAAAATGTAATTAAATTAAAAAGGACTAAAAGCAAGTGCAGAAAGGGTTTATTAGGTAGAATGCGGTAAAAAGATGGGACTGGGGGAGTGTCC
>NC_056730.1:491237838-491265338 GCF_019279795.1 Protopterus annectens | reverse complement strand
CTAAAGTAAACATTTCCTTCATCTACAAGCAAATACACCACATAGGTTGTATAGAATAAAGAAGTACAGTTAAGACCCAGCAAAAGAAAGGGGGATGGTGGGAGGGTAACTCAAACTGCAAACAGTGAATACACTCAAACATCTACATTTATCGTAGGTACACAACTGTTGTTCATCGTGTTTCACTGTTGCAGTCATTACTCTTGGGTTGAATCCCAAAGCTGAGGATGGGTGGCTGGGCAAAATAGGATTAGGAGAGGCTAAGAGGCCCTGCAGAACTGCAGTGGCAAAGCCTGCTCTGGATTTAGAGTAGAGAGGTAAGTGGCAGTGCTTTGTAAAGTGTGCACTGAACTCCAAGTTGCAGCCTCTAAGATGTCTTTGGTTGGTACTTCTCTGAGGAAGGCTGCTGAAGTGGCTGCTGCTCTGGTTGAATGTGGCCTAATGCCCTTAGGCACTGATTTGCCATGCTGTGAGTAGCAGAAATGAATACAATGGCCTATCCATTTTGAAATAGTCTGTTTTGAGATAGCCTTTCCTTGTGATCCTGCAGCATATGCCACTAAAAGTTGCTCAGTCTTTCTGAAAGCTTTAGTTCTGTCCACGTAGAAGCATAGCTGTCTGTGTATGTCCAAAGAATGCAAAAGTCTCTCACCCTTGTTCTGTGGGTTTGGATAAAAGGTAGGCAAGTGAATGGTTTGGTTAAGGGCCACACTGGACACCACCTTAGGCATAAATGTAGGGTTCGTTCTCAGAGAAATCCTGTCTGGATGGAAAATGATAAAAGGTTCCACAGCCATGAGTGCCTGTAACTCCAAGACTCGTCTTGCAGACGTTATTGCTAGGAGCAGAGCTGTTTTCCAGGATAAGAATTTTATATCAGCTGTTGAGGCTGGCTCAAAAAGAGGCAGTGTGAGTTTTTCCAAGATATAATTGAGGTCCCATGTAGGTATTGGTGCTCTCCTTGGAGGTCTTATGTTTTTGGACCCTCTGAGGTACTGTCTTATTAAAGGATGAGAAAAGATAGGTGGTTCCGTATTGTAATGGGCTGAAAAGGCAAAGGCATGAATCTTAATTGATGAAAAGGATAAGCCTTTGTCCAGCATCTCAGTTAGGTATTGTAAAATCTGTGGAATATTTGGTACAAAAGCGTCACTTCCTTTTTCTGGTTCCAAGCACAGAATCTCTTCCATTTTTCTGCATAAGATTTTCTGGTACTGGGCCTCCTGGCCTCCAAAATAACTTCCATTACAGCTTTGGAGAGAGGAGTGTTCTGAATGGCTACATTATCTGCCATGCTGCCAGAGTTAAGGTCCTGAGATGGCTGTGCAGGATCTGATTGTTTTGTTGGGTCAGTAAGTGAGAAGTTTGAGGCAATGTCCAGGCTGGGCCTTGAGACAAGTTCTTTAGGATTGGGTACCAGTGCTGGCGTGGCCAGTCTGGGGCAATCAGTATCATTTTTGGATTTTCTTGTCTGACCTTTAGGAGTACCTTGGGGAGGAGAGGCAGTGGAGGACAGGCATATACTGTTAGGTTTTTCCAGCTGAAGGATAGGGCATCCACTTTCCATGCTTGCTTGTGATAAGTCCTTGTGCAGAATCTCTGTAGTTGGCAGTTGTGAGGGGAAAGCAAATAGATCTATGTCTGGGCATCCCCATTTCCTTGTTATCATGCTGAAGACTTGGGGATCCAGTTTCCACTCGTGGGGATCCATGAGGTTTCTATTTAGTTTGTCTGCCAGAGAATTTATTTTTCCTGGCAGGAATTGTGCTTGCAGGTGAACTTGATAAGTCAATGCTGTGTCCCACAAAGTCATGGCTTGTCTGCAGAGGGAGTAGGAATGTGTGCCTCCTTGCTTATGTACCACTTGACTGTAGTATTGTCCGTCTTTATCAGCAGTTGTCCTGGATGAAGTAGATCCTTGAAGGCTGTCAGGGCATTCTGTACAGCTAGCGTCTCTTTTTGATTGATATGAAGATGCATTTGGCTTGCGGGCCATGTGCCCTGAATACATTTTCCTGCCATGTGGGCCCCCCAGGCATAATCTGATGCATCCGCTGTTAGTGTCTGCCTGGCTGTGGGTAAAGTGAATGGCTGTCCCTTGTTGTGGTGACAGGCCTGTGCCCACCATGGAAACTCCTGTTGCAGGCAGGGAATGAGGGTAATTAATGTTTCCAGGCTGTGGCAATGTTGAGTCCAAACACTTTTTAGATACCATTGTAGTTTCCTCATATGCAGTCTGGCATATGGAATTAGCAGAATGCAGGATGCCATGAAGCCCAAAGCCTGCAGAATTTTTCTTGCAGATAACTGGGTCTTTGTTGCCAACATTTTGAAGTAAGAAGTCAGTTGCCTTTGTTTGTCTGGTGTGAGATAAGCCATCTGGGCAGTTGTATTTAAGCTTGCACCCAGGAATATTATCTCTTGAGAGGGTACTAGTTTTGATTTCTTTTCGTTTACTGTGTACCCTAGGCAAATTAGTAATCTTTTTACAAATTCCAGATGCTTTAGTAGAATGTCTTTGTTCTCTGCTTGAATAAGGCAGTCGTCCAAGTAAGGATATATTTGAATTCCTCTTTGTCTGCAAAATGCAATTAGTGGTGCCAGACATTTTGTGAAGACCCTGGGCGCAGTTGATAAGCCAAAGGGCAGTGCAAAGAATTGGTAGTGCATTGAGCCAGCTATGAATCTGAGGTATCTTCTGCAAGTTTGTCTGATTGGGACATGCAGGTATGCCTCTTTTAGGTCCAAAGCTACGAGCCAAGCCTTCTTACCCAACATGGGCAGTAGCTGCTGCAGAGTCAACATTTTGAATTTTGGAACATCCAGAAATGTGTTTAGAATAGACAGGTCCAGTATTGGTCTCCAGGCTTTGTCCTTTCTGGGCACCAAGAAAAGTCTTGAGTAAAATCCTTGTCCCTGCTCTTGTGGTACTCACTGAATGGCCCTCATGTCCATGAGGGATGAAACTTGCTTTTGTGCCTCTGCCCATTGATTGTGTGGCAGGTCTGGCATACCTTTTGCCCTTGGCAGGGTGTGAAAGTGGAACCTGTAGCCCTGAGACACTATGTTCAAGACCCATTTGTCCTGGGTGATCATGTGCCAATTTTGTGAAAACAGTGCTAGCTTTCCCCCTAACGGGAATGCCAAAAGATAAATGCTTGGTTTCATCGGGACTGTTTCCTGTATGGCTGTGATTTGTCTTCTCCGCTTTTGGAGGTAGAAGCATCCCATTGTTTAGGCCTGTATGAGCCTTGGAGCTGGGATCTGCCTCTGGGGCATCTCTATCTGCCTCTTTGTGGCCTTGTCTGACACTGGAAAGGACCAATTCTTTGTAGGCCAGTTCCTGCTAAATCTGGGTGGCTGCACCTGTAAGAAATCCTTAACTGTCTGCATAGATTTTGCTTTGTCCTCCATATTTTTCAACACCTCTTCTGCTTTAACACCAAACAAAGTATCATGCTGTAATGGAGCATCTAATAATTTTGCTTTAACATGATCAGGCAGATTCTGTTCCTTTAACCAAGCATGTCGCCTAATGACAGAACCCATAACAGCGGCCCTGCAAGAGGCCTCCAGAGAATCAAAACCACATTGCAAAGTATGCTTTCCCACTTGTTCAGTTGCATGCAATAAATCATGCATTTCTTTGTTTTCTGCACATTCAGAATTTAACATTTTCTGTTTAAGCAGTGACAATAAGTATTGCTGATATTTAAGCATATGAAATTGACAATTTAAAGCCCTCACAGCCAAGGCAGCAGAAGTGTAAACCTTTTTCCCCCATCTGTCCAGTGCCCTTGAATCCCTATCAGAGGGGATAGGGTTTTTTGCAGTGGAAGCCTTGACCCCTTTGGGACCCTGAGAAATAGTTTCTGGGTCAGTAGCAGGGTTTTTATAAACAAATTTATGTGAATCTGGAACCCTGTAGTATCTGCCTGGCTTAACAGGTGCGGGGGGTAAAGAGACAGGGGACAGGCCGGACTCTAAAAATACATCATCTACAAAGTCTAAAACAGGAGGGATAGCAAGAGGCCTGTGCTTAGATTCTGAGTAGTCTTGGCTCTCCCAGTGGAAGTGCTCCCTCATGGTATGCAGGGTTTCCCCAAAATAAAAATCCTCAGGAGGGGAGGCTGAAGAGATAGATTCTTCAGCATCGGAATTCTCACATGGAGGGAGAGAGTATTCTTGGTCAGAAGAGAAACCAGAGGAAATGGAAACCTGATCTGAAGATTCATATTCTGTCTCTTGCATAGGCCTCTTCTCAGGAGGGGGATGGGAATCCCTGATAGTAATTAGGTCTTCGGCCATTTTGAGCATCTGTTTTTTGGGCATGGAGGCCTGTCCATGGGCTTGTTGCATTTGTTTCTTTGTCTTTAGTGGTGTTTTAGTCTTTGCCTTTGGAGCTGTAGTTGGTTTTATATATAACTGTGTAGGCCTGAAAACACCCTCAGAAGCTGATGCCTGCTCAGCGGCTCCAGACCCATCTGAGGGAATATTTTCCGAGTGTCCAATACCGTAAGTTTCCAGAGGCCTAGTCTACTCCATGTGGGAGTTGGAAGCGGCCTCCGGCTCTGAGGTAGTGGGCGTCAGGGGCTGCGAAAGCGCCTGAGAAGCCTCATCGTCAGTTTTGGACCTCAGATGCCTGTCCTTTTCCTTTTCCTTGCGTTTCTTGTGAATTGCGGTAGTCGGATGGGTATCCGATGACATTGTGTAATTAAATCTTTGGCCAAAGTAATGAAATGCAAAATTGTACCGATGCTTAATAGTGCCTTGGTTAAATCTAGCACAAAACCTGCAATTAGCTATGTCGTGATCAGGGCCTAGGCAAGGAATACAATAATAATGGAAGTCCTTATGAGGTATTTGCTTCCCACAAGAAATACAATTATTAACTTAACATCGGTCTGGAGCAAGAAAAAAAGTTTCCCCAATGGGGTACTTAGCTTTAAATGAAGACTTCGGATCTGAAATACGAACACGAAAATCTCAGAAGTCGGCCGACCGGCACTTGCGAATTGCTTCTGCTTCGGGCACCGCGCGGCAAGAAAGACTGAAGAAAATGGCTTCGGCTGCATCTTTTATACCCCTGGTGCACTAACGTCAGGGAAGAGGCGACAGCAACCGACGCCAGACCTAGACTTTGGAATTCAGGCCGACTGCAGGTAGCCTGCCAGCAGGATAACCCAAGAGTAATGACTGCAACAGTGAAACACGATGAACATCTAAGTATGGCATGGACTGACTACAAAAAAGCCTTTGATAGTATCCCACATTCATGGATACAAGAGTGCTTAAAATGTGTAAGATACACCCTTCACTGATTGATTACATTACAGTGACCATGAAACAGTGGCAGACCACTTTGCAATTAAGGCATGATAAAGGACAAATTATTATCCCACGGATAAAAATTCAAAGGGGGATATTCCAGGGCGACTGCCTGTCACTGCTGCTATTCTGCCATGCCCTTAACCCATTAAGCTGTCTACTTAACAGCTTAGGCCATAATTTGGCTCATAGAAAACAACAAAGTGTAAACACTTCTCATCTTCTCTTTGTCAATGATTTAAAACTGTATAGCTCATCAGATAAGGAACTGAACAACTGCAAATTGTCATAGCTTTTTCAGATGATAGAAGAATGTCATTTGGTCTTGATAAATGTGCAAAAACAACATTTAAAGCAGGAAAACTGCAGCACCAAGAAAACATCAGTCTGAGACAACAATGTGATATAAAAGAACTTGAGTAAGAGGAAGTGCATAAATATTTGGGAACTGATGAAGGATCAACAATAAAACATGAACAAATGCAAATAAACTTAGTAAGGAATACTTTAGATTTGATCCTGAAAACAGCATTGACATCTAGGCAGAAAATCCAAGCTATAACCCAATTTCCTCTTCCTGTCCTAACTTACAGTTTTTGGAGTGATTGACTGGCCCCAAAATGTGTTGGATAGATTAGACAGGAAAACAAGGAGGATGTTTCATGCTCACCAAATGATTTATAAAAATCAGTGCATACCAAGATTATATATTCCCCGTTCCAAAGGAGGAATGGGCCTCCTTGAAACTGATTACATGTATAGATCTGCAATCAGGGACTACACACACATCTGCTGACCTCACAATACCCAAACGTAGTGAAAGGTTTGAAACATGAGGAGAATAAATCTATGATGACTTCTCTGCATAATCTAGCAGAAGCATATCGGTATCAAGTAGGAATGGAAATCAAACCAGAAATAGATAAAAATCAGGCAGCAACTGAATGTGCCAAAAAAACAAAAGAAAGAATATAAGGTGAAGGATCAGATGAGAAGGCAAAAAATGTGGAAAAGGCATAAATATAGTTGCAAGTATAGAAAACTTCTGGGAGAACCTCATGTTGATCAAGAACGAACACAGGAATGGTTAAAGAGAGGCAAATTCAAAACAAGAGATGAAAGGTTAATATTGGAAGCCCACGACAGTGGGCTACATACATGCTGGTTTACAAAGTCCATTGAACAAGTGGGAGAAACAGATAAATGTAGGTTTTGTAAAACCAAATTGCTAACAGTTGCACACCTCATTGCTGATTGTGACATACTAATGGCAGAAGGACTGCATACTGAAAGGCATAATAATGTGGCAAGACTGTCTCACTGGGGATTGTGCAAACATTATGGTATCGACATGGCTGAAAAATATTGGAAACATGAGCCACGGTGTATCATAGAATGTGAGGAAGTTTGCATCACATGGTATCACCCATTACCAATATTTCAAAAGCTAGATGTTACAAAACTGGAAATAGTTGTCCATGAAAAGAAGACAAAAGTAGCACTGATCACTGAAATCGCCACACCCAGTGACTACAGTGTCTTGCATACAGAGAGACACATAAAGTCATAAAATATCAGGATCTGCAGGCAGAAATGAGAGCAATGTGGAAGAAAGATACCCAGACAGTAGTAGAAGCAATGGATCTTATAAAAAATAATGTACAATTGTATTTAGATAAGTTACCAATACATGTAACCCCATATGAATTGCAGGAGTCGTCATTACTGGGCACATTGCGGGTGCTGCGAAGAGCACTTCTGGATGACATCAAAGATTGAAACAACACTAATTTACTGAACTTTAATCGTACTTTGACTTAAGAATGGGGTCCATTCCCGTCATGTTATTAGAAACCCAAAACAATTTGAGAAATTAATAGGAAGAGCCCATTCTATAGCTGTTGAGACAAGATGTCTTTTATAACTGGTTTTGCCATAGAAAATTCCCAAGAAGGGAAGAATTTTTCTGAGCTCTAGTCTGTAACACTGAGCTTATGAGCTCTTCCACACAGCAGTCTTTGGTTAACTCAAATCAAGGACATCTGAACAGAGAAAAGTCTGCCGTCTACACATCGGGGAGGGGCGGGGAGAGGAAGGGATGTAGTCCATATTAGGGAGTGATCTTCTGACTGGCAGGAATAGTACTCTTCCTGCCCCTGCTGGAATACCCATTTCAGCCACTGCTGCCTATCCACTGGCTCTTTTCAAATGCCTTTTCTTGTCTAATCTGTTTGGTGGAAGACTGTGACAAAATGACCACTGTTTGATTTGAAAATTCCTACTGTATTTTGCTATAGGAAAGTGAAAGAGTTGCTTTACTGTTACGACTGTTTTGCTGTTCTCTCTCTTTTTTTTTTTTTGAAAACCTCCAGCAAAAGAAGGCCCATAAAGTACACTCTAGTCCAAGGGAATATTTAAGAGGAAGGATATCTGTTGTTAGCCATACATGCCATCAGATGACCAAGATTAAAGCAAATACCATATAGCACAGGCATCAACAGTGTCGCAGTGACATTTTATCAACTGTTTAGTGACTGACAGAGGCATTTGTTAGCTTAGAAAGTTTCTGTTTAAAGGCAGTGTGGCTGACCTCATCACACATATTTTATTCCTGTTTAATAACACTTCCTTGGTAATGGAGCATCTGTGCTTGGCAGTTAACTGCCCTAAATGCCTAGGGTGGCACACTTATAGACTATCATGTCAAACCTGCCCAAGATAAGACTCCCTGCTGTTATCAGGGTGTTAATGGCAGCCTCATGCTTATATCCCTTGGCTGCATACAAAGGAATTGTGTTAGGATAGGCTGCCACACTCCTTTTAAATACTTATATTTCTCAGTAAAAATTGGTGGGTTGCCTAGGCACTAATAATTGTGAGACACTCTTAAAAAATACTTGAATACATGTATGACTTGAGAAATACTAGTTGGCCTGGGCTTGTTTATTATTAACAAATCAGTGTAGTACTTAAGAGGAGGCATCTCTTAGGCCTTACATTTAAAGTGTACCCATAGTATACTTCGCTTTTTCCATGAAGGATACAGCCTCTGAGCAAAGCCCAATGAAAAAGACTTGCCATCATTAGTATCACAACCAAACAGTGAGTGGATTGGAGAGTGTGTAAAGCTAAATCATCTTTTTTGCCAATACCTGAATTACAGAAGAAAATCCAAAACTGGCTCCCTTTCCTTCTTTTTGGCAGGAAGACTGTCTCAGAAATGGTCATTGCATACTTTCCATCAAAACATTTGCAGTCAATAATAGAGGATCCTAAGTGAAAAACCAGCACTGGTAGAGTTTTTAGTATAATTTAGAAGAAAGGCTGTTGTTAAAAAAAGGGATAATTAGTACAGCATATAAAATACTGCATGTTAACTATAAGAATCAATCAGAAGAGGTTAGAAAGGATTGTGAATTGCTTATCAAGACTCTCTTCTCCAAGAAACAATGGGGGGATATATGCATGACTCCCACATATGCAACAAAGTCTAGAAGATTTACAATCTTAAGTGCTTACATAGGTATTTTTATACCCCAAGTAGACTCCAAAGAAGTTTTTTTATCAGGTAGATAGCAAATGGAGGTGTGACAGGGAAGTAACAGATAAATGAGAACTTATTTTTTGGGAGTGTAATAAGATGGAAGATTTTAAAAATTCCATGCAGATTACTCTCCCAGAAATATTGGGTGAGCAAATTGGTATAACTAAGGAAATGTTTTTTGAGCTATGATACAGAATTGGCATTGCCTACACATAGTAAGGCCTCGTGTAGGCTAATTGTGGTGGCTTCCAAAAAAGTAATTACTGGAAAATGGAAATCAAAGTCTAAACCAACTTTACTAAAAGTAGTGAATATGAATATAGTAACATAGATAAAACAACCAGAAATTGGATATTTAGAAAAGGATAGGAGCAAATTACATAGAAAAAAATGGGAACTGTGGGAGGAATACATGCAGATTATTATTTTGGAGGAGGAATGAGGTTTAAAAGAAGGCAGGATCTGAATGAGCTATGTAATGTTTGACTGACAATGACTGGATAGATTACAAGTGATGTTTAATGTTTGCAACTAAAAATAAGTCAATATGTCTTGTTTTCATTTACATAAATGTATGACTGTTAAAACCTATAAAGACATTTCTTGTTTAAAAAAATGGAAATTTTTTGAACTCATGCAAAAAATCATTTGTAGGAGGAATGAGGTTTAAGGAAAGGCAGTCACTGAATAATTTATATAATGTTGCTTACATTATATAACATACGTGATATGTAGTACTTGTAAACGAAAACTTCTTAATATGGTTTTATTGCTTTTATATAAATGTAAGTTTGCCAAAGTCACAAGTAACAATTTAGTAAAGGTGTTTAAAAAACATTTGCAATCAACCACTGATGGTCTGAGGCTGGAACTAACAGATGTGTTACTCCAGACGTTAGGCCTACAGGGTGCAGTGCAAGCTAGACATGCTTAGACTTTATATTTATGGATAAGGTAGTGACAAATAGTAGCACTGTGCTAAGTTTCAATTATTTCTGAATTGTTTGAACTCTTATTTGGTTTATTTCACTTTTTTATTAACACACAAGCTGATGTTGTTGCTGTAATCATTTTGGAAAAATTTTAACAAAAAAAATCTAAAAGTAGCATCTTCCCCGCAACCTCCTATATAAAAACAACTGGCATGTCAGAAAAGGCAAAGAAGCTTCTCACAACAAAAGGGACTTGACAGCCAGATGTAAGTGAATAAGAACCAATGCCCAGCTGCAATGCAGCTCTATTTGCTTGACAGGACTGGGGAAATTGAGATGCCAGTATCTTGTTGGCAGCTGCCAAAGATAGGGAAATGTCCAAAGGAGATATCAGAATTTGATATTCTTTGGAACTCATGTCTTCAGGTACATGTAAGTTTAAGAGACAGTTACAAAGATCTCAAATGCACTCAGCATAGAAAGCTTTCACAGTTAATTTCTTATTCATCCTTTTAGGATGCTTGGACTTCCTAGACTCTTGCACTTGAGAAGCCTCTCACATTTTCCCAAAGAAGGGAGCTTTTTATACTCTGAGAAGATACTCACGGTTCAAAATCTTTGCAACAGTTTTTCTTATTAATAGAAAATGAAGCTTACAGTCAGACACTAGGTGATGGTCCATGGCAGGGAAGAAAATGAAGGTGGAATCTACTGACCACAAACAAATATGTTGGCCAAACATTGGCCTTTGAAGCAGCTTCAAGTCAGATGTAATCAGAAATTCATACAATGTAATAAAAAACGGAAATGAAAAAAAAAAATTCCTATTGTGGTTCTAGAATGGACTTATAAATGCTTCTTTTTACAATACATACTAATAATGTGCAAAGCATGGGAAAGATGGTCCTGGTGTAGGGATGTCCAAAAGTTGTGGAAATTAAGTGGATGGATATTTGCACTGACACAGGTAATGATTCATAACTTGTCAGTATTGATTACAATGGACAACAATGGTATATTTAAATTAATGCAAGACATTATTTGTTTATTTATGGTTTGCTGATTGTGTTAGCCCCACGAGGCCAGGGGAGACCCAAGGTGGTGTGCATACGGACTATTGGAAACTTACTCAGGGTACTAGGGGAACTTCTCCTACACTTTTTTCATTAAGTGCCATGGGATCTTTTACATCCAGAGAAGCTGCCACCAACTCAGGCTGACAAGGCCTCAATTTAACTTCTCATCCAAAGGATGGCACACTCAGAAGTGCTAACTCCCTTTATGATGCACTGCAGTGTCAGTACTGGAAAATTAATCCAAGCACCTGGGGTGTACTGAACATTGTCAGAATAATTAATTTACATACAAAAACACTTTACAGTACAGAAGATGAATTTTCTTTATTGCAATTTATAAACATTTTAGAAAAGGAGTAACTTTTGTTTTTTGCATTTTACTGGACATTAAAAATCTTTACATCAACATCAATAGAAGAACTTGCACTTGAGGAAGAGAATCTTAATCCTCTTTTCCTTACCTTGAATGTACTAATGCCATACAATCGAGCAGTGTGGACCGTCTCAGGAAGTACGTTAGTTATGTTAGTTATAAATTCTTCCAGGAACTTACAAGACTGTTCAAGGTGTGTTGTGTTGATGATTATCTGTACAAGCTATACAACATAAAGAAAGAAAAGTATAATAAACTGCTATTAAAACTGATAAATCACATCATATGTATTGGTTTTGGTCTTTCACCCAATGACCTGCTCAATGCATACTGCTGCAGAAGGCAATAGTTAGCAAAATGTATTAAAATAACGGCTCACTTCTCTAACAGGCAGTTTGCTTTTTACAATAAAAACAAATTGTAGCTTGTGTCAGTACAACAAAAACAATATTGAAATATGTAAGGCCATCAATTTCTGAACTATATGGATATTTAAAGACACCAGGCTTTGTAGCTGTAGCAGAAGAAAGGAATGCATTTGGTACCATGCTAAATGTCCATCTGAAAAAAAAAAGGTTCACACCATTTCATGATGTTAAAGTGAGCAGGATGAAGTGGGTAATCGCAAGGACTGTCACTTTTAAATACAAAGTACAGAACTACTGTGTTTTAGATTTTATACAATCTTCCTTACTCTTCAGATCCACAGATCCTGCCTTCTCTCCCATTGTGAGTGTGCCCATCTGCTAGTCTCCATACGTTCAAGCCAAGTCAACTCCCCTTCCAGTGAATTAATCTCACCTAAATAATTTACTATCCTGAATGGCTTTTTTGTCTTCCAGCAATACATAAACTTGCCTCAGCCCGACCTCTACATTCCAGAACTCAGCCTAGTCTCCACACATTCAAGCCAAGTCAACTCACCTTCCAGTGAATTAATCTCCCCTCAAGAATTTATTTATCTTGAACAGGCTTTTTGTCTTCCAGCAATACCTAAACTAGCTTCGGGCCAACCTCTACTTTCCAGAACTCAGCGTGCATGCCGACATATTCTAACTGCTGAATCACTGCAATTTTAAACTGTTATAGTGTTTAAATCTAAAGCCATCTCTGTGATAATTATTCAGGTGAGCGCACTCGCAAGACAAGACAATACAATAGATTAGTTTTCTCATTTGTACTACTACTCCCGGTAGCATTCACTTTTTTCCCTTTTTGCGACAAAGGTTACAATAATTGTACACTTCTACTGTTTACCACTAGATGGCAACAGACATGCAGGTAAAACACTACCTTGGCTGATTTCAGGCCGAATGGTGTAAGTTGAGCCAAATCAAACCTTGTCTGCACCATAAAAGTTCCCTTCCAAACCCGTCCCCTGTAATTTTCTATTGGAGATGTAGTCTTGTGTGTCCCCTGACTTAGACTTAAGCAGAGCCACTAATACTTTCACTCAACTTCAGAGCTTTTAAGCCTTTTTTTTTTATTACATTTGCAGTTACATACTGACCTTTTTCTTGTACTGCATGACTGATAGCTTTATTTGTTATTGCGTCAGTCACTGGTGGTGGGCTAACCCCACTACCGTTCGCCCTCAATGCGCTTGGGCTCACTACGCACCCCTACCCTACTCACATTTCCACCCACCCCCACTACAATTTCCTGTATAACAACCACTCCCTCCCCTTCCTGCCCCAACCTCCTTTCTTACACCACTTCCTGCAAAAAACACACCCCTTCCTGTCCCATCCTTTCCATCTCTAACCACTTCCTCCCCTTCCTGTCCCAACCTCCATTCTTACACCACTTCCTGCAAATACCTCACACCCCTCTCCTGTCCAATCCTTCAATCTTTAACTGCCTCCAGCCAAATCCACAGTCCTCAGCCCATCTCTCTTACTTTATATCACTCACCTAATCTACATTTGTCAAATATATTTCCTACTCCTCAGGACTTAAATATAAAACACCTTCTCAAAGGTTCATAGGTAGGTACTAGGCTATCTGCCTGAGGGCATTTATAAGCCTAGCCAGTGTGTGTCGGCTTTCACCACTCCATTGATTAATTAACTGATCCCAGGGGTGTATTTTCTGTTACCCATCTACTCGTCAAGGTTTCTACTGAAGAGCGTTAGTGAGGGGCTCTGCCTGATGCAATTTGGAATTTTGTTCCAAAGCATGGGGAGTCTCTGTGACAGGAATCTATGCCTCCAGCATGTTCTATTTATTGTTGTGGCGAGGTTTAGCTCACTGGAGCACGTGGCTCGCAGTGACTTGAATTTCTTTAGGTGGAGCATGTCCATCAATTCTGAGTTGGACATGGCTTTGTAAGTCAGGCAGAGATCACCTCTGAGCAAGCGATATGCCACTGAGTACAGCCGGAGTTTTTTCAGTCGGGCTGCATAGGACATATGTTTGAGGCCAGTAATCCTCTTGGTGAGGTACTTTTGTGGTCTTTCCAGCTGTTGGAAGTGTCTTGTGAGGTACATCCCAAATGGGGCATTGTACTCTATGATGGCTCTACTGAGTGACGAGTAGAGGGCACTACGACCTCTGTTTCTAGATGCGAACCCTTCAGTAATTAGATGGGCCACATTGAAGGATTTCCTAACTACTTTGGCAATATGATTGTCAAAAGAGAGATTACTATCTACCTTGGTGGCCAGATCTCTTATTACCTCTTCTGTATTAAGGGGGCTGCCACCTATGTGGTAATTTGTGGGTGTTTTGTTTTTCCCAAATGGGATGACTATGCATTTTTTGGCATTTTGCTTGAGGCCATTACTGACACCAGTTGTCCGTCTCAGTAAGGCCCTTTTGGAGGATGTCTGCGTCAGCCAAAGAGTCAATTATGGCTCCCAGTTTGCAGTCATCGGCAAACTTGGTTAGCCATAGTCCTCCTGTGTTTGCCTGTACTTTTGAGAAGTATATGCCGAACAGTAGGGGTCCCAGGACCGAGCCTTGTTGGACAGCACTTATGATTGGTTTAGAGTTGGACCTGGAGCCCGTTATTCTTACCGCGCGAGTTCTGTCTGTAAGCCAGTTGGCAACCCATCTCATGACGTAGAGTTTTATGTTCAGGCTGGTGAATTTTCTGTAATACCCGAGTGGGGAATGGTGTCAAAAGCCTTAGCGAGGTCTAGGTAGGCTGTATGAACCATCTTTCCCTCGTCTATGGCCTTGGTGACTGTCTCAAAGAAGTCAACCAGGTTTAGTAGGCATGACCTGCCCTTAACAAAGCCGAACTGGGTCGGGTCAAGTGTTTGGAGGTTCCCAATGTCTTTGTTAATGAGTTCCATGATGATGTGCTCCATAGCCTTGCAGACCAGGCTAGTCAGGCTTATGGGGTGATAGTTACCAGGGTCAGTTGTGGCCCCTCCTTTGAGGAGAGGAATAACCGTTGCTGTGCACCATTCTATGGGCATGTAGCCTGTGGAGAGGCTGAGGCTGAACAGCGTGTTTAGGTGGGGGGGGGGTTAGTTCATTCTGTAGTTCATGCAAGACGCAGCCTGGGACACCATCTGCTCCCATTGATGCTGTGTTTTTGGCTTTTGAAAGGGCTGTTTTCACCTGTGCGTCTGTGATTTTTGGGACACTACACTTTTCCGGTATTGTTGTGGGCCCTTTTGGAGGTGAGAGGGAGGGTGAAGTTTGCACTGAATCTATCTGCCAGGATGTTGGCAATATCAGTAGGTTCAGTATATTTTGTGCTATTTTGCACTAGTTCAGTGCATATCTGCGAGTTGCCACTTAGATTCTTAACATAGCTAAAGAAGGCTTTGTGGTTATATTTTGAATCCTTGGCTATTTTTCTTTCGAAGTTAGCCTTGGATGATTTCATGAAGGAACCTTAGTTTCTTACTGATACTGATCAGGGCTGTCCTTTCCTTCTTGGGATTTGCTTTTTTTCTGAACTAGATTCCTCCTCCTATTGTATAGCATGTTTATTGCAGGGGTCCACCAAACTGGTTTCCTTCTCTTATAGTAGTGAGTCTTGGTTTTGCTAGGGATGGCACGATCCATGCATCCTTGCAGGTGCTCAAAGAGTGCATTTGTAAAGGTTTCTGCATCTTGGGCAACATTATCCTTTAGCGTGGGGGCTGTGAAACTTACCATCTCTGTCTGAAGTAAGGTGAAGTTTGCTTTAGAAAAGTTTTTTTACTGTGGTTTCCTTAGTTGGGGGTGGTGGGGGGGTTTGGACATCCAGAGTGATTAGTTTATGGTCTGATCTAACCAGTGACAGGTTGAACTCCGGTATGGAGCACCTGTCGCCCATGTTGGTGATGACCACGTCCAATATGTTTTCACCTCTGGTGGGGGAGTTTACCAGCTGATCCAGGGCGTTTGAGTTGATGAATTCCAGGAAGAGGTGGGCCTGGGAATTTGTACTGGAGTAGTTTTCCCAGTGAATGGTAGGGTAATTGAAATTGCCCAATATCAGGGTGTTCGGTAGGATCTTCATGTTTTCCAGTGTCTCTAGAAAGGTGGAGTGGTGGTCCTGGGTCATGAAGGGTAATCTGTAGCAGGCCACAATTTGCATTGCAGATTTAACTGATGTTAGCTGCACATGGATGATCTCAGAGGTATCATGCTGCGCCATTAACCTGGAGGTGTAGGTATCCTTGATGAATATGGATACACCCCCTCCTTTTCTGTTTTGGTCCGTGTTCTGTGGCCAAAACATGTGGTCTGAGTTGCAGCCCAGTAGTGCTGCGGTGCTTCTCTGGAGCCTTGAACTAGGTTTCAGTTACTGCACAGATGTCGACGTTCTCCATACTGAGGAGTACTTCCAGCGCGTGCATTTTGAGATTTAAACTCCTGGCGTTGAGTAGCATAACCCTCGTTTTTTTGCTAATTGTGCTGTTTACGGAGGTGGGTTTGACTTTTGAGCCTTGCCTAAAAAAAGCACTATGGGGGCAGCAAGAGCTTTGACCAGTATTCAAAATCTTAGGGGTGACAGGTGCAAGCTGTCTCTTGCAAAGCAAAGCGGTTTGTCGAGCATGTCGGCCCAGGCTGACAGACACTGGATCCCCTTTGAATGACACCAGAAGCTTAGCCAATTGTTGAAATTGATCATTTTTTCTTTATACTGAGGTATCATTCTTGGTGAGGGCAGGATGCTACTCAGGGTCAGGGTCATACAAGCCTGGGCTGCATGATCAGAGAGCTCTTCCATGTCTCTTTTCATGTAGTCCAGGGAGGTACGTCTCAAGTCATTCACACCAACATGAACAATGACAGAGTCATATTTGTACTTGTTCTGGAGTGACCTGAGTGCTTGTGTTATGTGGTGGATTCTGTCTCCCGACAGGTAGCTAACAGTAACCTTCTGCTTGTCCAGCCTAGTGAGTGGGACATCAGTGTGCCTGACTATAGAGTCACCTATTACTAGTGTGTTAGATATGTTATTTCACCTTAAGGGCTGTGATTGTGCGGCACACTGATTTTGTGTTTTATGTGTTATCTGGTTTGTGACGGGAAGTGCAGGTTGTTTGGGTGTCTGGTTTGGAGGTCTCTGATGCTTTTGCAGGTTTTTATTTAGAGCCTCCGAGTATGATTGTGTGTATTTATGTGTATTTTTTGCCAGTGCTGTTTTAGTAGGTCTGTGTGTGGCTGGAGGTGTGGTGCAAGTGTTAACCTTCTCCTCTTGACTGACTGTTCCAGTCTTGGGTGGAGACAGCTTAGCTTCCAGTTTGTCTATATAATTGTATCTCTTGCATATGTTAGTGTTTTGTGATAGGATGAGAGGATCGTCTGTGTACATGAGGCAGTTGTAACATTGCCTCAGGATACACAGATTCACCAGCTGGACTGGACAGTGCACCTGGAGTTGCCCTTTGGTCATGCCTGAATAATAGGGTGAGCTGCTTAGTTGCTTGGTTGGTGAGGGGTGAATAAAGAGCCTTGCCCTGGGCAATCAGTGTCAGGGTATATTAGTGCTTGCTATTAGGTCTGAGCAAGTGAGAGTTAGACTAGTTTCGAGGGAAAAACTGAAGAGGAGACTTAGTGGAGCCGGGAATAATTTAACGGTAGCCAACGGCACTGCCCTGTGTGCAAAACCGTGCAAACGTGTTTTTTTTACAGTAGGGAAATGAAAGAGATAGAAATTAGCCCAAAATGGCCAATAAACTACTAACTTCTGGGCTGGAACCACTCCTCCAGGGACAGAGAGGCTGCTCAAAGCTCCCCTCTCTCACAGGTGAACAGAGAAACTTCCTTCTATCCAAGTAAGGTATGGGCAACTCAGAAACTAGTATCACAGCCCTGAATTCAGCACTAGCCTGAAAACTGGATTATACAAGCTTAGAAAGGCAGGAAACAAGGATTTTCTTTTGTTTTTTTTTTTTGTTTTTTTAAAAGATAGGGCATAAACGGTAAAAAATACACTTAAAACAGCTTTAAATGACTACAAACGATCAGAAAAGGCTATCGCACTTTAGTGTGTAGCCTACAACAGTTAAATTATTTAAAAAGAAAACAAGTGCAGGCAGTCAAGTACAATATGTGGAAAAAAACAAGCTTTTAAATCACAATAAATGCTAGAAAATCTGTGTTTAGGCGGAAAACAGTTAAGTACAGCAAGAAAGTACAGAAAACTGATACTTATTCACTCCAAAGTCTCTCTTTTAAGCTAGAAGGCTTGTATCAGTTTAAGGCTTTCTAGTGCTACCCAGTAGGTTAGTTACAGAAAAGACGGGAAACAAGCGCAGAAGTGGTCTTTTAAAGCAGAAAGTTGAAAGAGACGGACAAACTGTCCAAATGGTCAAACTACAATTTCTGGGCCAAGAACCTTTCCTCTCGTGGTAGGACAGGCTACCTAGTGCTTACCACTCCCACTGATAAGCTAGACGGCTTTCTTCCAACACAGAAAGGCTTGCGGGGCTCAGAAGCTTACCAACAGTCCTGGATACAGCAACTCTGTATCTGGACTAGGCTAGTTACAGGAAAGGTGGGAAACGAGCGCAAGTGTGGCTTTTAAACCAGAAAGTTGGAAGAGATGGAAAAGAAACTGCCCAAATGGCCAATAGCTACAATTTCTGGGCCAGGAACCACACTCCTCTTGTGGCAGATAGGCTACCTAATGCTTACCACTCCCACTGATAAGCTAGAAGGCTTCCCTCCTACACAGAAAGGCTTGGGGGGCTCAGAAGCTTACAAAGAGTCCTGGATACAGCAAATCTGTACCTGGACTAGACTACTAACCAGAAAGGCAGGAAACATGCGCAAACACAGACTTTTAAATCAGAAGGTTGAAAGAGATGGAAAAGCTTCCCAAACGGCCAATAAACTATAATTTCTGGGCCAGAAACCAATCCTCCTGTGGTAGATAGGTTACCTAGTGTTTACCACTCCCTCCGATAAGCTAGAAGGCTTCTCTCCAACACAGAAGGGCTAGGGGGTCTCAGAAGCTTACCAACAGTCCTGGATACAGCAAATCTGTACCTGGACTACACTAGTTATAGGAAAGGCAGGGACCGAACGCAAAACAGGCTTTTTACCAGAAAGTAGAATGAGATGGAAAAACTGCCCAAACGGCCAATGAACTACAATTTCAGGGCCAAAACCCACTCTTCCCATGGTAGATAGGCTACCTAGTGCTTACCACTCCCACTGATAAGCTAGAAGGCTTCCCTCCAACACAGAAAGGCTTGGGGGGGGGGGCTCAGAAGCTTAACAACAGTCCTGGATACAGCAAGTCTGTATCTGGACGATACCTACCATACTCCTCCTCATTCTCTCCATCAATACCTCTTTACTACTGCCACCTACCCAACCCATTCCTACTCTCTCCTACCTCCTGCAGATACAATAAGCCATCATCTACTCACTCTATGACTATCTCTCCAACTCTAACTTCTCCACTACATGTCTACACAAATTCTCTTTACTCCATATCCTCAAACCTACCATCAAATCTAAACCGAAGCTTTACAAACTCCACTTACCTATAACTACATTCCTCTCTTCTTCCAAATAACGTACTCTGCTCTGGCAACATCCATCCCAACCCTGGCCCCTCCTACTGCCCCAACACCCAAACTATACCCAACACTACTCCTACCCCTTCCTCCCCTTATACTTCCAACTACGCACATCCACAAACTCAAAATACATCCCTACCCAAGTACCTAACCATTTACTCTCTCAATATTCAAAGCTTATCTAACAAAATCACTGACTTACACGCACGGATAACTCACACTACACCTCATATTCTTTCCTTGTCAGAAACTTAGCTCAAACCACATATTTCCAATAGCAAAATACTCCCACCGGGCTACAACATCTACGGCTTAGACAGAGTTCCCAAAAAAGGAGGTGGCGTAGCCATTCTCTACTCCAATAGCCTAAACCTCTCTCCCCTTCCATCACCTATTCCAGACTTCCACCCAGCTGAACTTATCAACACAAACTGCCACTTGAATCCCAGCAAAAAAATTGCTATTGCCTCCATTTATCTCCCCCCCAGGAAACAACTTGCCCATACCATAAAATATCTTATCCTGGTTCTCCCACTCTCTACCCTATGAAACCCTTATCCTTGGAGATATGAACATAGACTCGTCCAAACTTGCTTTTGACTCTCCACAACTCAGCATCAACTTGCATGGTTTCCAGCAACTAATAGCAGCCCCCACCCACTTTCACAAAAACTCATCCAGCTCAACCTTTGACTGGATCCTTACTAACTCCCCCCATACTACTACTACCCTACCCGACTCCCTTAGTGACCATCTCCCTACCTCTGTTCTCAGATACTCCTGCCAAACTCCCAAATCACACCTTACTAAAGACTGCCGTAAACTATCCCATTTTGATGCCAACCATTTCAACCATATACTTGCTAACATAGACTGGTCCATCTTTAAAGAACTACCTCTCAACAATGCAGTAAGTACATTCAATAGCATTTTCCTTAACAGTCTAGACTCTCTAGCTCCCATTACAAAGATTACAATAAAACCAAACCAGGCACCATGGCTTTCCAAAGAAACTAGGTCCCTTATGCATCAAAGAGACAGAGCATGGAAAGCTTGGACCAAAACTAAACAACATCCCCTACTACTCAAATTTAAACTAAGAAACCAAACAAAAAAAAAACATATCACAAATGATAAAAAGTTGTACTATAGCTCAGCTCAGCAACAATTCCAACGCTCACAAATTTTGGTCTACCCTGAACAAAATTCTCTCTCCAGGTAGTCCCTCAAACCCATTCCCATACCCAAATACATCCCCCCTGGAAACTGCTACCCTCCTTAATCAACACTTCATTAACAGTATCCAGAATCGCCTACCCTCTAAATCTAACTCTACTTCTGCTCCTCCTGCAAATCTTCTAAACTCAACTACCTTTTCCTTTCACCCCATTCCCACATCTTACATCAAATCTCTCCTCAAGCTCAAACATTGTTCTCCCTCCACAGATGACCTACCTCCTTCCTTCCTCAAACTTGCTGCTGAATCTACTGCATACCCTGTATCTATTCTAATCAACAGATCTATCCTTGAAGCCACTGTACCCACCTTGTGGAAATCCTTCTTTACTATTCCATTACATAAAGGTGGAAATTCCACTGACCCCTCTACCTTCCCATTGCCATTTTTTCTCCCCTCTCTAAAATCCTAGAAAAATGCATCCACACTCAGCTTCTAAAACACCTCCTCCAGCACAATCTACTCCACCTGGATTCTGCCCCAACCACAGTACAACTACGGCTCTTCTATCTGTCACCCATACTATTGCCGAGGCTCTTGACAACAATAAACTGACTTCCTGTCTTTTCCTCGACCTTTCTAAAGCTTTTGATACAGTCTCACATCCTCTACTACTAACAAAGCTTGCCAACCTCAACCTATCTTCCACCTCCTTAGCCTGGTTCTCTAGTTACCTATGCAGTAGGCAGCAATCCATTAAATGGCTCTCCTCCTCCTCTCCATTCCTCCCTGCCCTAACTGGGGTGCCTCAAGGCTCCATCCTAAATCCTCTCCTGTTTAATGTCTTCACTAATGATCTTTTCACTTCTTGCAAAGAATCTTCCCTCATTCAATACGCAGAGGATTCTACACTTATCTCAACCTCAAACAGTATCTCTGAGCTCCATTCCCTAACACAACAAGCCTTTCCATCCACTGAAAAATGGCTTTCAGACAACCTACTCATACTAAACCCAAAAAAGACTAAACTACTACTCTTCCTCAGCTTAAAACTACTTTGACCATCAAATCCACCAACAACACAATCATCCAACCAGATACCCATACTAAACTCTTAGGGGTCTTCATTGATGACGAAATAAAATTTAACCTCCAAATACTCCAATGTATAAAGAAAACACATCAGAAATTGGGCCTATATCGGAACAAAAATTTCTTTACCCCCAATTCTAGACTCACCCTAGGACAGGCTCTCCTCCTCCCCTCCATCCTGTATGCCACCCCAGTTCTCAGCAACATTCAGGCCACAACCCTAAACAAACTTCAAAAAACATACCATTAAACAGCCAAATTTATTACTAATTCCCCTTACAAGGCTCAACACTGTATCTCATTAATGGCTAAAACTCCCCCAACAACTGCAGCTATCTCAGTTCCAAATATTATACTCTGTTATCTACAAACCTTCAGCCTGCCCATCTCTCCCTTCCTTGATCTCTCCCTATACTCCATCTTGAACCCTCCGTACCTCCAGCCAGAAACTACTAGACATCTACCAACCCAAAAAAACATAGGTAAGTTGCTGTATAAACACTCTGCCTCACGAGTTTGGAACAAACTTCCTCTTCACATCCGCTCCATCACCCACTCCTCACACTTTAAAAATGAACTAAAAACTCATCTTCGGAACTCCAAAACCTGCCCATGCTTCGACCCAACCTAATTCCCCCCCTCTCTCCTTGGTGCTTCACTCTACTATCTCTTCCACATCTCCCTGTAAGATTCTTTCTCTATTTTTTATTTTAAGTTTGGCTGACTGCACAGGAACCCCCTGTATAAAATAGTAAAACTGTGCTTGTCTCTATACTTGTATGATTGTTTGCTTTCTCTTTGTGTCTGAGACATTTGCACACACACAACTGTATTGCACTCTGTGTAACTTGTATATATGTCTAATCTACTATCTTAGACTTAATGATTGTACAATTGTTTAAACTTGAATGTATTTGTATATCATTTATTTTGGAGCTTTTCTCCTCGGGTCTCCTCTGAAAAGGGGTCCAAAATCCCAGCAGGACCAACCAGGTTAACAAATGTCAATAAATAAATAAATTATACTCAGGTGAGTGGGTGCCATCTTGCTAGCATGTGCTACAACATTCAAACCAGGATTACAGGGGTGCATGCAGCCTCAAACACCCTCATTTGACATGTACGAAATTCAGTAAGCATTCTTAGAAAGGCATATACATAAAACAAGAAATTTAACATGCTAGATGTACTAGAACATCAAACCACAAGACAGATGAAGGGGCTACACAAACATGAAAGAATAGAGTTAGGGTAATAAGTACTTACTGAAGAATGTCTTTTAGTAGATCAAAAGATATTAGAAGTACTCACATCTATGTTACAGCTTACTAGTCCTTTGCAGAATGTCTGGAAGAATTCCTAAGCAGTTGCAAAAACCTGAAAATAAGGCAGAGCACAATAAGGACAAAAACAGGGGCTTAGAAGGCCACACCCAAAGAACCAAAGTGCTCCAACTAACAACTCCAACAGTTCCCTACTAACAGTCAGAGAATCCTTGCTAATGAGATCATTTATACCAACATGAATAAAAACAGATCCGTACTTCCTTGCATTAAGGCGTTCCAAGGCTTGTCTCATCTTCTGTTTTTGCTCCTGGCAAGCACTACTCTATGTTCATTATCTTCTCTACAAATATATTTATCAGTTACACTATCAGTTCCACTAATAATTGAACCTCCAATTACAAGAATATCATTGCTGACCAGCTCTGAAGAATCTTCAGCTTCTAATACAGTAATATCTGTGCTATCAATTGTTACAAAGGATAGATCTTCATCACCATTAGTCTTATTAATCCCACTGTTTTCATTGTGTATTAAATTCTCATCCAGCTGGTATTGTAAATCCACAGCTCGAGCCATGCAGTCAACATCAGTCTTTATCTTCTTTTTTCTTACAGTAATGTTCTTCAATCCTTCCGCATTCAATTTTGATTTCTTCCTTTTCACCTGTCCCTTGCCTCTTTCTACGTTCTCTTTTGGGAAATGATGTCTTTTTCTGTAGACTGAAGGTTTTCTGATTTAAAAATATTACCATTTCATGTAACCTGTGTGTTACATAACAAAGCAGGGTCCTTTTTAGTATGTATTCTCTTTACAAACATGAATCAGTTTCTTTTTCTTCCTTGTTACTTGGTGTGATCTTCCTTTCTTTCTTTTTTGTTTCCTGCTAAACAATCCGGATCTTCAGATTGCTGAATACTTGCATCCAGAATTCCAAAGTTATCCGGGCCATCATCTTGTTTCATAGGGGTTGAATGATCTTTACATTCAATAGACACATCATTTCCTAAATGTGTTCTATTTGCTCTTTGCCTAACATTATTTATCTCACCACTCATTAACATATGAAAAAGCAGCTCTCCAAGCTGTGCCAATTGCACAATTGTCACAGTGGAAGACAGCACAGGGGCCAGCCATTTATATAGGCTGTTCACTGAGTAGCAGGCCACCTTTTTTATTAAACCAACAGTTCTCTTAGAGCAACTGTCTAGATGTTTGCTCATATTTTAATCTGTTCCTTATAAAATTTGTGGTTTCCTGGCAAATCATTAAGAACTGAAATCACTAAATAATGACATGAAGTTTCAGATTTCAAATCATCCCAAAAATGCATACTACTGAAAAAAATGTAATTCTAGCAACTTTCTAAGTTTATAAGTGTAAAAGAGCAATATTTAAAATCTACCCATGATGACGCCCCCACCTTTATTTTTGGTTTTTCCCAGATTTCTTGCACTTAGATGTCAAGAGGTATGGCGACATTTGAGTTGTCTGTGTACATCGAAGCTTATAATTCTGAAATTCTCCTGCATGAAGTAACACAAACTAGGAAAAACACCTTATATAAAAAGTTATGTCTTACCATAACGTTCCATCTGTATTGTTGATCTTCGTTCATTCATTACTGATGGATTATTTGTTCCGTCCTCAGAACTGAGCCAACCATATATCAAGCTCGCGTCAACCAAAAACTCTTGAGGTACGGTCCTACCCAGAATGCTCTGCTCCCTGTTACCTCAGATCGTGTTTGCAAGTTAATAAACAAAAGTAGAGACTACTTCTGGTTATAACAGATCTACAAAAAAGGAGTATATGAGATCAACCAGGAACCTCCGGAGGGGGACGGAGGGTGGGGAGTAATGAATGAACGTAGATAAAACAACACAGATGGAATGTTATGGTAAGACACAACTTCTTTATCTGATGTTCATCTTCGTTCATTCCTTACTGATGGGACAGAGTCCCCAGCTACGTGTGTCCCTGGGTGGCCCTCATGGAAGGACATTCCTGAGCACCATGGAGCAAAAGGAAGCTCTACCTCTGGAAGTCAAATCCAATTTGTAATGAAGAATAAAAGTATGAGGAATGGCCCAAGTCACAGCTGAGCAAATATCATTGAGGGAAGCCTTAGCATGAAAAGCTGCTGAAATTGCCAGAGACCTTGTAGAATGTGCTTTCACTCTGTGAGGTAAGGTGACATTGTTCTTGTTGTAGATAAATGTAATGCAATTTCTCAACCACGAAGCCAATGTAACATTTGAGACTGGATGAGTAGTCTTGGTCCAGGAAAAGCCAGAAAAAGTTGGACTGATTTACGGTTAGATTTTGTTCTGTCCAGATAAAATCATATTTGCCTATGCACATCCAAGGTGTGCAGGCAATACTCTCCACTGTTAGACTGGTTAGGAAAAAATACTGGAAGGTCAACAGATTGGTTGACAGACTGCTCTGGCACCACTTTTGGTAAAAAGGAAGAATTAGTTCTCAGTGATACCCTATCGTTATGGAAAATGAGATAGGGAGGTTTGATGCATAAGGCTTGAAGTTCTGAAAAGTGTCTGGCCGATGTGATTGTAATTAGAAACGTTTTCCACGAGAGATATTTTTAATCACATGAAGACGCAGGATCAAAGGGGGAAGCTGTTAGGGCTTGCATGATCAAGGCCAAATCCCAAGGCTGTACCGGTTCTCTAAAGGGAGGTTTTAGGTGAAGAACTCCCTTCAAGAAAGTTTTACAGAGTCTATGTGACATGAGTGAAAAATCCTGAAAACCAATATGGAAATTCGAAATGGCAGCTAAATGCACACGAACAGTAGAGGCAGACACCCCAGAGTGGAAAAGGTGTGCTAAGTAATCCAAAACCACAGGAACTGGGGCTGACAAGGGGTCTGTTTATTCACTGCCCATAGAGAAAACCTTTTCCATTTATTGAGATAGATTAGTCTGGTGAACAATTTATGAGATGCAATAAGAATATTGCGCACAGGGGACGAGAGGTTTTCCTGCCTGGCAATCAATGGAAGTGGAGAAACCAAGGTGTCAGCTTCATGGTTGTTAGATTGGGGTGAGTCAGATCCTGCAGATGGGAGATCAATGTTGGGGATGGATTGAGGATCCACAGTTGATGTAGCAGGTGAGGCCAGATGAAGCCAATATGGAGTAATGAGGATCTTTTTGTTTTTCAACTGCCGTGCTTTCTTCAGAAATTGTGAGATGAGAGGGAGAGCAGGATAAGCATAAAGTAGACCCGAGGGCCAAGCATGGACTAGAGCACCTCTGGTCCAGCAGTTGGTCGAGTAGGATGGGTTTGGAGGCGGTGTCTGCTGTGGTACCTGTGTTGTTGTCTGGTCTCCCTGTAGTTCCATTTTGGGCGCTCGGTTGGTTGTGGAGCCCTAAGTCTCTGATGATGTTTTCCACTATGGAAGATGATTGGGATAAGGCCCGAGCTAGGGTGACCAGATAGCTTGGATTGCTGTGAGTGGAGCAGTCGAAGAATTCTTGGCTCTACTCGACCAGCTGCTGGACCAAAGGCGCACCCAACCCATTTACCAACTTTGAAAACACAGATGGTCAGCGCTAGCGTCCCAATGAAAAGAACAACGCCGGATCTAACAATCCCAGGATCACAAGAAATGGCTGCCGCTTTTTATCTCAAAAACTTGAAAGACTCCTCATGAGCCACAAGAAAGTGGTGTGGGACAATTTTTACCTCGAGACATGCATCAACCACAAAATGGTGCCTAAAGGCCTCAGAGTGTACAAATTTCCCAATGGCCTCGATGAAACAGGAGACACGTACCAGGCACTGTTTAAAATTTACAACGAAGCGGGCATGAGAGTCATCATTAACCACAACCAAAACAGACAAACAATCTGCATGAACAAATCAAAGGTATTTACGACACGATTAGACAGCATTCTAGTTTCTTCTCACTAAACATCGAACTGCAAAACATCAGTGCCACACTTTCTAAACTAACGGGTCAAATCAAGCAAAGAAAAGAGAAGAAACTGGCCAGATATTTCATGCAGTACCAACAAAACAAAGCGTACACTCTCAACCCTACCAGAACAGGCACGATCCAATACAGGACTAAATACGTGGCCCAAACACCAGCCATTGACCACCGCAGTGGCTATCAGGATGACAGGAGGTGAATGTAACAACAAAATGAGCAAGGACCACATCGAGGGCACCCTCAACACATGCCGACACAGCATAGAGACAAGAACCACAATAGAGGGCCCAACAGGACAGTACCCAATCTTGGCCCAAGCCATGTAAGCAGATCAACAGCACAAACGGCTAACCCCCCAGTCCAACAGCCTCGCCACCAAAGCACCGCAGCCCTCGACAATGAACTGCAGCATTTCTTACGCCAGGGCACAGACTCTGTCCAAGCAGATCCACACCACAGGGGAGCAAATCAAAGAGGCAGAGTAAAGGGTCAGGGGTCAAGGCAGAGGCAACAGTCGCCACTGGACAACAACCAGAACAACGAGGTCATCATGACATTTGAGGAACCAGCCATACTGACCACCCAGCACGACCACCACACAGAAGGGCAAGAAGCACAGACTATTTTTAACCTGTCCAGCTTCCCCCTTGATTCAGCCACGGAAGACCTCCTAACCAAAGGACTCAACTTTATTCCCTCCCAAAGGGCCAAAACATTGGAGGTTATCCTGGACCTTCAAAAAACCCCTTTGGA
>NC_056730.1:491232468-491234968 GCF_019279795.1 Protopterus annectens | reverse complement strand
GGTCATCAACAACCAGGATGTTCCAATTCCTAACTAGTGCCTGCTTCACTACTTCCTCATTCAGCCCATATGGTACAATAAAGGACTCATACTGAGGTTTAGAGATTGGGACTTTAGTTTGTCTGTTGTTGTCAGAGAAAAAAGGTTGGGCTCTATTGGCCCTGATGTAGTCCATGCTAGAATACACCTTACTTATCTCTTCTGTAGAATAACCACGACCAATCAGGCCTTCTTCAAGCTGCATTAGTTCAATATCGAGCAGCTGCTCTGTACTTAAGGGGCAGGCTATGCGCCTGTCGAGGTTGTCCAGTACAGAGCAGCTGTTCGATATTGAACTTGTTTGAAGCAAATGTTGTGTCATAGTTTGACTAGGAGACAAGCCTGGTTATGCTTATGTCCACTCGCGGAGGCCTTTAAGTCTTCCTTCGCCGACGCCCCCTTTGATGGGTCTTCTTTGTTTGGACCCAAGGTGAAGGACACACTTACTCGGTGCGAGCAGGAGGGCAAGACCTTGACTGCCGTTGGGACCCGTTTATATATATCCCAAGGCCCAGAGAGGAGGGAAAATGTGGTTCAGGAAATCCAAAAAGTTCTTCTCTACTCCACCGAGTGATCCCCCCTCCAGAGGCAGGGGGGGGATTCAGGAAGACGCCGCCCTAGAGGTGGCAGAGGCCCCCGTAACTCTGGAGACCGCGACTCCTTTCGTGTTTCCTCCTACCCTCAACATCCCTAGGATGTTGCCTGGCTGTGGTTCTCCGGAGCCGGTCGGGGGTCATTTTGCGAAACATCCACAGGCTTGGGAATCGATAACCAAGGATCAGTGGGTGCTTCGCATTGTAACCGGAGGCTACCTCATCCCCTTTTTCAAGCCTCCTCCTCCTACAAGGAGAATCCCGGACGTGCCACCTAGTCAACGGGATCTGGCAGCCGTAGAAGTTTCAAAGCTGCTAAGCAAAGGGGTCATCCAGCCCGTCCCCGCCGACCAGATCGGATCAGGAACTTACTCAAGATTATTTTTGGTGCCAAAAAAGACGGGACGTAAGGCCCATTTTGGACCTAAGCTCTTTAAATCGTTTCGTGAAGAAGCCCAAGTTCCGGATGGTCACCCTTCAGTCCATTCTCCCATTATTGGAGAAGGATGTCTGGATGTGCTCCATAGACCTCAAGGACGCTTACTATCACATTTCGATACGTCAAGAGTCCAGGAGTCATTTACGCTTCCGCCTAGGAACCAGTCATTTTCAGTTTCGTGCACTGCCCTTTGGTCTCACCACAGCCCCCAGGGTGTTTACCAAGTGTCTGGCAGTGGTGACAGCTCACTTGAGAAGTCTAGGATTCCAAGTGTTTCCCTATCTCGACGACTGGCTCCTCACTGCCACCTCCAAGCATCTACTGATTCGAGCGCTGAGGGCCACAGTAACCTTGGGTCTCTCGCTAGGAATCACTTTCAATTGGAAAAAATCTGTGCTGCGGCCATCTCAGCGCATCACCTTTATAGGCGCAGAGTTAGACACAAAAAGGATGCGGGCATTTTTGCAATCAGAGAGAATTCATGTTCTACAATCACAAATTCTAAATTTGTTACCCAAATCTCGAGTTCCTGCCAGACAGATTCTTCAGTTATTGGGCACGATGGCTGCAACTATCCTCCTAGTACCATTAGCCAGGCTGCACATGCGGGTGCTGCAATGGCTATTATCGGTTCAATGGTCATACCAAGAACTTCCTCTGAACCACCTAGTTCTGATTATGGACAGTTGTCGTCAGGACCTCCGTTGGTGGCTATGTCGGTCCAACCTGGACCGGGGGCGTCCTTTCGCCCTTCAGCCCCCTGTTGCCACAGTGACCACGGACACCTCCCAGATAGGGTGGGGGGGTCATTATCTGGACAGGTCTGTCCAAGGCACTTGGCAGGATTGCGAGGCGCACCTTCACATCAATATTCTGGAAATGAGAGCGGTGCTTCTGGTTTTACAGGCACTTGATCATGCTCTCCCCCAAGGTACTATTGAGATCCTATCCAACAACATGTCGGTAGTTTGGCTCATAAACAAGCAGGGCGGAACCAGGTCCTACCCCCTTTGCAGGGAGGCCATGAGAGTATGGCGCTGGGCCATAGCCTCTCGACGTTTCTTAGTAGCCACGCACATTCTGGGAAAAGCCAATGTGATTGCAGACAGGCTCAGCAGGACTCTCCTGTTGCCTCACGAGTGGTCCCTCAACAACAGAGTGGCTGCGCAGATCTTCACAAAATGGGGTCTCCCTTGTTGCGACTTGTTCACCAGCCCCAACAATGCGAAGTGTAGAAAGTTCTTCACTCTGACACCCTCTCAGGGCCAATCTCCCAGGGATGCTCTAGCCCACAATTGGCCCCCGGGTCTGCTTTATGCCTTCCCCCCGATTCCCCTTCTCCCGAGGGTGATTCAGAAGGCTCTTCATGTCGGGTGCCACATGATTTTGGTCGCCCCACATTGGCCCCGTCAGGTTTGGTTCCCATTCC
>NC_056730.1:491169968-491224968 GCF_019279795.1 Protopterus annectens | reverse complement strand
TAAAAGCAGGACTCTAGTTTGTTTGATTACAACAATATATACAGAAAATATACATTAAAGCAGAATTCAATGAATTCAATCAGATTGGTATAAAAAGAGATATATTAATCAGTATTATTATACCAGAATCAACAAGTGAAGATAAAAATAAATATGGAGAAAATATCATCAGTCACTAGTAGCAAAAGACATATCCGCGGTGGTGGTGCTGTGGTAGCGTTTTGTCACCTCACAGTAAGACGCTGTCCGGTTCGACTCTCAGCTAGAGTGTCTTCTGCGTAGAGACATGCATGAATGGGCTTTCCTTCGTTGAAGGTTGTGCGTCAGGGCTGGCAACTCGGTATGTAAAAATCAACTGCCAATCATTAGTGGACCGGAGTTCCACTGTGGCGACCCCTAACCGGGAAAAGCCAAAAGACACAACAACAACTAGTAGCAAAAGACATAGGAGTTTAGTAGTCATATAAGGAGAGTGAAGAGGTTAGGTTATAGAGCAGGAACATAGCCAGGAAGAGTTGAGATGATTTTTCAGTATTTGTTTGAAGGTGGTGCTTCCGCTTGTGTTTCTTTTAGAAGGCGGAAGTAAGTTCCATAGTTTGGTGACGGTGAAGGCATAGAGGAGTTGACCAGCAGGCAAGGTGGGCTTATCTACTTTTAGAAGTAGATGATTTTCAGATCTTAGATGATATTTAGCAAGTAGAGTTGAGAGAGCAGGACAGTCTGTGGGTCTGTAGATTATTTTGTGCACAGTAGTTAGTTGGGCGAATGAGAGATGGTGGGGGGGGGGGGTTCCAGCCACCCTAATTGTTTCAGTGACTTACAATGGTGGGATGAGAATGTGGCCTTGGTGGCAAATTTTGCTATTCTGTTGTAACACATAGCAAGTTTGGATTTTGCAGAATTTTGGATATTAGTGAGGAGAGGGGCACCATAAAGGAGAGAGGGTTAGAGGGTAATAAAAAGGTACTTCTTCAGTCTGTGTTCATTATCCAACTTTCCCCTTTGCCAGTTGTCCACCCTCTTTAAGTATATGTCCATCTGCTGTTCGCCACACCTTTTGTGTGCATACCACCCTACAGTGTCTAAGCTCTATATTTGTCTGTCTGCTCCTGCTACCGGCACTAATCACTCTGTCCCATCTATAACCATCATTCAATATCTTCTCCACTTACCCTGCTTTTGTAAACTGTACAAAGTAGGTTCTTCTTCCCCCCACAGGAAAAAAAAAAACTTATGATTACCTTTCTATGTCTACTTCTGCTTGCTTGCTCTCCCCCCCCGACACTTTCTTCCTACCCCATTTATATTCTAGACATAGATGCAACTGTACTGCTCACAACCAGATTAGTTTTTCTTTTGGCTGTTCTTTTCAGCTATGCTGTCCTTGTACCATCTGGATGCTAGCTGAAGCTATATGTCATTACATTGCAAGCATGAGCATGTATTAACTTAACCATGATAGCTTACCTTAGCAGTGATGCAATCATTTCAGCCACGGGTACTGCTGTGGAGCTGCTCCTGCAGTACAAGTATCATAGCTCTGTTTATCCCATTACCACTGTGGCTGTATTTTCTTATGCAGGCTTTTACCTAAAATTACATTTTTCATTAGCAGTGTGGTACTTCACGCAGGTACATTTTTCATTAGCAGTGTGGTACTTCATGCAGAGACCCTCTCAAAAACTGATATTGTTTGTAGTGGTTTTCAATAAATCTCAGCCAATGTTGTTTGATACTGTTATCACTGCAGTTAATAATGAATCCTGAAAGATTAGGGAAAAGAAATGATGTTAGGAAAAGTGGCCTTTACACAGCATTTCTACCTGCACTCCATCATGTGATATCTGCAGTGCCATGAAGTTCTTTTCACTTATTTTTCCAAAATTTGAAGATTTCTCTTTATAAATTAAATCGTTTGTAATTTTGTATGTAAGCAAATACTTTAGTTTGTTTGCTTCTGTAAAACTCTGTTATGATGCAAGATTCATGGAGAACTCAGGGATGCACTCTGTCAAAGACTTTGAGACACCATCCCTTATTATTTTGCACTGTTTAATATTGCAATTAAAGCACGATCATAACATTACAGGCACCATGTTATGTAGTACAAAACATTAAAGATATTGTGGTGGAGTATATTAGTCTTTATAAAAATAGTAAAGTTTATTATACACAAGTGCAAATAGAGGAAGTTCTTCCAAGGAAATCAAAGTCTTGTGGTTAAACTGAAATGATCTTTTAATTCAGTTGTATGTTACTGGAAAACTGTCTTTATTGGTAGTTTGGCAGGATCACTTTCAGTTTCTTCTCCAAGATCTTCATTTACTTCTATTGCTGTCTGACTCAGAGTCATCATTCTTAATATTCAGTCCCTTTCACAGTAGATCGACACTGTGATTGGTTTTCCACTAGTTTATTAAAAAATGCTCCATTAGTATAGCCAGGCAGAATTCTGCTCTTAAAATAACAAGTACAGCTGATTAAAACTACTACTACATTGAAAATAAGCTCAATGACTCCGTTAGTTACAAAGGTTTGGGTCACAAGCATCATTTATTTCAGTGTTTTCATATTTTTGAGTCATTTGTACTCTTCTGACTTTTGAAAACTGTAACACTATGCTCCAGTATGTATAAGAGCATTTTTATGTTAAGCAAGTCATGGCACTTAATTGTGTGACCTACAGTAACTCCAAATCATATAGCCTCACTAGGTTCAAACACTCACAAAATAACTCCTCGAAATATTCATCATCAGGCCCCTTTTCCCCATTTTTTCTACATGAGGTCAGGGTATAGTGCAACAATCCTTGAAAAATTAGTTTGTAGCAATTTTGGAGGACCTCATTATGTTATTATTTTGATTTGTATGTTAAAATTCTGAAATACGCTTTTGTGAAGTCTTTTTCTGGTACTTCGGGTCCTTTCTGTGATGCAGAGCTTAGTTATTCATCCCTATTTTTTTTAATCTGGAGGTTATCTGCATTACAGTGAATAGTGCTAAAGTGGACACAGCAGTGGGTTGCTCTCTTCGGCTGTTGTGACTTGAGATTAGTTTGATATTCCCGAGCAAATTGTTTATCTTGTGGTGATACCTTTCTTTCAATATCTGTTCTTGTGATACACTTCTGTTTTTCAAAGAAAGAGTATCTCTTTTTCTTATGTTATTTGTGCATACTTTACATAGCAAGAGAAGCGAAGACAAAGTATTTCCTGTTTCTGCACCAAATTTCTGATGTTGCAATGTTTGGCAGCAGGTTATGGCCTTTAAAACTCAGCTTACTTCCAAGTGTGTATTGCTATTAACTCAACATTTCTCATTATTATTCGGGATTACAGTTGCTACATTTTCTTAGTTGTGGTAGAAAAGAAAGTTTTGTTTATCAGATTATTGCTCACTATCCTAAAATCCTTCTCATTTTATATCCGTCTGTTGTATTTGACCTTCATGTGATTTATTTGCTTTTGCATCTTTCAAATAAGAGATTTATGTCAGCCCTAACCACAGGCACTTATCCCTGTTCCTGTGTTGATGACTTTCATTTAAAAGTATTTTGAACAGTAGTAGCTTAGAAGTCCAGCTGACATAAGCATCAGCCGTTGACTACATTTTGTATAACCTTTCCTTGCTGTTTACCATTCTCATTATATATATTGCTTGTGAAATAGCAGACATATTTAAGTGATGTTTGCTATGTTCCAAAGCCACTTGTGGTTCCTGAGGGCTTATACTAGATGTCAGCAAGTAAAAAAGATCAAAGTTTAGATTTGCTATAATAGCTACCCTTTCAGAATATTTCTAGTGGGAACACTTCATGCATAAAGTATGCATTCCGTTAAACTGTACACTTGTATAACGTTTCCAGATTCCTTACCCATTGTGTTCTTCTGTTTTGTCACAGAGCAAAACAGAGAAAAAGAAGCGCGCACACAAATAGGTTATTAGTGGCAAGAAAAATGACATTTGAAATCTAAAAAAAGGGTTTAAGCCTTAAAAAGCACAGACACAAAGTCTTGTTCCCAGTGCACTAACATATGATATACCTGTCACAACTGATAGCATCTTGCAAGCAACTAGAGTTTCTACCTTTTCATAAGTTCAAAAGTGGGACAATGAAGGTATGGACCAAAAAGAGAAACCAAAGTGGAAGGGTGGCCAGAATATGACACCTGTATATATCCAGGAAAGCATTGTCAGTCAGACATTTGTCTGAATGCATCATCATATGGCATTATATAAAGCTTTCTGACTGCCCTTTTAGAATCCTTTACTTTAATTGGTGATTGTCTGTTCTTCATTAATTAGATTTTTTTAAGCCTAAAAGTAAAAAAAAAAAGTGTCCTGCATAGCTCAGAGCATTTTTTTTTTTTTTATGTTTAACTGTAAAAAAATTATTTCACAGCCACACACATACTGGGAGACATAATGAGATGAATCTTTACTGAAGAACTACAGTTGCCCTTTCCATAAGAGCCCATCAAAAGCTGAAAAACCTAACAATATATGCAGATTCCAGAGGCTTAAAGAAGGTAGCAGAAGAACTCTGAAGCTCTGTACAGTGACTCTTGTATTCTTGCTGATCAGATATATCATTGAACTTCTGTCCCATGGATATTTATTCCAGTTTAAAAATTCTTTAGTTAATGACTAGTACTCCCCTACTTCCTGTATAATGTATAGCATAGCATATAACAGCATTGATAGACTGAAGACAAATAGACAAATCAAATTTTATTGAAGTACTTAAATTTAAACTTTTACAAATATCACAGATTTCAAGCGAGTAACCTAACCCTAAAACAAATACAATGAAAATCGCCACTAGCAATTCAAATTACTTTTTTGTTTTGATTTTAAACACCTTTATTAAAATCTCACTGAAGATACAGTCACAAAAACGTTAATCGAAAATAAAAAAACATTAAAATTTTTTCATTTACACACATACATATTCTCTTTCTTTATAACAGCTGTATTTCAGTGCAACATTTCTTAAATTGCTTAATCTCTGCCTTCTCTTAAACATCATTCATCCTCTTGAACATCAATTTGCATGTATTGTTCACATAAATTCCATTTATTTCTGTTATTGGCTCCTTCCCTTTTCTAAAGACCCCTCTTCTAGCTCATTTATATCTCTTTTTCATTTCCAATATTTCTAATATAGTTGGTTTACATTTTGATTTCCATTTTCTAGAAATTACTTTTTTGGTAGCCAACAGAATTAAATTTATTAAGGCTTTAATATATCTAGACAATTCAGATCCTGTTTGTTATAACAGTTAAAGCTGATACAATTATGTCAGGGGATATTAACATTTAAATAAAAATAAGTACCATTTAAACTGTGGTGAAAACGTGAAATAAATGCTAATATGGTATTGCCAAACATACCTCCCAAATGCCTAGATTTTTGCCTCATATTTTTGGTCTGTTTCTCATAAAATTTTTGGTTTTCTGGCAAATCACTGAGTATTGAAGCTATTAAATGACATGCAACTAAGTTCCAGATGTCATATCCTTCAAAAAATGCATGCTAACTGAAATGTTATTCTAGCAACTTTCCAAGTTTATAAGAGTAATATTTAAAATATATCCCTATTTTTGAGCCTTGTCCCCACATTATTTTAGTCTTTTTTTCCAGATTTCTTGTGCTAAGAGGTTGAGAGGTATGTTGCCAAAGTAATTAGGAAGGCAGAATCAACTGGACAAGAAAGCAACATCACGACATTGAAGTATCAGTAGACTGGTTAAACCTGACAGTAGTTATATTTCTAAAATTAGGTAATGCATTGTGAACACTCAAAAGAGAAGGCTTTTTCTGTGGTTGTCAGTTTTAGATGGCCCAGTGCATGAAATTTTGCTGGACAAGACGTAACCAATAACCAGAGCAAAGAACTAGACTTCACCTTGTTGCCAAAATAAAAGCTCACTCCTGTAGAATTTTGGTAATTTCATAATGTCATACCAATATTGATGTCATATTTCAGTTAGATAATGGTTGCTTTATTCAACATTTAGAAGAAACATAGAAAATGTGTTATGTTCTAAAAATCTCAGGACATTTGCTATTTTTCATGTTTTTTTCACAGAACATGACTATCCAAATAGCGACTGTTCTGCATAAAGAGGGACAAGGAGGTAACACTAGCCCTTTTCTCTGCGTTAATTTAAAGTTAAACATGTCCAGAATACATTAGAATTCATATCTACACTGAGTCACACAAGCTATTTATAGAATGCCTTCAGGAAACTGTGACATCAGATTTGATTTGTAATTTCATCTGAACCAAAATCACAAGGAAAGCTAAAGCTGGCCACAGTTTTCTTGAAACCTCTGTACATACCAGCAAAATCATGTTATCCAAAATAAACAGCCCATATCATGAAGTCAGACTAGTCATATCAGTGGTAAGCAACACACTGAAAATAGCAAATAGTGCTTATGCCAAAGACTATGAAATTAATCATTAAAATTAGCGAGTAAATGTGAGGACACATCCAGATGGATTTTCTGAAGTACAGCCAGAACTAATTAATGGAAATGGGCTGGCATACTCCATTCTTCAGAAAACACTCCCAATGCCTAATCTGAAGACTGTAAAGTTGAACACTGAAAATAGAGAAAATAACTATCTTGACAGATTTTATAAGGTTAACAGGACATCACTGGCTCACTCCTTTCTTCAGAAAGCACTCCAATGCCTGTACCAAAGACTGTAAAATGAGGCATGAGAAGATATCAAAAAAGACTGTACTGGTTATTTTGTATATTTGAAAATAATTGTTAGAAAAATGCCGAGACAGCTGTTCCCCATCCTTTCTGAAGCAGTTGATGGTAAAGCCTACCTAAAACATTGCAATAAAGGTATAATGCACAGCATTTGACTTATCAGTTCTCACACCACCACTGTACGATAGCTGGAAGTTACATTGCACAGAATGGACCTGAGTGAGAACAAGTCAGTTTGCAAGCTCTTTCTGTGCTATCACAAATCCTAAGATGGAGTGCATCTGAACTGAAATCCAAGGCTTCTACTGCAAACAGCGGAAAAATAAGTTTAAAGCCTGTATTGCGTTTTAACTGTGTTTATTTAAATGGCGGTTTCATTTTTTTCTGATTGTGTCTACACTTTTTTCTACACTTTGAAATTCTATAGCATAGGCTAGATTCTGACTTGCTGAATCTAAACTGTTTGGTATAACTATAAACCAATAATCTTACACAAGAGGGCACCCCTGAATCCTTGTGGCAGAATTTTATAGCTCAGGTTCCATCTGAGTCAGGGATTGCTGGCGAAACACTCAGTTTGGGACTTTCCCGTTGTTTGTCTTAAAACTGTTGAATTCTGCCTGCATTTAAGCCTCGTGTTTGCAAGGGTTTGCTCTCATTTAACCGGAACTGCTCAGAGTTTGATGACTTTAGCCAAAGATTTGGAGTCTATCTTAACTGAAATCCAAGGTATCCACTGCAAACAACTGAAAAATAAGTATTTAAAACCTGTATTGCACTTTAGCTGTGTTTATTTGAATTCCTGCTTAATTGTCGTTGATTCTGCCTTTATTGTTTTTCTGCACTTTGAAATTCTGTACTACTGCTTTATATAGCATAGCCTAAATTCGGACTTGCTGAATCTAGACTGTTTGGTATAAGTGTGCTCTAAACCATCCATCTTACATTAACAGGGCCTCCCTGCACCCTTGTGGCAGAAGTGTGCAGCTCAGGTTCCATCTGATTTGGGGATTGCTGGAGAAAGGCTCATTTTGGGGCTTTCCCATTTGTAGTTTGCCTTAAAACAGTTGAATTTTGCCTCTGTTTAAGCCTCGTGTTTGCGTGTAGCTGAGCATCACACAACAGGAGTTAGCACTTCCCTGTACAGATGCAAATGCCTGGAAACTTAAATTATCCCTAGACGTCTGTTTGTAGAACCCACCATAAGTCCTTTGTTGCTCTGCAGACAACTCAACTGCATACTGAGCAGCATTGCTACAGCTCTTCACCCTAAACCTTCAACAGAATTAAGCCCCTCTGGTATTCCTACATCATAAACAGATGTAACTTACCCCCCTCCCAACAGTGCTACAGTATAAACCTCCCACCATTTCTCTGGCCAGCCTGATTGACTTGGGCATCCTGAGGCAATGTATTAATTGCATCATGTGTACGGAAATCATGTATCATATATATATATATATATATATTATGTATGTATCGTGTATAGTCCTGAAACAAACAAACAAATACCATATGTGAGAGATGTAATTACACTACCAATTTGGAAACGGTCTTCTCACGTAACAAAAAACAAGACATCAAACAGGTTGTCAGCTCATGCAGTTCACCTCCCATACAAGTTCAGGACACAACACGTAAGCCCACATACGCGAAGGTACTCACTAGAAACCTGCCAAAAGATCAGAGACCACCCAAGTGCAAATTATCTGTCTACACCTCAGTGTGTATAGAAACCACTGCACATAACACACATCAGTGTCTCGCCAAATAAGCCCCTAAGCCAAAACACCTCAAAACCTAATGTCTTGGCCATATTAGACTCCATAATAAGACACTCATATGTCCCCTTCAGCAAGTTGAAGGAGGTCACGGTCAGCTGGACTCGGGTCACTCAACAGCAAGTACTTTTATGACTCTGTCATAGTCCATGTTGGGGTGACTGACTTGAGAAGTACCTCCCTGGACTATATGAAAAGAGAAGTGACTGAACTCTCAGATTGTGACCCAGGCAGTTATGACCCTAACCCTAAGCAGCAGTCAACTTTTACCTAGGATGATGCCACAATATAAACAAAAAATTATTGAGTTCAACAATTGGCTAAGCTTCTGGTGTCATTCCAGGGTGGTCCAGTATTTGTCAGCTTGGGAAGACATGGTCAACAGGCTACTCAGCTTTGCCAAAGATGGTCTGCACCTGTCTCTCCTAGCTTTTGGATACTGGCTAAGGTGCTTGCCCACCCCATAGTGCCTTTTTTAGCCAATATCAAAACAACAAAATTTCTGACATAGCAAAATCCACTCAAGACAAACTCAAGGTTCTGCTGCTTAATGCTTAATCTAAACACAAAACTGCACTCCCTGGAAGCACTCTTCACTTTGGAAGATGCCGATGTCTGTGCAGTCACTGAGACATCGTTCAAGGTCACAGAGTGCAGCCCAGTTGTGCAAAGCTATGATGCCTTCCACAGATTCAGACCTCACAATGAGCGTGAAAGAACTGAAAGTGGAGGTGTATTCTTCTTCATTAAAGCCAATTACACCTCCAAACTCGTCAAACAGTACAACTTTCTCAAGCTACTTCATGTCCAATTAACTATAGCCAAAACACCCTACCACATCATTGCTAACTGTAGGCTCCCCTCCATGAACCACGCAAAGCACAATTCCTATCTGGACTTACTGGAGTCACTCACCATAGAGCCCAACACTTTAATCATAGGAGATTTCAGTTATCCCACCATCAACTGGGTAACATACACCAGCTCAAACATGCTCACCCAGAGGTTCCTGGACTTTGTCAATTCAAATGCTCTGGAACAGGTAGTCTGTACCTACACAAAGGGGCTGTAACGTCCTTGCCAACATGGGCAGTCACTGCACTGTCCCCTGTTTTATGCCCTCCCTGGTAAGGTCAGACCATAAATCAGTCTCATTTGAAATAACTGTTGGACCCATACCCCCAAAGGAGCAAAAAAAAAAAAAAACTAAGGAACTTCGCCAACACAAACTACAGCCTACTGAGTGATGGTATAAAAAATGTTATATCTCCTGCAATCACAAGCAGTAATGAGTCCTATGCAGAGATGTACACAAATGCCCTGTATAATCATCTGAGCAAACATATAGACTTGGCTGTACCTTACCAGATTAAAACCAGGCCCTCCCGAAAAAACAAGCCATCTTAGTGGACATCTAGTATAAACAAATTGTATAACAAAAGGAAAAAAACTGATGTCCAAGAGCAAGACGCAACTGCCTATGCAGAGGAAGAATTCCCTCCACAGATTGAACAAGCAAATCAGAAGTCTTGTAAAGTCCTCTGAAGCTAATTATGAAGCTAAAATAGCATCCCTAGCCAAGGAGAATCATAAGGCATTCTTTAACTATGTCTGAAATATAAAAGGGAGTGCTCACATATGTGCCAAATTGGTAGTAGATGATACCACTCGTGCTATACTGGAAGAAATTGCCATCCTGCTAGCTGGCAGATTTGGGGCAAACTTCACCCCCCCCCCCCTATCCCCACCAGCCATACGCCAAAGCATACGTAACACCAGTTCTCTACCTAGTATCTCTAGAGAGCTAGTCATATCTGTGCTTTTTAAGGCTAAAAACACTGTCTCATTGGGACCAGATGAAATCCCAGGTTGCTTACTAAGCAATCTAAAACAGGACCTAGCTGACCCACTTGTGTTTCTCTTTAACCATAGCCTGAGAACTGGCTTTGTGCCAGCAGAATGTAGAACAGTAACAGTAATCCCCTTGCATAAAAGGGGGGGGGGCATCAACTAACCCTAGGAACTATAGACCCGTAAGTCTAACCAGCCTCATCTGCAAGGCCATGGAAAGTATCATCATGGACCTTATCAACAAGGACTTTGGCGATTTTCAAACTCTAGACCCAACCCAATCTGGCTTTGTTAAGGGTAGATCATGCTTATTCAACCTGAGAGATGACTTCAAGAAAGTCACCAAAGCCCTGGATGAAGGTATGACCATGCATACCTCCTAACTGGACCTAGCCAAAGCCTTTGGCACAGTTCCCCACTTAAGTATCATTAAAAACTATCTCAACTAGATGGTAACCCTTAAATCACTAGATGGGTAGCTAATTGACTCACCAACAGAACAGATATTGTCAAAGATGGTGACTCTACCTCTACCAATAGACCTGTCACTAGTGGCATACTGCAAGGATCTATACTGGGCCCTTTACTATTTGGAATTTATTTCTCTGAAGTCCAGGCTAAAGTAGATGGCTTTTGGCTTACTATGTTCGCTGATGATTGTAAGCTAGGCAGTCATTGCATCCCTCAGAAGTGTTAATATATTACAGGAGTGGCTAAGACAAACAAATTACTAGTGCCAAAGTCACAGTCTAAAACTAAATGCAAAAAATTCACTATTATCTCATTTGGCAAAGGGGAATTCCCCACTGATTACAATATTGACAGCACCCCTCTAAGTTCAAACCCAGTGGTGCAAGATTTGGGAACACAGGTCAACAGCAATCTGAAATTTTACCACCAGGTTTCCACTGCGGTAAGGAAAGCCTTCTGCATTGCACATCTGATAAGTAAAGGCATCGCATTTGAGTCTAAGGATGTTATAACACCACTTTTCTCAACTCTAATCAGGCCGTTAATAGAGTACAGTACACGTATCTCACCAGACACCTGCAGCAGCTGGAAAGACCACAGAGATTTCTCACTAAGAAGATACAGAGCTTCCAAACCATGACCTACGTGGATAGACTGAAAGCACTGTCACTGTAGTATGTATCATATAGGCTACTGAGAGGCGATCTGCACCTGGGCTACAGGGGAATATCTGACCCCGACCTGATGGAAATGCTGCACATCTACAAATCAAATGGCACTAGAGTCACTTGCTCTAGGAATCTCAACTTTGCCAGTGACATTAACAGAACATGCTGGAGAGACAGGTGTGTCTCCCAGAGATTGTTGCTGCTTTGGAATAAACTTCCATTTCATGTGAAGAAGAGTTTCTCAATGACACTATTCAAATGCAGCCTGGACAAATGGATGATTGACGGCAAATTCACCTCGAGGGTGGCACCCATGTCCCTCATGGATAGGTGTAGTTGGTGCTGATCTGTGTAGTACGTGGATCTAACCAAAGACAGTTGAGGCAACCCAGGATTAACATGGCTAGGTGTATAAAGGCTGTAGGACTGCCTGCCTAGTAACTTCCTATGAACGTAAGTTATGTGAAAAGTAACTGAAACATTGGTATGTCCTTAATGGTTATTTGTATATATCCCACAGTCCTCCTCTACAGGTGGTTTGCAGTATTACACAGTGAGAACTCTAGTTTAGCTGAGTGTTTCTTGGAGTTTTTACTGCATGGTTTGTCTATGTGACGTTTTGGCCTTGGTTTAGAAAATAATGTATTTCTTCAGAAGACGAGGTTCCTTAATATTAGTGCAGAATGAATTGCAGATTCTGATTGTGCTCTGCTCCGAAAAAGGCTTGCTTGTTAATGGACAGTTAAATGTGTAATGAATGTGTACTACTATTCATTTATATTAATTTGTACTCCCTGCCTAAGTTGTTCCTGAAAAAGATCTACAACCAGTGTACATACCTGGTTAACAAATGTAGAAAGAAAATAAATGAATTAAATCTTTACTTGAAAATTTGGACATTTAATGTCCTATATCCATTTGGTGCAGAAGAAGGGTTTAATACTGGGGCTTCCTTGTTGAAATTAGGATAGGTAGCAACTAAGGCAAAGGGAGAGTCATTTGAGACCATAGTCATGTAATAAGAAGAAATGTATGTCTTGCTTGTCAGTTAAGTGTTACAAAAGGTTGTTCACTGAGTTTGTTGCAGAAGCTCATAAGTTGGATATGCAAATTTCTGAGAGATGATCCATAGCCTTTGAAGTAGCTTACTTACATCTAGCCAGTCACTAATAAACAAAACTGATGCACTCAGGATGATGTTGGATCCCCTTTTCCTCATTTTTGTCCTCCTTATTGCAGGGACAGAAATAGCATGCTGTTTGTTTTTAACCATTGGAGAACACTACCTTTCGTTTTCCTTTTCTTTCTTTTCAACTTTGCTTTACACAGGTGTAATACATCTCTGTAGTCATCATCATAACATTGCCTTGAAAATGGAAAACCTGACCAGTCTTCATAATTTCTTGGTTCTGTTATTCTTTTAACTGTTGATAGTATTTTTTTTTCAGAAATTGTATTTAAACATGAAATACAACTATCGTTTTACCATCTTTTGTAATCCTTCTCCCATCAGTCCAGGCTTTCCAATAATCCTTTTCAGTACCTTGAATATCATGCTTCTTAATAATTCCATATAAATTTTTAGAGTATATGAAGTAGTAGGAGCCCTGGGCTATCCTTTCCATCGAGTCTCTTCGTTCCCAGCTGTGAATATTTCCTCATGGAAGTCTTAAGGTTTTGCTCTTTTGCTTCTTAGAATGCTGATGCCTTGTATGATTCTCTTTCCTTTCCAAAAAGAGTTGAATAAAATCTTCTGTAAGCATCCTAGAACAGTGTTATTTATCTCTTTGGTCCAGTTAAAGTCCAAAAGATCACATTATCTTACAACCTGTTAGAGTCTTAGGCTTTAGATGGTGTCGACAAGAGGGTCTTCACATTTGCCGTATTGGAGATCAGATTCCTCAGCTGATTACTTTATAGAAACCTGGAATGGTAAGACAGATCAGGCTGTGGAGTACCTCGCAGACTTTCCTGATTGGGGAGAGGTTGTTAAAGAGCTAAAACCCTTTCTACAGTTTCTATAGTGGGTTTTCATGTAACCCACTGTAATTTTAAATGTACTGATATTGTGACTAGGACAACAAGCTCAAGTTTGTGGCTGCCCAGGATAGCATAGCTAAACCTCTCTACAAGTAAGGATTACCATCAGCAGGCTATTTCTTCCACTTATTTTTGAAATGAGGCCTTCTTTAAGGTGGGCGCCAAAGACCTGGTTGAGAAATTCTAAAATAGGAAGTAAGCATTGAACATTTTTTGTCTGATGTCCTCATGCCCTGTCTATTCTTTTAGTATGAGTTCTTCATCATGAAAAGTCTCCATGTATGGAGAAGAAGGTTCTAAAATATGCAGCTTTGTTCATAGGTGTGTCCTAGGCTAATGGCCCTGGAGCCTTTACAAGCCTAGCCCATAGGATTACCCTGGCATCTTGCCACCTGACATTAATTCCCAGTGCGTCTGTCAAGTAGAGCCACTGGAGTGATCCCAGGGGTGAACTTTCTGTTTCCCATCCAGTCATCAAGATTTCTCTTGAAGAGGGCCAGTGAGGTGCTCTGTTTGACATGTATGGGAAGTCTATTCCATAGCATGGACAGTCTCTTGGTTATGAGCCTGTCCCTCCAGCACGTTCTGTTGATTGTAGTAATGAGGTTGAGGTATCTGGAGCATGTGGTGCAGAGGGATTGGGATTTCTTTAGATGTAGCATTTCTAACAGAGCTGGGTCAGCCATGGCTTTGTAAGTCAAGCAGAGGTCGTTTCTAAGTAGAGAATAGTTGGAGTTTTTTGAGTCTGTGCATATAGGCCAAATATTTAATGCCTAGGATCCTCTTTTGTGAGGTACTTTTGTGGCCTCTCCACTTGCAGGTTTCTAGTGAGGTACATGCCAAATGGGGCATTGTACTCGATGATTGGCCTAATGAGGGAAGACTAAAGGGAGACAATGACCTCTTTTTTCCTGGATGCAAAACCCTTAGTAATGAGATGTGCCGTATAGAAAGATTTTCTGACCACAGTGGGAATGTGGTGGTCAAAAGAGAGGTTGCTGTGTTAACCTGTGTTCCCAGATCTCTTATAATGCCTTCTGTGTTCAGTGGACTACCATCGATGTGGTAATTCATGGGAACCAGGTTTTTTCCAAAGGGGATGACGACACATTTTTTTGGCATTGAGCTTAAGGCCATGGTTCTGACACCAGTCGTCTGTGTCAGTGAGGCCTTTCTGTAGGATGTCAACATCACTTGGGGAGTTAATAATAGCTCCCAACTTGCAATTGTCTGCGAACATTGTCAGCCAGAGTCCCTTCATGTTGGCCTGGACTTCAGAAAAGTAAGTACCAAACAGGAGAAGGACCCAGGACAGAACCCTGTGGGACTCCACTTTTGACTGGTCGGCAGTCTGACTTGGAGTCAGCTACTTTCACACTGTGAGTTCTGTGAGCCAGTTTGCAACCCACCTAGTGATAATAGGGGTTGATGCCTAGCTTATTGAGTTTTTTTGTGATTCCTGAGTTGGGGAATGGTATCAAAGGCCTTGGCCAGGTCAAGGTAGGCTGTTTGAACCACCTTGTCTTCATCCACAGCTCTGGTGACTGACTCAAAGAAGTCGACCAAGTTGAGCGGGCATGATCTACTGTTCACAAAAGCAAATTGTGTGGGATCCAGAGTTTGGAGATTCCCTATATCCTTGTTTATTAGGTTCATGATGATGCATTCCATAGCTTTGCATATCAGACTCGTCATGCTAATGGGGCGATAGTTCCCAGGGTCTACAGTCACTCCTCCTTTGTGGAGAGGGATTACTGTAGCAGTGCAGCATTCAGTAGGGACAAAACCTGAGGTGAGGCTGTGATTGAACAGGGCACACAGGTGAGGTGCCAGTTCACTCTGTAGTTCATGTAGAACAGAGCCAGGAATATTGTCAGGTCCCATAGAAGCTGTATTCTAGGCTTTGGACAGTGCTGTTTTAACCTGTGCAGCAGTAATACTGGGTGCCTGGCAATCTACTGGTATTGTGATTGGTCCTTTGGGGGGGAGGGGTAAAGTTGGCACAGAATCTGTTGGCTCTGTATAGGAGGTACCATTGTGCAGTAGCTAAATCTGGGCATTGCCATAGAGATTCTTTACATAAGTATAGAAGGCCTTGTGGTTGTCTTTACTATCTGCTGCAATTCTTTTTTCATAGCCAGCTTTAGAAGATTTGATGAGGGATCTCAACTTTTTGTTGAGGCTGATAAGGGAGTTTTTCCAGTCTTGGGGTTTTACCTTATTCCGCATCAGTTTCCTCCTCCTTTTGTAGAGTTTGTTTATGGCAGGGGACTACCAGATTGGCTTCCTTTTTTTGGAGGAGAGTGTGTTGGTTTTATTGGGTGTGGCAAGATCCATGCATTTGTGTACGTGTTCGTACAGTGCATTGGTGTATGATTTGGCGGTCATGCAACTATTCTCCATCTGCATGGGTGCCGTGAAGTTAGCCACCTCTGTATTTAGGAGCTCAGAGTTAGCTTTGGAGAAGTTTTTCATGGTGGTTACCTTTGCGAGGTGGGGTGGGAGGGATGTGGATTTCCAAGGTGATTAGTTTGTGGTCAAATCTAACCAGGGAGGAGTTGTCTACTGGTGTAGAGCAATGGTCGCCCGTGTTAGTAATGACCAGGTCAAGGATGTTACTACCTCTAGTGCGAGTAAGAACAAGCTGGTCCAGGGCATTGGAATTAATGAATTCCAGGAAACGTTGGGCAAGTGTATTGGTACATGAGTAGTTTTCACAGTTAATGGAGGGGTAGTTGAAGTCGCCCAGTATGAGAGTGTTAGGTTGGACTCTAATATTCTCCAGGTTACTTAGGAACATGGAGTGTGAGTTTTGGGACATGGTTGGGGACCTATAGCAGGCTATGACCTGAATCGCTGTCTTACCCAATGTTCGCTGCACCTGAAGTATCTCAGATGCATTATGTTGGGCAACCAGTCTGGAGGTGTGCGCATCCTTTATGAATATGGAAACACCACTGCCTTTTGAGCTTCGATCCAAGTTTCAATCCAAGTTCTCGGGTCAAAAGGTGTGGAATGAGTTATTGCCTGGTAGTACATGGGTGCTTTCTGCTGCCTTGAACAAGGTCTCTGTTACAGCACAAATGTCGATGTTTTCCATTTTAAGGAGTGCTTTGAGCGAGTGTATTTTGAGATTTAGACTTCTATCATTGAGCAATATAACTCTTAGATTGCATTTGTTTGTAGCTGTTACGATGGTAATTTGTTGTTTGAAACACTGCTTAAAAAAGGCACTGTAGGGGTGGCAAGAGCCTTGGCCAGTATCCAGAAGCCCAGGAGTTACAAATGCAGGCCATCTCTGGCAAAGCATTGAGGTCTGTCAGTCATGTCATCCCAGTCAGACAGATACTGGATCCCCTTAGAATGACATCAGAAACTTTGCCAGCTGTTGAAATCGGTCATTTTCTGCTTGTATTGTGGTATCATTCTGGGTGATGGCAGGATGCTGCTCAGGGTTAGGATCATACCCGCCTTCATAATCCGAGAGCTCCTCCATGTCTTTTTTGATGTAGTCCAGGAATGTACATCTCAGGTCATTCACACCCACATGTACAATGACAGAGTCATATTTGTAACTGTTATTGAGGGACCTGACTGTGTGCGTTATGTGGCGGATCCTGGCACCTGACAGGCAGCTGACTGTTACTTTCTCCTTATTTAACCTAGTGAGTGGGACATCAGTGTACCTCACTATCGAGTCACAAATGACTAGTGTGTTGGGCATGCTGTTTTGCCTTAGGGGCTTTAGTTGAGTGGCACACTGTGTAGGAGAGTTATGTGTCTCATGATTAGTGTTGTGTTGTGGTGGTCGAGTGTGTTTCTGCCTGGAGGTCTTTGCTCTTTCGGTAGATTTTTATTGAGAGCCTTCGCAAAGGTGGAGGTGTGGTTTGTGTTTTTATGTGACGGCAGTGCTGGTGTGTGTTGTGGAGGGCTGTGTGTTCCATGTAGTGTGATGCAAGTGTTGACCTCCTCTTGACCAGCTATTCCAGTCTTGGCTGGGAGTGCATGGCTTCCAATTTGGATATATAAGTGCATCTCTCGCAAGTCTGAGTGTTGTGAGGTAAGAGGAGAGGGTTGTCCAAGTTCACCACGTTAATAGGAGAAAGCACAGGGAACTGACCTTTAGACATGCTTGGAGGGGTGGGCATTAATAATAAGTGCTGGAGCTGTTTACTTGTAGAACGTTTAGTGCTGGTAGCACTTTTGTGTGCTACAATAATTGCTACAAGAAGTCTGGTAAAGTGCTAAAGTGCTAGACTGATAAGCTCGTAAAAGTGCAGGAGAGGAGAGAACTAGCAGATCTAAGGGAAAAATTGAAGAGCAAACTTTGGCACCGCTAAGAAGCTTACAAACAGTCCTGGATACAGCAAATTTGTATCTGGACTAGACTAGTTACAGGAAAGGCAAGAAACAAGCGCAAATGCTTGCTTTTAAACCAGAAAGTTGAAAGAGATGGAAAAAAACGGCCCAAATGGTCAATAAGCTACAATTCCTGGGCCAGAATCCACTCCTGTTGTGGTAGATGGGTTTACCAAGTGCTTACCATTCCCACTGATAAGCTAGAAGGCTTCCCACCAACACAGAAAGGCTTGGGGGCGTTCAGAAGCTTACAAACAGTTGTGGATACAGCAGATCTGTATCTGGACTAGACTAGTTACAGGAAAGGCGGGAAACAAGCACATCCCTTAGCTCTGCTGGCATGAACACGTGGCATGGTGATCTACGAATCCAGCCATTCCAGTGATGACTACTATTCAGGATTGCCTATGAAGGGGAGTTCTTAGCATTTTCTGTAGATTACAGTGTTATCATCAAGAAATGCTGGTTTCTAGACATTATGAATGTCCACGTCTTAGTTTCTTCTCTAGCAAAAACTCCATTCAGAGACCAAACTTTATTTGCACGTCTCTTTGGGACAGATCAAGAGTCTATATTCTTTAATGGGTGTATTGAAAGTGTCCTTGCTTTCAGTGAAGTGAAGAAGGTTTAATTGTATATCTTTTTAGTTCTGAAGTTGACAGTAGACCCCCCCCCCCCACCTTTCCTGGATCTCATTAACTTCATTGTGTATGTCTGGGGTATGTCATGTTCCCAAGAATGACTCTCATGGAGAAGGAAATGCAACTGCTCCCATACGGCATTTGGATGGTGTCACTAGGCATGATGGATATTGCTTTTGCACATCAGTATCTCAGCACAGGAGATTCCTTTGGTCCTTTCTAGACAGGCATTGCATTCTGTACAAAGTATTCCTTATTGCTTTCTCCTCTGTGCTTTCTCTGAATAATGATTCTGAAAAAGAAACAGTTCTCCCACTCCCATGCAGTAGTTATGGAGGAAAGTGATGCTTAAAATGTTGACATTGATGATGGATTTCTTGAGGAAAACAATGTAGGTTAACCTCCTGTAGATGATGTTAAGATAATAATGGCTTAGCATATGACTGGAGAAATGTACATTGTTAAAGACAATTACCAGAGTTCAATTAGCAGCTCAGGCAACTGGAGTAACAGGAGAGGATGGGTATGCCAATTCTTGGGGAAGAAGGAAAGGATGTGTTGGCCATCAGCCAATGAGCCATGGTGGAGGCCAGGGCTCTGAGAAGCTGATGCTGGCTGTGGACCAGAAGGAACCAAGTAGATGTGCCTGCTATATGGCCAGGGGTGCCGCGCACACGCATTGTGGCTCTACTTTTGCCAGCTCAGTTAATACACGGATGCAACATATAGGGATGAGTCTTAGGCAAAAAAAAAAATGTTTGATGACAGCTTCTTCACCAACCCATGCCACTGCTTGTCTAGCGGGATACCTAATCCTAAAAACTTGCACGGTGCTTACTGTGGAGCAGGACTTCTCCCAGAAGGATGACTGTCCCAGTGAAGGGAACACTGAGGCAGTCCACTGGGAAGGAACTTGCATTTGGGATGATTGGGTTGACAGAGGCTGCTTGATGGCCAGCTGCAATGGAATTAAAACTATCTCCAAAAATGGCATGAATTTCTATGAGGAAAGGCCTTCTTCAATCCCCACCAACTTTGCTATTAATGATAATGTTTTAAGAAAAATAGCAATGTATGAATGAATGTATTTATTTAACTTCTATTAACTGGATACGTGAACTGCTCCATGGACCCTTTTCAGCCATAACTGAGGCCAGAAACATTAATGCTAAGTCTGAAATACAGTGGTATACAGAAAATTTAAGTTGGTATAGTCTGGACACTGGACATTTGTTGACTGGTTGTCTCAGTCAGCTACCTCCCAGCAACAGACAATCTCTTGCTAGATCTAGACCCTCCCTGGTCCCCTAATGTGCTGCTGCTTGAACCACCAGATCTCATTGCTGACATTTTGTAATAAATGATTTCTCGGAGTCAGATCATGCTTGGAAAGCATTTTAACTTGTTTGAAGGGCAGATAAGTGATTTTTCTCAATTACTGGTGTTAGTTGCTCTCTTTTCTACAAACCTCATCTCTGTGATTTTCAAAAAATCTTTTAATCTAAATTTCTCCTCTGTTATTCTTCCTCGATTCAAAAAAAAAAAAAAAGAATCTTTCTCTCTCTCTTATTGAATTTACCAGTAGATTAGCTGATGACTGAGTTTTTTGGCTGTCTGCACACTAGTGTCGTCTTTACAGTGCTATGCTGACTACATCAGTCATGCACATAGTTATCCAAGCAAGACCTGTTTCTTGCCATGTTTAAAGTATTGTGATTTCAGGACTGTTTCTTGATGTCGATTTAGTGTGAATTAAACTACATATAGTGGCTTATTGAAAGCTGATTATTTCTTTTGTTGTTCTACAATAGTGTATCTAGGGGGTGTTTGCTGTGCATTATTATGTAAGGTAAGGGCTCTGGGTTTAAAAAATTCTTAGTCTGGATACAAGACATGAGATCCTCCCCTCCCAAACCAAGATCTGAATGAACTCTCCATTGGGTGCATTGGGATTAGGCATCTTGATGCAGATTTCCAAAAACTTCAGTTCCAAGACATTATTAGATGGAAGAAACCAAGTGCACACTGAAAAATTTGCTCAAATCAGAGGCACCCAAAGACAAGACGAAGGATCTTGGTAAAAGTCAGGAAAAAGATCAGCCAAAAAAAATTAATAAAAAGGACTGAGGAGATGGAATCATCTGTATCAGAGAAATGTTTCCCAGACAGTCTGTCAAGGGGGTCAGTTATTCCTCCATCCCAACCGAGTTGTGCTAAAGTTTCCAGTCCTTTACACTCCTCCTCACTTCTCCTAGGGAAGAGAGAGGTTCAGCATAGACTAGTTGATTTTAGGGATGCTAATGCAAAGAGACCAGATCAGCAGCTTCCCAGAATCCTCTTCAGTAACTGGCTAAGTAGTTGGTGTCATTTGAGGGGTAAGTTTGTGTAATCCTGGGATTAGATGGTAGACAGGCCAACTTGCTTTTCAAGGGATGCTTTGCAACTCCCAGTCTCAGGCTTCCTCACTTTCTGCCCACTTAGTGCCTTTTTAGGCAGAGTCTGGCTACAGGACATTCTAACATAGCACCAATAGACTGTTGCACCTTTACCTCAAAAGTAGGTTATTCTTGCAGAAGCTCTGTTCAGTCATGATAGTGGCCGCATAGAGGCTTCTGTACCTACCAGAAGTAAGGCCAGGGCTAGCCTCAGAAACAACCTCCCTGGTGAGATCCCAAATTAAACAGGATGTACAACAAAAGGAAAAAATTGTGGCAAAAAAATCAGGAAGGGTAATTCCTATAAAGATAAACAAACTCTTTCATCAAACTAAATAGGCAACTTAGAGGGCTAATTAGGTCAAGCAAAGCCAACGTTGAGGTTAAGATAGCTTTCCAATTGAAAGATAACCATAAACCTTCTAGGGCTGTGTCAGAAACTTCAAGGGCAGTACACAGCAATGTGTTGAACTGGTGGTTAATGATGCCACATTTATCATGCCTGGGGATATAACCATTCTGTTAGTGGGCAAGCTGTGTTTCAACTATACCTCCACCTCAGCCATCTCACAAAAAATACTCTCAAACATAACTCCTCCAACTATAACTTGGAAGCATGTACTGGCTGCACTCACTGAAGGCAAGAACACAGCCTCAGTGGGTCCTGATAACATCCCAGGATGCCTGCTGATCAGTCTAAAACATAGGTTCATAGGTAGGTAGTAGGCTATCTGCCCGAAGGCACTTAAAAGCCTAGCCAGAATGTGTTGTCTTTCGCCACCCCCTTAGATTAGTTCCCTGTGGCTCTGTCCAGCAGTGCCACTGAAATGATCCCCAGGGTAAACTTTCTGTTTCCCATCCACTCGTCAAGGTTTCTCTTGAAGAGTGTTAGTGAGGAGCTCTGCCTAATGTAGATTGGAATCTTGTTCCAAAGCATGGGAAGTCTCTGGGACAGGAATCTATCCCTCCAGCACATCCTATTTATTGTTGTGGTGAGGTTTAGATCCCTAGAGCGTATGGCTCGAGGTGATATGGTTTTCATTAGGTGGAGCATGTCCATCAATTCCGGGTTGGACATGGCCGTGTATGTCAGGCAGAGATCACCTCTGAGTAGGCGGTATGCAACCGAGTAAACCTGGAGTTTCTTCAGTCGAGCTGCATAGGGTGTCTATTTGAGGCCAGTGATTCTCTTGGTGAGGTACTTCTGTGGTCTTTCCAGCTGTTACGGGTGTCTTGTAAGGTACATCCCAAATGGAGAGTTGTACTCTATGATGGGTCTGATGAGTGATTAGTAGAGGGGCACAATGAGCTCTTGATCTGGATGCGAACCCTTTTGTGATTAGGTGGGCCACATAGAAGGATTTTCTAACCACTTTGGCAATGTGATTATCAAAGGAGAGATTACTATCTACTTGGGTCCCCAGATCCCTTATTGCGTTTTCCGTATTTAGGGGACTACCACCTATGTGGTAGTTTGTGGGTACTTTGTTTTTTCCAGAGTGGATGACTATGCACTTTTTGGCATTTAGCTTGAGGCCATGATTTTGACATCAGGTATCCATCTCAGTGAGACCCTTTTGGAGGATGTCTGTGTCAGCTGGAGAGTCAATTATAGCCCTTAGTTTGCAATCGTCTGTGAACTTGGTCAGCCATCGTCCTCCTGTGCTTGACTGTACCTCTGAGAAGTGTATGCCGAACAGGAGGGGTCCTAGGACTGAGCCCTGGGGAACGCCACGTGTAACCAGTTTAGAGTCGGACCTAGCTCCCGCAACTCTCACCATGTGGGTTCTGTCCTTGAGTCAGTTGGCAACCCATCTTGTGACTTAGGGGTTTATATTCAGGATGGTGAGCTTGTCTATAATATCAGAATGGGGAATGGTGTCAAAGGCCTTTGCGAGGTCTGGGTAGGCTGTATGTACCACCTTTCCCTCATCTATAACTTTGGTAACTGTCTCAAAGACGTCCACCAGGTTTATGAGGCATGATCTGCCCTTAACAAAGCCAAACTAGGTAGGGTCCCGTGTTTGGAGGTTCCCAATGTTTCTGTTAATGAGTTCCATGGTGATGCGTTCCATAGCCTTGCAGACCAAGCTAGTCAGGCTTATAGGGCGATAGTTCCCAGGGTCTGTTGTGGCTCCACCTTTGTGGAGCAGAATAACTGTTGCTGTGCGCCACTCTATGGGTACGTAGCCTGTGGAGAGGCTGTGTTTGAACTGTGTGTTTAGGTGAGGGGTTAGTTCATCTTTGAGCTCGTGTAGGATGCAGCCTGGGACACCATCCGGTCCCATTGATGCTGTGTTTTTGTCTTTGGAGAGGGCTGTTTTAACCTGAGTGTCTGTGATTTCAGGGACTCTACATTTTTCTGGTATGATTACAGGCCCTTTTTGTGGGTGAGAGGGGGGGTGAAGTTTGCACTGAACCTGTCTGCCAGGATGTTGGCGATATCGGTCGGTTCAGTGTATTTTGTGCCATTCTGCACGAACTCAGAGCATTGCCACTTAGATTCTTGACATAGCTAAAGAATGCCTTGTGGTTGTCCTTGGCAATTTTTCTTTCAAAACTAGCCGTGGATGATTTTATGTGGCATCGTAGTTTCTTGCTGATACTGATCAGGGATGTCTTCCCTTCTTGGGATTTTGCTCTTTTCTGTGCTAGATTCCTCCTCCTGTTGTATAGCTTGTTTATGGCTGGGATCCACCAGACTGATTTCCTTTTCTTGGAGGAGTGAGTCTTGGTTTTGCTTTGGATAGCACGATCCATGCATTCTTGTGGGTGTCTGTAGAATGCATTAGTAAAGGATTTTGCAGCTTGGATAGAGGTATCCTTTAGCATGGAGGCTTTGAAACTTTCCACCTCGGTCTTAAGTAATGTGAAGTTTGCTTTTGAAATGTTTTTCACGGTGGTTTCCTTGACTGGGGGTGGGGGTGGAATGTGGATATCCGTAGTGATTTGTTTATGGTCAGATCTAACCAGCAAGGGGTTGACCTCCGGTGTGGAACACTGGTCGCCCATGTTGGTGATGACCAGGTCCAGTATGTTGTCATCTCTGGTGGAGTTTTGACCAGTTGATCCAGGGCGTTTGAGTTTATAAATTCTAGGAAATGCTGGGCAAGGGAGTTAGTACTGGAGTAGTTCTCCCAGTTAATGTTTGGGTAATTGAAATCACCCGATATTAGGGTGTTTCCAGAAACGCAGAATGGGGGTCCTGGGACATGGTTGATCTGTAACAAGCTACAATTTGATTTGCAGTTTTGCCCGTTGTTAGTTGCACATGAATGATCTCTGAAGCATCGTGCAGTGACACTAACCTGGAGGTGTGGGTATCCTTGATGAATATGGATACGCCCCCGCCTTTTGTATTTCAGTCCAGACCCCTGGAGCCATTATTTAGCTATAGTCTTAAAACAGCCTTTGTGCCATGTGAATGGAGGACTGCAATGGTCATCCCCCCTCATAAGGGAGGACCTTCAACAGATCCTGGTGCCTAGTCAGACCCATTAGTCTGACTAGGCATGTTTACAAAGCCATGGAAGGAACTGTCATGGAAATTATCAACAAGAACATAGGAGTCCTCCAAACACCTGATCCATCCCATTTGGCTTTGATAAAGGAAGATCATGCTTATTGAATCTGATAGATTTCTTTGAAAAGGTCACTACGGCAAAGGATGAGAGGAAAATGGTGTATAATACCTGCCTAGATCAGGCTAAAGCATTTGATACAATACCCCAGTTGGGTATTGTCAGCAGACTTATGGAACAAGTTATAAACCCCATTATAACACACTGGATAGCTGCCTGGCTCATTGACAGAGCCCAGGAGGTTAGAATTGGTGAGGCCACCTCCACAAAAGTGTCCCGTCACTAGTAGAGTTCCCCTGGTCTCTGTGATATGCCCACTCCTCTTTGACATATACTTCTCGGATGTCAAGGCCAATGTCAAAATGCTCTGGCTGACCAAGTTTGCAGAGGAGCAGTCATTGAATCCCCCCAAGATGAGAACACTCTTCAGGAAGGTCTAACACAGATGAACGTTTGATGCCAAAGCCATGGCTTAAAACTCAATACTAAGAAATGCATTATAGTACCTTTTGGGAAGTCTACCACCCCTGCTGACTACGTTATCAATAAAACATTCCTAAAAGTTGATTCACTAGTAAAGGATCTGGGGAGTCATATAGATAGTAAACAAGACTTTGACTAACATGTGTCTAGGCTAGTAAGATAATGCTTCTGTGTTACACAACTTATAAGCAAGGACATGGCGTCTAGGTCCAGAGATGTCATCATACCATTGTACTCAGCCCTCATCAGACCCATCATAGAATGTAATGTCCCCTTTGGTATGTACCTGACCGGACACATGCAGCAACTAGAACGTCTACAAAGGTTGCTTACAAAAAGAATACAGGGAGTAAACATAAAGTCATATGCTGATTGCTTCAAAGCCCTCTCTCTCTACTCAGTATCGCACAGACTTCTGAGAGGTGATTTTTGCTGGCATTCAGAACATCCCTGGACCCAGTTTTGATGAACTGTCTGCACATCTGCAAAACAAACAACATTGGAATTACTAGATTGAAAGACTTAAATTGTGCTTGTGACATAAATAGGACACATTGAGAGCCTGATTGGTTTCTCAGAGAATTCCCATCCTGTGGAACAGGCTACTTAACCATGTGAAGCAGAGTTCCTCCCTATTCCTGTTTAAGCGCAACTTGGACCAGTGGATAGATAATTGGAAATTCACCCGTCTGGCATTTATGTCTCTAATGGACAGAGGCAGTCAGTAAATCAACCCCTATATAAATCAAATTTGTGGGTCACATTTGGGTTGCACAGCTAGGCTTATAAGGGCCATAGTGGTCATTAGCCTAGTGTACATCTGTGAACCAATGAACCTGTATGAGGATTTCAACTGGTCAAATCTGCTCAAGCTGTATGTTAAGTTTTAGTAATTTACTTGTAATAGCATCAGTCTCCATGCAGTCACAGCTGCTACTTATACAATGGAATTTCACTCCCACCTACAAAAGAGTATAGATCTGACAATTCCCACTAGAACCACATATAATGGAACATTTAAAAACAAACTGCCGTGGTGCACCACTAGTATAAATTGGCTGTATAACAAAACAAAGTCTAAAGTGCAATAACAAATCTAAATCTGCCTACATTAAACTCTGCATCAGAAAAAAATATCAAAAAGCCAAAAGTGACCATTAGGAAGATAAAAGCAAAACAGAAATTGACATTAGCATCTGGAACCAAGGACAACTTTCTTTAAACCCTTCCTGTATTGCATCAGAAAATTTAGAAATAACTTGCAGCAGTTTTCTCAACTTATCAAAAAATGGCACCACCCACTTGAGCCTAAAGACATGTAGCTGACCATTGGCTGCCTCTTGGCCATCATCCTGTCCACCAGCTGCACTCGTCCATCTTTTCTCCTGTGGACTTAAACCAACCCAGGTTAGGGCCAGTGAGGAGATTGATGTTCCTGGGACAGAGCCATATTGCTGCTGAAGTGTTTTACAGTGAATACTTTTCCCCTTCCCTTTTTGTATGCATATGTACGTCCCAGGCAAACATTGCAATGGGACATGCTGGTGTATTGTTTTGCCTCTGTGATTAGTCAGTCAAGCTAGTGCCTCACCACCCAGTGGACCATGCCATCAGTGCATCCCCATCCTCTGCTAGGGGTTAGTCATGAGGCAGATTAGTGTGAACACTCTCCTTCCTCGGGATGGGCATGCCCGCACCCCTCCTGCCAGAGACTCAGACACCCAAGCTACTAATTGAACCCAGGTCACTTGGGCCATAGTCAGGGCTTTACCCCTTTATGCCATAGCACTTGCAAATTTAGTATCAGACTTTACCCCAGAAACAGTTATTGAAATTCCACAAACCCTGAGTCCTTTACAACCTATAAGATAATCTAGAAACATGTCTTAATTCGCTCTTAAAAACTAAAAGTACTACTTCCATGGGCCCAGACAATTTAGTTGTTTGCTTAGTAAACAACACCAAACATCTGCTTGTGGAACCCCTTCTGAGCTTGTTTAGCTTAGGTTTAGCCATAAGGCATGCTGCTGCAGTATGGATTATGTTTGTTGTAATGCCCTTTCATGGGGGGAGGTGCCTTTACACATTCCCTGGGAACTATAGGTCCATGGCCTAACTATTCAAATTTGCACAAGCTATGGAATGTATTGTGTCTGACATTATTACCCATGATATTAAAAACCTCATACAGCTTAGACCATCTGCAGTTTATTTTTGTCAAGGGAAGGTCATGCCCGCTTACTATTTATTTATTTTGTCTTTGTTTACTGGGAGAGTCTGACTGGGTAATACCTATTTTCAGCAGAGGCCCGTGGATAAAAGCTCCATTAGCTTACATTGCACTTATAATAAGTTCCAGTTAAACACAGAGTAGTTAAATTTCTATTTACATTTATACACAAACAGTAGTTACATTTATGCATTGTAAGATTTTTCAGAGGTGGAAGTTACTAAAGAGAAAGCCCACATGCAACTTAGTGGATTGTACAGGTATGAGTTATGTATAAAATTGTTTTGTCATTTCCATGAGAGGTTGAGTCTATTCTTTTTAAGTAGAGTATTTTGAGAGAATCGTGGTGAACACAAAGTCTCAGCCTCCTATGAGGGAGATTGGGGGCGAATTTAGCTATTTTATTGTAGCAGGAGACAAGTTTCTTTCTTCGAGTATTGTTTGTTAGGATAGGAGAGGCATGTAAGAGTTGTCATTAAGAAGATGGTGGCTAGAGTTTTTCTTGCAACATCTGTAAGGAATCCATTGATCCTATAAAAGGAGCCTAGTTTTTGGTGTGTAGATTTAATATGGTGTGTATTATATGTTGGTAATATTTGAGATTGTCATCTGTTACAGTGCCTAGAAGTATACTGTGAGTTACAGTTTCAATGACCATATTTGCTGACTTTATGAAAAGATGAGGTAAAAAGCATTAACTTCGTTTTCTCGGGGTTGAGTAGTAGGTTTGATTCTTTCAGCCAGATTTCTACAGAGGAGAAGAAAGTGTTTTGGGTAATGTCTTGGAGCGTATTTATTGTTGAGGGCACAGACATTAATGTTGAGTCGTCTGCATACTAAACTAAACTAGCATGGTGAGTGTAGTTGTGGTGGTCATTAATAAATATATTAAATAGGAGAAGACCCAAGATAGAGCCCTGGGGGACAGCTGTAGTAACTGGTTGAAAGGATGAGTAGGTTTGTTGCCATTTAACGGCTTGTTGCCTTCCAGATAGGTAGCTAAGGAATCACAACAAGGAGTATTGTGAAAGTCCAATTGAAGAGAGTTGAACAAGCATTTGCTGGTGTGAGACAGTGTCAGATGCCTTTGACAAGTCTAAGAACATGGTGGACACAAGCAGACCATTGTTTCTATGTCAGTTTATTATACTGGTAAAATGTAGTAGAGCAGTAGTAGTGCTTTGCTGGGCCCTAAAGCCATGTTGAGTTTCTGAGAGCAGGTTATTTGAGGTTAGGTATCGCATCAGCTGCGTATGGATGCATTTCTCTAATATTTTGGAGAGGGGAGAGAGAATTGCTATTGGTCTGTAGTTATTAAACATAGATGTGCCGCATTTGTGCAGTAGTATGATGTAGGATTTTTTCGACAGTGATAGGGCGTATCTTTCTGCTATGGACCTAATTAATCAGTATGGACACAGGGAAGGCTATGACTTCTATGGCCCTTTTAGGTAGTATGATGGTACTTGGTCTGCAGCTACAGAAGTAGAAGGATCAACTTCCTTATGAGCGAGGTAGGACCTGGACTAAAATTGAAGAGCTGTGGGTGGTTTTGATTGGACATGGGTAGAGAGAATGGGGCAGATGTGTTATTGTCTAAGAGAGGTAATATTGATTGTATAAAGTAGCAATTAAACTGTGTGGGGATAGAAATTGACATATTGACTGTTTTTGGAGAGGGAATGATTGTCTTGCCAGGGTGGTGTAGTTTATTTAGTTGTGTCTTTCGGCTTTTCCCGGTTAGGGGTCGCCACAACGGAACTCCGGTCGGCTAATGATTGACAGTAGATTTTTACATGCCGAGTTGCCAGCCCTGACCCACAACCTTCAACGAAGGTACGCCCATTCACGCATGTCTCCACACAGAAGACACTTTAGCTGAGAATCGAACAGGACAATGTCTTACTGCGAGGCGACAGCACTACCGCAGTACCATAGTTCTGGGTTGTATTTATGTTCGTCATGTAGGTTGGTATAGTATCTTTGCTCATCCTGTTTGACATGGAGTTTTGCGAGGTTTCTAAGATGTCTTAATTGCTGGAAGGCATTTTGAGTTCTATTTTTATACCAATTTTTCCAAGCTTTATCCATTTTTTGTCATATTTGTTTTGTTTCTTTTGTCAGTCGTGGTGTGGGGTTGGACTTTACTCTTTCATGTACTGGTGCTAGATTAATATCATGTTCTTATAGATGTTAAGCAAAGTGTTCTACAGCAGTATCTAGCAACATTGTTCTAAGTACATTCCAGTTGTATCGTTTGTGTTTCATTGAAAATAACTTTGCTGAAATTGGTTGTATTTTGTGTCTAATTATAGATAATACGTTTATCTAGGTTATGGTGAGTTCTAATACACTTAATTGAATTAACTTCTTTAAGAAGGTTACAGATTCTGTACATAGCAGCCATTTGATCCACCCAGCTTGTGTGGATCTAGCCAGGGCATACAGTACCACCCACCTTCCTGGTATTGTAAATAAGCTAAGATACCTAAATGTAAACCCTTATATAGTAAAATGAATAGCAAACTGGCTGAAAGAATCCATATCATCATAGTGGCTGGTGCCGCTACAGAAAGTAAGAAGGTAATTAGTGGTGTACCTCAAGGTTGGCTGTTGCCCCCCACCCCTTTGGCTTACACTTCTTAGACTTCCAAGCCATAAATCCAGATGTATGGCTAGCTAAGTTTGCCAGTGACTCTAGTGGCAGGTGACTTTCTTTGATCCTTCCTGGACATGGGATCCCTACAGCAGGTGCTAATCCCTTTAAGTTATAAACCAGTGGTGTACTGAAAAGAATTTAAGTTAAATGCAAAAAAAGTGTAGTATTGTCACATTTGGTAAACAGCTCTAGTTGGCATCTTACATTATAGGTAATACCGCAAGCCAGACAGACATGATTGTTAGGGATTTTGACACCGTAGTTGGCAGCTTCTTGTTTTTTGACTACCATGTATCATCATTTGTCAAGAAATCCCTCTATCTAGCGCAGTTGATACCTGAATGCATCTTATCAAGCTCAAAAGAAGGTACTGCCTCACTGTACTTACTGGTGATTAGGCCCATTATAGACTACATTGCCGCCTTCAGCTTGAATGTATATGAACACATCACACAGCTGGAAAGATCCCATAAATTCCTAAGTAAAAAGATAAGTGGTCAAAAAATCCTTGATTACCAATACGGTCCTGAAGCCTTGTCCTTATACTCAGTCTCTTACAGACTCCTACATGGAGGTCTGTATCTTGCATTCTGTACAATTAAGGACCCAACCCTCCGTGATCTCTTGCATCTCCACAAGATACAGTTTCTGAAATGAACTAAGGATTTAAACCTTCAACATATAAATAAAATACTGGAGGCACAAATATATAACTAATTTTTACCCCCCCCCAAATCTCTGGAACAAATTGTCTTACTCGTAGAACACAGTGACACCCATGCATCCTTTAAAATGAACCTTGATGATTGGATGGGCATTTGTAGATTTATTCCTAGCCTGACTCACTATAGTGTTCGAAAAGCAGGAACTACATCACGACTGTGGGTGTAAAGGGGGTACATCATGAAGGTGAATATTAAGTTGCAGATTCTGTCTTGACTTTATTCTTATGATCCTCTGAAATATGGCCATTGGGTTGGCAGACCCCATTGTCAGAGGTTTTCAGTAGATCACTGGCTAGTGTGGAAGTGCCAGAAGACTTGAATAAAGTGTGATATGATTACAAGGCAAAAAAAAATCTGTGGAACTGCAAACTTCTCTGCTTAACAGCAGTGGCAAGGAGAGTTGTGGAAAGAATCGAAGGAGATGGCTGGTAGCATTTAGGAAAATAGGAAGTTACTAGGCTTTTGGCCCTGAGGCCTTCACAAGCCTAGCCAAGAATTTAGCCCATGTGCAACAAGTCAGCACCCTATGCCACTGTCCAGCAGGGACACAGGTGGAATCCCAGGTATTTTCTGTTCCCCATCCAGTTGTCCAGGTTGCGCTTAAAAAGGTTTAATGAGGTACTCTGCTTTATGTGGAGAGGAAGTGTATTCCACGAAAGGGGGAGTCTGTGGAACACAAATCTGTCCCACCAACAAATCCTATTGATGTCACAGACCAGGTTGAGGTCTCGCGTGCAGGTTACTTGAGTCGAGCTTGACTTGCGAATATGCAGCAGTCCCATCAGGGCGGGGTCTGAGATTGCTTTGTATGCAGAGGTCACCACTGAGGAGTCTGTATGAGATGAGCCACAGTGCTTTTAGCCTATCTGTGTAGGGTAGATGTTTGAGGCCCTGGATTCTCCGGATGAGGAATCTCTGTGGTCTCTCCAGCTGCTCCATGTACTTTGTGAGGTACATACAGAAAGGGGCATTGTATTCAATAATCGGTCTCATAAGGGAAGAATACAGAGCTGTTATGACCACCTTGTCCCTGGATGAGATACCCTTACTAATGAGGTGGGCCATGTAGAAAGCTTTCCATGCAACGGAGGCAGTATGGTGGTCAAAAGTCAGTTTGCTATCAACCTGGGTTCCCAAGTCCCTCACAACTGATTGCGTGCTTCGTGCCTTATTATCAATGTGATAATTTGTGGGAACGTCATTCTCCTTAAAAGGTTTGATGATGCATTTTTTGGCATTCAGTTTGAGGCCATGTTTCTGGCACCAGTCATTTGTTTGGGTGAGACCTTCTTGGAGGATGTCCACATCACTAGGTGAATTGATAACAGCACCCAGCTTACAGTCATCTGCAAACTTGGTTAGCCATAGCCGACTAAATTTGGCCTGCACATCTGAAAAGAATATCCCAAACAGCAGAGGCCTCAAGACCGATCCCTGGGGTACACCTCTTGTTACAGGTCTACTACTTGAAGTGGCTTCCCTTATTTTGACTAGGTGGGTTCTATCAGTAAGCCAGTTTGCTAACCATCTGGTAACATATGGATTGATACCTAGTTGAGAGAGTTTATCTATTATACCTGAGTGGGGAATAGTATCAAAGGCCTTGGCCAGGTCAAGGTAGGCAGTGTGCATTGTCTTCCCCACGTCTATGGCCTTGCTGACTGTCTAAAAGAAGTCGACCAAGTTTAACAGGCATCACCTTCCCTTCACAAAACCAAACTGTGTCGGATCAAGTGTCTGGAGAGTGCCAGTGGCCTTGTAAATGAGGTCCATGATAATCTGTTCCATGGCCTTGCAGATCAGTCTAGTTAGCCTGATGGGTCTATAATTTCCTGGATCGGTGGACACTCCACCTTTTTGCAAAGGGATGACAGCAGCTGTCCTCCACTTGGCTGGGTCAAAGCCGATACTCAGGCTTTGGTTGAATAGGGTGCCAAATGGTGCTGCAAGTTCCTGCCTGAGTTCATGTAGGATGCAGCCTAGGATGTTATCGGGTCCAGTGGAGGGTGTATTGTTTGCCTTTGAGAGGGCAGTGATGGCTTGCTCCCTAGAGATAATGGCTGTGGGGTAGCTACTGGGGATGTCCTGTATCGATGATGGGGGAACAGAGGAGTGAAGTTTTCAGTGAACCTGTCTACCTGCAGGTTGGCTATATCTACATGGTTTGTGTATGTGGTGTCTTTGACCACCAGTTCTGAGCAGATCTGGGTGCTTCCCTTGAGATTGCGGACATATGTGAAGAAAGCCTTATGATTGTCTTTAGTAGATGTGGCCAGTTTGGACTCGAAGTTTGCATTGGAGGATTTCACTAGTGCTCTTATTTGCTTGCTCAGGCTAAAGAAAGATTGCTTCCAATTAGACACCTGCTCCTTCTTGGTCCTGAACAGCAGTTTTTTTCCTTTTATTATAGAGTTTGTTTATTTTAGATGTCCACCAGACAGGTTTACTCTTCCTTGAGGAGGATGGTTTCATCCTGTCTGGTATTCCTGATTCCATGCAGCTGTATAAGTGCTCATATAGTTCTTTGGTGTAAGGTTGGACATATGTGCCAGTTTCTGTGGAGGAGAGGGGGCTTTGAAGCTGTTAATACCTTCCTTCAGGAGGTTGTAATCAGCTTTGACCCTAGTGGGGGGGGGGGGGGGGCATCAGGGGAAATGGTAACTTCAAAAGTGACTGCTTTGTGGTCGGATCTTACCAGGGATGCTGCAGTGGTTACTCATGTTGGTTAATACCAAGTCCAAGATATTTTCACCTGTTGTGGGAGTGTCAACCAATTGGTCCAAGGCATTTGCATTGACAAAATCAAGGAATCTCTGGGCATTTGTGTTTTGGCATGAGTATTTCTTCCATTCTATGGTTGGATAGTTAATCGCCCAGGATCAGGGTAAAGGGTTGAATCTTGTTAGATTCGATCAGGTCCAGATAGATGGAGTGGGCATCTTGAGTCAGAGTTGGAGGCCTGTAGCTAGCTATGATTTGAATAGGGGTCTTGTCAATTGTTTACTGCACTTGGAGTATTTCCTGTGCATCGTACTGTTTGACCAGCCTAGAGGTGTGTATGTCTTTTATATATATTGCAACTCCACCTCCTTTTGTTTTACTGTCCACAGCTTGGGGTCTGAATGAATTATACGCTGAGTAACCTGGTATGGCTGGGGTGCTCTCCACAGCTTTGAGCCAGGTTTCTGTCACTGAACAAATGTCAGCTTCTTCCTGTGTTAAGAATGCTTGGAATGAGTGCAGTTTCATGTTTAGACTCCTACTGTTTAGCGGCATGACATTTAATTTATATTTTGATGAAATTTTCATGTTGATAGTTTTGATCTCATGGCATTGCCTAAAAAAGGCACTATGGGAGAGGCAAGAACCTTTGCTAGGAGCCTGAAGCCCAAGGGAGACAGATGCAGGTAATTTCTGGCAAAGCATCGTGGCTTGTCAATCATGTCATCCCAGGCTGTCACGTACTGAATCCCCTTTGAATGTCACCAGAAACTAAGCCAGTTTTTAAAGTCAATCATTTTCTGTTTGTATTGAGGCATCATTTTGGGTGACGGTAGAATGCTTCTTAAGGCTAGGAACATACCTGGCTGGGACCCATACTCAGTCTGTTTTCATATAGTCTAGGGAGGTACGTCTCAATTCATTCACTCCAACATGGACTATGACAAAGTCATAACAGTACCTGCTGAGAGCCTTGAGTGCATTGGTGATATGGCGAATTCTGGCACCTGACAAACAAGTAACTGTGACTTTCTCCTTATCCAGCCTGGAGAGGGTCTCTCGCAATGGAGTCTCCTATAACTAATATGTTGGGTTTACGTTTAGGCCTTAGTGGCTGTGAAATGCAGGTATGTGGACTGTGTTTGGTGTGGTGGGCAGTGGAGTTTGTGTGCGTTTGTCTCCAGTGGTCTCTCATTTGGGTATGCTTTTGTTGAGGGTCTCCGCATATGTGGGAGTGTGTTGTGTAGGTGTGTTTGGTGTTTTAGGTGTGGTGTTCATTTTGCCAACTTTCTCAATGCCAGATATACTAGTTTGTGGGAGAGAGAGCAATGACACTAGGTGCTTGATGTATTTGCATCTCTCTCAAATTGTGTTCCTAGGTGCTAGTAGTAGAGGGTTGTCTCTGTACATGAGGCAGTTGCTACACTGTCTCAGGATGCCCATATCAACCAGACTGGCAAGTGAAAATGTAGGAAATTGTCCATCCATATTTGTTGGAAACTGAAAGAGCTAAGAGGGTAAAGGGAGGAAGGTCTACGAGCAGTACTATTAGATGATAACACCGGTGCTACTAAGGGAAAACTTGTAGCTGGAATACCTCAAAAAGGGTTTAAAAATATGTAGCTGAAGCTCTGGATGCCGCAGACCTGTATCTAGACTATGCTACTCAGTTTTAAGGTTAAGAACACAGTAAGAAAACACTCACTGAAGCACAGATTAATCACTTACAGTCAAAATAATAGAACTCGCAGTATGAAAAAATACAGTTAAACAGCAACGAAATGCAGTAAAATGTAGTTAAACAGTAATGAATTGCAGTAGATAGCAATGAAATATAGTTAATCAGTAGATTGCTTTAAAACAGTAGTTCACAAATCACAGCAGTAACAGCACAAATAAAGCAGCAATTTTGTAGAACACTGTCATCAATTTAGTGAGGCTACCAACAAGCATTAATAAAATGTAGTTGAACTCCTAAGCACAAGCAGCAAAATGAAGTAGAAAGAAGTACATTTTTTGTAGTAAAAAGTGAAGAGACAGAAGATAATGAGACAATTCAAGGTTCAGAAGCTAAAGGGGTGGTCCTTTACTAAGTTCTCACTATAAAATGTAGAATGAGCTGATGTAATATGACTGGGGGGAGTGTCCAGTATAAACTTTATACAAGAGGCAGGCAACTCAAAGCCACGAAGATTTAAGACCACCACAAAAGCTAGGTGGGTGGGACAAAAAAATAAAACAGATTACACAGATGTACATTAAAACAGAATTGCAGAAACAGTTGAAAATAAGCACTTATCTTTTTCCAATATCACAGCAAAATACTGCAGCCTTGAACAGCTTGAGTAAATAAGTACAGCTGGTTTAAAAACACTGGCTATTAAAGGCAGAGAAACAGAAACCAGCCCAATTATCCAATCAGAAATAGTGTTGCAGGAATGCTTTTAGCTAGATCAAACTACACTGATTCTTTGTGCCACAAAAAAAGGCCTCTCTAGACAAAAGATTTCACTACAAGCTCAAAAGCTCACAAACAGTAACAGATATTCAGCTCTAACAGACAAACAAAGAGACTAAAAAATTTGTAGAGAACCAGCATAGGTTCACAACCAGAAGGAATTGTCAGTAAAACCTGTTCCAGTTTTATGACTAGGTTACAGGTGAACTTAACAGAGGAGTACTACTAGATTTAGTCTACATTGACATCAGCAAATCATTTGACTTAGTTCCATACAGGAGGTTGAGAAGAAAACAGTAAGGTGTTTGGTAGGGCCAAGACTGAATGAATTAAGTAGCTGCATGGTTGAATGAATGGTAGAACGCAGAATATTGTGATGTTGAACACAATATCAGATGTTAAGGAAGTGATTGGTAGAGTACCTCAGGGTTGGTAATGGATCCAGTACTTTTCAATACGTATGAATGTCATAGACATATTTGAGGAAAAAAAGATAGGCTCCACCGTTTTGCAGATGAGACAAAGATTGGTGCAGCAGTTAAGGTTGGTGCAGACACTAGTTAAGAATCTGGAAAAGCTGATGAAGTAGGCAGAATGGTTGAAGTTGTGTATAAAAAAATGAAGTGCTGCATGTAGGACACACTAGTGTGGAATGTAACAGAGCCTGAAAAGGATATTGGGACTGTTGGTCACATCTGTATTTGGAGTACTGGGAGTAGAGTGAGAGGACAGTGACTGTCAAAATGCAGGAGTATATCCTCAGTGTGATTTTTTTTTTTTTTTTTTGTGAAGTAAAGATGAAATGCTTTCATGTTAGAAGGCCTTAGCAGACCACACCTTGCATATGCATGCAGTTCTAGAATCCTTGCAAGGAAAAGTACATCAGACCACTGGAAGGAATTCAGATGAAAGCTGCCAGAAAGATCCACCAGGTGGAGGGGAAGGAATATGACCACAGGCTAGATGAACTAAAGTTTTTCTCATTAGAGATCAGAAGTGACATACAGGACTACTTTATGTTAGTGCATCAAATCATGCCAAAGAACTGTGAAAAGAACATTATAAACAGGAAGAATAGATGGGGAAGGAGGGGACACAGGCAACAGAGATTGTATGGAGTAATTATTCCCCAGTTTTCTAAAAAATATTTTTTTCACACAGTGGGTTCAGGGTCTACTAGAATGGGTGATGTAATCCACAATTGGGCATCTGACAAGTGGAATAAGGTTGAGAGAGAAGGTAGAGTGGAAGACAGTGGCAGTCTAGATAAGATTATTGCTTCTTGCTGTTAAGAAAATTTAATGTAAAGCAGGGCAAAATTTAATTTGCATGTAAGAAGTAATGATGGAGCAGGGTGGCAGTAAAGGGCATTAGGTCAAGTTTGTCCAGTGTGCACAAGACAAATTTAAGTATCAGTATATTGTGTGCAAGTTATTGATTGTTGCGCATTACTATAAGTTTTCTTTAAACATGATACATTTTCTCTTCCTCTTCCTTAGTAGACTGTTCATTCTGTTAAGATATTCTGTCACAATGGCGGCATGTTTTTGGAGCAACTGAAGAAGCATTTCTTCAAAAGTATGGCTTGTCTGAGTGTTGAAATATGTTTATGTGCGTTTTGCATTTATGTGGAGAGTGAGAAGCAGAAGAGAGAATTTGTTTCCAAACTAAACATAGAACTAATTCCAAAGCTATCCAAATCCCCTCTTTCAAGCGTGGAATGCCTGCCTTAGGTTGTGTTGGGGGAATCTACAACAGAGAAAGTCCCATCTCCTTTCAGATTAGCATGTCATTAGTCCAGATTTATCCCTGTACAAAAGAGGGCCATTGGACACCAGTTTGAACATTTCCAATATCGGCAAGTAACATGTCTCCGTCAGCAAGTGAGAAAGTCCAGGACTGTGACTCCCTAGACTACGATTCTCCTCTTTCTTTGAGGGGTCAAGATGATGACCCGGGATATGAAAGAAGCTTAATGATATATTCAGTATTCAGAATTCACAGAATTCTTAGATTTTAAGTGGAGCATCAGAATTGTCTGTTTTAGTCTTCCTGTGTGGCCCAGCAACTTCTCCCACAGTTTTTTCAAAGTTCTGCAACCAATGAAACTAGATTTCAAATTGATAGGCATCCATATTTACCCTTTTGTGGACACTTGCCTGCTATGGAACCAGCTGTAGAATCATTTGGCATGTAATTTAATATCCAGTGCTGTCTATTTTCATCCGGTTCAACATATGGGTTGCCAGACCCAACAGGATCCAACCTTAGCACCAATTTCAAAGCTTCCACAGTTCCACAGCTCTGACTCCTCCCCTACCCATAATTTCCTGATCTCCACCCTGGTACCTCAGATCTCATTTGTCACCTGAAGACTTCAAACATGTTGTGAGGGCTCTCCATTGCGTATCCTTTATGAACTTTGTTTTTTCTTGTTTCCTCCACCTACCAAGAGAATTTTTCTCTTAACTTTGTTGCAGTTAGTGCTAGATTGTTGTGCATGGTTCTTAGGTATATAGTTTGTTTGTAGTTGTAGCTAGTTTTAGTAGTTATATAATTTTTTTCCTAGTATTTAGTATAGAGATGTAGCCTTGTTCAGGTTTTTGCCTTTATTACATTTAGTAGAGTTTGTCTATATGTGTGTGGCCTTTTTCTAAATTTTTAGGACTAGTAGCAGTTTTGGGAAGACTTGTAATGGAAGACTTTAAAGCCTTTAGGAAATGTGCTAAGTGCAGGCATAAGCTTCCCCCTCAGGACCCACACACTTTGTGTGTGTGTACTGTTTGGGTGTTACTCAGATTGTCAATCTTGCCCTTCTTTTAGCTCCAGTGCTCTTCAAACTAGGTATAAGAAGATGATTGTGTAAGGTCTTCTTCCATCACAGACAGGGTCAGAATTCCCTGGATTTTCCTCCTCTGCTTCCCCAGCCAAAAAAAATGGATAGGCCAAAGTCTAGAGAGAAAAATACTACAGAGAGAGAGAAAGAGACAAAGAACAAGAGAAAGAGAAGGGCAAACAAAAGGAAAAAGAAAAGGATAAGTCTTCACCTACTTCACCCAAAAAACATTCTCAGGATTCAACAGGGCTAGTCAGACCCAGTCCAAAAGCTGCCCAGAGGTCGGAATCGACAGCTTCTTGGAACAATCCATCATTTCCTTTACTCTGGTTCTCACCAGTACTGATGAGTCTGACATTACATTCACCTGTTTGTCAAGAAAGAATATTTTTCAGGCTTTTGTATGTGGCTTCTTCTGCTCAGTCGTCTCGAAGCTTAATGGAATATGATGTTGACAGGATGTTGAGAAAGGTTCTGAAAGAGCAAATCCAGCTTTGTTTTTTTTCAGTGCTATCTCCAGGGAATGTACTAACTCTTGGACATTCTGCCTGTCAGCTCATCTCGTCTGTCTCAATCCATCCTTTGGTTCTGGTAGTGTTGGGTCTGGCTAACCCCAAATCAGCTATGTTGACACCAAGAAGACAGTCTACTTTGACTCCAACAGCTTCCCTCTCCCTTTTCACCCCGTTAACTTAAGATTGGGAAAAAAAATCTGAATTGGAGCACCAGTGACTAGTTCTGAGGGGATGGCTCAATGCTGAGATTTTCAGAGCCATCTCTTTCCCCCGGGGTTTCTGCACTAGATAGCACAGATCCAAGATCAATCTGTTGGATGATCAATTGAGAGTTGTCTTTTATCTTTGGATCATGGGAGACCATCGGTTCTGACAGTGGCTTCAGCCTTTGAGGTTTTTGAAAGGGTTTTGGGCATGCCCAAGGAGATGGTATTCTCATCTAGCTCTGTTCCACCCAAACCCCAACTAGATCCTGCTTTTGTTGCTTCTCATCATCCTGCCAGAGGAGAACAGTCAGGACCTCATGCTTCTGAAGCCCCTTGCTCTGTTAGCTCCCAGTCTGATTCTGAACCCTCTGACCTCCCAACAGAATCAGTTCATATGAAACAGACATACAAACGAAAGCACACAGACTCTTTTCTTGAGTCTTTCATAGAGGATACAGATTTAGATGAAGATGAAGGGTCACCCCCCCAGTCCCTGTAGGAAGGTATCACCTTTGGTGAAATCCTTGAGCTCATGAAACAGGGATATGGACCATTGAAGATCCCTCGCTGCTTGAATCTGTATTTTTGGAAGCCTACGGTTTGAGCTCATCAGCATCCTGGTTGGTACCACCTGTTGATCCTCTTATTGACTTTATGACACAACAGGCATGGAAGGACCCTCATGTAATGGAGCTGATGCCCAAAAAGCTAGACAGGATTTTAGCAGCTCGGAGGGGCATGACATAGTGGAGCAAAGGTCCACCGGTGGATGCTGTGGTCATAGCAGCAGCCACCAAAATGAATTATCTGGGAAGAGTTCCTCTGGCCATCTCCCTAACAGGGAGTCTAGAGTGTTGGACAGGTTCGAGAAATCTACTTAACTCTTCAGTGACTTTTCCCCTTAAGTCACTAAATCACTTGTCTCAAGTCATCAGATTTCAAAGAGAGAGAGATTTGACAAAGGGACTCCCCAAGTCTCTTTCTGGAGTGTTTCTTGTGGATGTTCAGAAAAAAATGGACTCAGTTCTCTAGTCTACAGTCAGCTTCTAACATGGCCATGCAGTTGCTTTATAATGCAGCTCATGGCTTAGGCAGAGTGACACACAGGTAGTACAATAACATGCCCAGATGTGTCTTTGTGATTTTGCAGAAGGCTTTAAAACGTTCGTCATCAGTGTTCCATACAATCTATCCACCCTTTTCAAACCTAAAGTTAAAGATGCACTAACCAGGAACCAGCAGGATGGCAAGACTCTCTGTGCAATGGGCATCCATTTTTCCACCCCCCCACCCCCCGAGATCCTTCTTTAGGAATCAGGGAGATGGGAAAAAGATGTGGATTTGTAAGTCACAGAATTCTTATGAGTCACCTGGCGCTCTACATGGTGAGGTGGAGGAAATTCCAGTGGCCATAACCCAAGAGTCAGAGGTGGACCCCATAACCAGGGCTTCTGCGGTCCTTTTACTGAGAAGCTGTGTCAGCATCCCTGAAGGGTTGCCCAACTGCTGCACTCTGGAGACAGTTGGGGACACTTATCTTTGCACTCTTGAGCCTCGTAAAGTATCACAAAAGATTCATGGGTGCTAAAGATAATTTCCAGAGGCTGTTCTATTTCCTTTTCTTTCCTCCTGTGAAAAAAGGTCATTCCTGATGTTCTACCCAGTTAATGGGAAGCAGCAGCAATTTCCAAGCTGCTAGAAGAGAGTTATCCAGCCAGTCCCCCAAGACTAGTTAGAATCCAGAATCTACTCAAGGTTGTTTTTAGTACCAAGGAAAATGAGGGATCTCAGACTGATTTTGGATTGCAGTCACCTGAATCAGCTTATGAGACAGACAAAATTCCGTATGGTCACAGTTCAGTCCATATTGCCTGTACTGAGGAAAGCAATTGGATGTGCTCTGTAGATCTCCATGATGCTTACTATCATGCCAAGATAGAGAAGTGCTACGCAAACTAATGACTGCTGCCAGAAGCATGGCTTCAAACTGAATGCTAAAAAATGCATCATTATCCCCTTTGGGGAAAATGTCACCCCCATTATTTATCCCATTAATAACGTACTAAGCATGCAATCAGTCATGAGGGACTTGGGCACCCAGGTTGATAGCAACCTGACTTTTGACCACCACGTTGCCTCCATTGTACAGAAGGCTTTCTACATGGCCCACCTCATAAATAAGGGTATTTTATCCAGGAACAAGGTCATAACATCCCTGTACTCCTCCCTTATCAGACCCATTATTGAGTACAATGCCCCTTTTGCCATGTACCTTGTCAAGCACATGCAGCAGTTGGAGAGACAACAAAGGTTCCTGACCAGGAAAATCCAGGGCTTCAAACACCTCTCCCATACAGATGGGCTAAAATCCCTATCCCTCTGCTCAGTCTCATACAGACTGCTCAGAGGTGACCTGTTTCTGGCATACAAGGTAATTTCAGACCCTGCCTTGATGGAGTTGCTGCATATCTGTAAGGCAAACTCCACTCATGCAAATGGCACACACGGCCTTAACCTGGTCTGTGACATTAATATAACTTTGTGGTGGGGTAGATTTGTGTCTCAAAGACTCCTCCGTCTGTGAAATAGACTCCCTCTCCATGTCAAGCAGAGTACCTCTCTAGCCCTCTTTAAGAGGAACCTGGATGACTGGATGGGAAACGGAAGCTACACCCTGGGATCCACCTGTGTCCTTGCTGGACAGGGTAAACAGGTGCTGACTTTGAGGGAACATGGGCAAAATTCTTGGTTAGGCTTATAACGGCCTCCGGGCCAATAGCCTAGTATCATCCTATGAACCTGGGAGATTCCTCCATTTCCATCTGGGAACCAACCACTACCATTTCAGAGCCCTGCTTTTCAGTCTCAGAGTGTTCACCAAGATAATGGTAATGGTAGTGGCACACTTGTGTATACTAAGGATCCAGATCTTCCCCTGCATCGATGATTGGCTCCTAACTGCCGCTTCCGAGCATCTGGTACTACATCACTTAGAACCTCTGCTCAGTTGTTACTAAAGGTAGCAGTAAACTTATCCAAGTTTCAGTTATTAACTGATCCAACAGACAGCATTCACTGGAGACCACCTCAACACAACTCTACAAATTTTCATCCTTCCAAACCACAAGGTTAAATCTTTACATCTAACAGCCCTGCAGGTAATTCATCATCCTTTTCCTCCAGCATGGTTGATTCTGTGTCTACAAGGACTAATGGCATCCACAATTCTAATGAGTCTGCTGGCCCACTACTATATGAGAGTGCTTCTGTGGACTCTAGCAGTGCAGTGGTCCCAGAACTTTCGTCCATTACTTGCAAAGATTTCAATCTCAAAGATTTGCAGGCAATACATAACTTGGTAGATAACCTCTGCTCCAGTAACCGAAGGGCAACCTTTTCATACTGATCTGCCTGTAGCAATAGTAACTACAGATGCCTCCCTTCTGGGGGGATGGGGGCATTTCTAAGACAGGATGATCCACATCAGTGTCTTGGAAATGAAGGCAGTTTTCCTAGCATTTTAGGCATTCCAGGATCCCTTCCATAAGAGTGTGATTTCCATATAAACAGAAAACATGGCAGTCATATGGGACATCAACAAATTAGGAGCAAACGGTTCTTACCCCTTATGTCGTGAGGCCATGAGAGTCTTGAAGTAATCAATGACTTCTCACCATTTTCTGATAGCATTGCACATCCTAGGGTCTTCCAGTGTTCTAGTGGACAAGTTGAACAGGACTATCCTAACATCTCATGAGTGGTCCCTCAGTCCAGCAGTGGCAACTGAACTTTTCACTACTGGGGCCAACATTGTTGCAACCTATTTGTCTCCTACCTCAACAACAAATGCAGCCGTTACTTTGCCCTTATCCCTCCACAGGGTCAATCACCAAGGGATGCTGTGATACACAATGGGCCCCTGGGCCTCCTTTATGCATGTCCCCATTACTTCTCATGATCAATTCATTCAGAAGGCCAAGGTAATCCTCATTGCCTCCTACTGGACTAGACAAACATGGTTTTCCTTCTTGTGGCTTCTACTAGTACCATCCCCCTTGGATGCTGGCTCAGTTTTCTGATCTTCTGTCTCACCTGTCCAGATTGCCTCCTCCAGACCAGACCACCATGAAGCTAATTGCTTGGTTTCTCCATTTCTGGCCATAGCAAGGGATGCCAGGCTTCTCAGTACAGTTGTTAAGATTATATCACCTTCTGAGAAACCTGCTGCAAAAATGATGTATCACTGCAAATTGGAAAAAAAATCTACTTGGGCTGTGTCTAAGGGTTTGGACTTGTTTTCTGCACCAGTTCTGTCCATATTGGAATTCTTGTCTGAACGTTTTCACAAAGGCTATAGTTATTCCACCGTCAAAGTTTCAAATGGTAGCAATTTTGAATTTTCATATTGGTCACAGTGTCACTTTGAAAATCTCAAAAGCTTTTTTGAGGGGGACGTTTTTTTTACATCCTCCCAATGGAGACATATGCCTCTTGGGATATTATGCTCCAAGCTCTAATTCAACCCAACTGTGACCCTGCGGCCACAGTGGATATTGAATGCCTAACTTGGAAAACAATGTTCCTAGAATGGCAGTCACATCAGCCAGACAGATTTTGGAATTGCAGGCTCACTCATGTAAATCTCCCTGCTTGGTTTTCCATAAGGACAGGGTTTCTATCAGAACTAATGCATCTTTCCATCCATATGTGGTATCTGAGACAAACTTGAACCATTCTATACTTTTACTGGTATTTTTCCCCATATTTGCAAACAAAGGGGAATACAGCTTGCACATGTTATGTTCATAGTCGACTCCCGTTCTGTCTTCATCAGACAAAACAGTTCAGGAAATCTGATCAGCTGTTTATTGCTTTCACAAAATCAAAACTTGGTAGAGCTGTCACCAAAGTTACACTCTCACAATGGTTGTCAAACTGCATTTTCATAATAAGTAGGGTTTGCCTTTACAAGCCAAACCAAAAGCTCATTCATCAAGGGCAATAGCCACCTCAATGGCCTTTTCAGAGAGACTTCAAATCAATGACATTTGTGCAGCATTTACTTGGTCCACAGTCCATACATTTGTGTCTCATTATAAACTGGATATACGATCCAGATCTTGCTCTTCCTTTGGTTCCACCACCCTCACAAATGTCCTTCTGTGATAACACCCATAAAGACAGCTTGAGAACCTGTCCCATATGTTGAATTGGATGAAGATATGAAAGTTATGTACATACCATAAGGCTGGATCCATGTTGTCTGATTTTCGCCCAGTTCAATCTCCCTTCTTCCCTCCCTCTTGCCTAGATACCAGTTTTAACACACATGGCTTCGAGATGACTGGGTGGTTCACCCTGTCTGTGAACAGTCCTGTCTGACTGTTACCATGTTCTCTGCTTTGTTCTTGGTTTTTATATTCAAATATATGGTCATAATTAGGTCTTATTTGTATTGTAGGGGGCAAACTTGATCTGAGGTATGAGGGTGGATTTCAGGGAATTATGGAAAGGAGAGGAGTCAGAGCCCTGGAACCGTGAACGCTTCAAAGTCTGTGCTGAGGTCAGATCCTGTCAGATCTGGCAACCCATATGTTGAACTGGATGAAAGCCCGATAACATGGATCTGTCATTATGGTAAGCACACAACTTTTATTTCTGCATTATTTAAAATGTACTTTCCACATAAAAAGTCAAGTCTTTCTTTTTACAACAGATGTTTTACTAGGAACCTGCTGGGCAGTGTGATGAAGTCTGTTTATATTCATGACAATATGCAGCAGTTAATTTTTTTTTTTACTGACCAGTACTCAGTCTTTTCTGATACTTGCATTTTCTAAGCATCCTAGGACTGCATGCCTACAAGTATAATGATGATACAGAAGGCCATATGACATAGAAAGAAGCTTTAGCATTTCTAACAAGTTTGTGTAAACCTTTGGAGGACCATTTTGATAAAAAAATATTGCCCCTATTCAGGGAGTTGCTGTAGTAGAATTGTTGGCTAAGTCAGACTTATGTGCTCTTTCTTAAGTTCTAACGACAAACATACTAGTTAGAGATTGAAGAGCTGTCCTAGAATTTTAGCTGTTACAAGGTCTCTTATACCCTTTCCAAATGAGAGTAGTTCTGGTGCTCAGTGCAGATGACTAAGTCTGTGAACTGTTAATGGTTTGCTTCCTGTAGTTCAGGGTTTGATTTTTTCCACCTTCATTTGCCTGTTGTGGTAACTGAGAACAAGTCACTTAACCAGACAGTTTTCCTAGGTCATCCTTCAAAAAGAGTATTTGTGGCTTATTTGGGTAACAAAAAGAGGATCTCTGTTATCTAATAGACTGCTTAACTTGTTGAATGCCTAAACGTCGACAGCTAAGAATTGAAAACTTAAAATCTCAAACGGCCAGGTAAGCGTATTTTTTCATCGGGAAAGAATTCGCTTGGCCATGCCACACTAACATAAACTTCCAAGCTGTAAAAAAGTGGGGGCCTGTACCCCCCCACCCCCTAACTAAATATACCAACTCCGAGGTCACTCTACATTGGGGAAAGGTCAAATTCCAGATAATGACCAAACAAATTCTTTCCCCGGTGAAAAAATTCACTTGCCTGGCCGTTCGAGATTGTAAGTTTTTGACCCTTAGCTGTTGACGTTTAAGTGTTCGACAAGTTAAGTGGTCGATTAGATAATATAGACCCCAAAAAGAATATGTATTGTTTTGAAAATTATGTTACCAGTAATACTTGCCATCAGGCCATCAATGAATTTACATTAAGCACAGTGTTTTGCAAGTACACTTGAACATCATCATGTGCATTTGATACAAAAACTTTGAAGGTGTATATACCATTGGCTGTAGATAACTGTTGAATATTTTGGGGAATTTTCACTTTCTCAATAGCCAGTGGGAGAGTAGCCTGTCTGTTAAGAAAACACAGTATTGCAGAAGACCTTCAGCCACATTGTACTTCTGAATCTTGAATGGCAACTGGTTCTGGAGGATTTCCTTCTTCTTGTGGCCCTGTATTCATTTTTGGGGAAGGTTCTATTTGCTTTCCGGGGCAGTTTGCAATTTTAATGTTTTGGACAAGGATAAAAAACCTTGTTTTTGAATATCTGCTTTGCACATTTCTGCTAAAGGAGAAAAAGACTCAAATTCTAATGACAAATGTCACGTGTCTACAGTGGTGAGGAAATCATTCTGTGTTGCACAACATATAAACAAAGATATGCCATCTAAGTCCAAGGGGAGTCATTATTTCCCTGTATTCAGCATTCATTAGACCTATCATTGAGTACATCAATGTACCTAACCAGGCATATCCAACAATGGGAGCATCCACAGAGATTCCTCATTAAAAGAATACAGGGCATAAGTAAAATGTCCTGTGCAGACTGCCTCAAGGCCCTATCCATGTATTCTGTCTCCTACAGGCTTTTGAGGGGAGCTCTATGTCTGGCATACAGGGCATTGTCAAACCCCAGTCTGGACCTCCAGCATATCCATAAAACAAACAGCACCAGAATTTCCCATTCTAAAGACGTAAGCCTTGACTGTGATATAAGTAGGACTTGCTGGAGAGAGATGTATCCCAGAGACTACCTAGCCTGTGGAACAGGCTCCCCATCCATGGGAAATTAGAATTCCTCCCTAATCCAGTTCAAGTGCAACTTGGACAGTTGGATGGGAAACCAGAAATTCACCCCCTGGTTTGGCACCTATGTCTCTAATGGACACAGGTAACCTGTAAATGGCTCATTTTCCAGGCCCATGCTTGCACTTATCAAAGGTATCAGAACTTGTTAGAGGATTGGGATGCATGGCTAGGCTTAAAATGGTTCTTGTGGTTGTTAGCCTAGTAAACACCTATGAAGCAGTGTAGGGTTAAACGTCATTTTTGAAGATGTATATAGTTTTGTGTCTTTGTTCTAAATTAATAGGGGATGGGATGTTTTGAAAATGTTTTTAGTTTTTTTGTTTGAGAATTTTCATTAAAACAAAAAGTCTTGAAAAATGTAGCATAGGTTAAATGGCGATGAGAAGAAACAACTGTACAAAAGATCAGCATGCAAAGCAGTTTGTGTATGTAAAACAAAAGATGGGAATGCATATTCAAAAAAGCTGTAATGTATAATAGGTAGGGACAATAGCTTTTTATCATAATGGCTGTGCTGTCTATATTATCCTAGAATGTAAATGGCCTTACAGGTATGAACAAAAAGTAGAGTACTGAATTATATTAAAAATACAGAGTACAAGTAGCAATGTTCAGGAAATGCATTTGGAAAGAAATAAGCATGTGAATTTGACAGAGAGAGGATTTTCAGGATAGCTGTTAAGCAGAATATCAAGAACAAAGGAAAACGGGAGTAATTTTCGTAATTGCTTGAGTGTCCCTGATAGTGATAGAAGAAGAAAAAGGACAATAATGTTAGATTTGTGGTAGTAATTGGCTACTGGCAAGGGAGGAGCTTTATGCTGGTGTGTATTTATATTCCGCCAAGAACTGCTATTCTGGAGCTTAAGAAAATTTTGGGAGAAATAATCAGCTTTCAGTTGGGACTGGAACTTGATTAGCAATAACGAGGATGTATCGGGGACCTATAAGGGAAAATACAACAAAAGAGAGTAGATTTCTTAAGATATTTATGAAAATATTTAGTACAGAAGATGTGAATTCAGGAATAGGAACTCACTCAGAATTTACATTATTCCCCACAGTGCAATAACTGGGCAAAACTAGATAGAAGTTATATTTTACAGGAACATTTGCATTTAATTGAATGCTTCAATACATCCAATAGCTATTTCAGATCATGCTCCAATAAAAACGAAAATAAAAAAGCAGGGCAGTGAATTAAAAATGAGATTCTGGTGCTTTCCCACCTACTAAAGAGGGGGATTTAAGGAACAGGTACTGGAAACTATTCGAGTTATCAGGGAAGAGAGAAATATATTCAGATGTTATAGTTATTGAGTGGGATAAAATGAAAATAAAAGAAAAAAAACAGGGTAGAAATAAGAGGAAGAGACATGGTTAAGAATTGATAGGAATTAGTTGGGGGTGGCAAAAGCTAAGTACTGCAACATAAGGGAATCTCACAGAGTACAAAAAGGAGAAAATGCAGAATGCTAAAGAGAAAATAAGAGAATATCTGAATAATAATCTTGAATTTAGAAATATTGCTATTAAGCCAGTATTTTGTGATAGTAACTCCAGAGTACAAAAACTTTCAGCACACCAACTTAGGCAGCAGAAAGTAGAAAGGGTTGTTGCCAGGCTTAGGGAGGCTATAACTAGAGAAAAGAAACAGAGATCCTCTAGAGGTCTTTGGGATATTTTGCAAAGTTTGTGAAGATTTGTATAAAGCAGGGGAATGTGAAAATCAAGAAAGAGCACAAATGCAAATAATTATGGAAGACATAATTATACCAGTGAGACAAAAGTATGATGTATAATCAATCTTCAGGAAAGTCTGAAGGAGCAGATGGTATTCCTGTAGAAGTCTGGAAGTTAAGAGGGAAAAATGTGAGAAAGATCTGGAAGATTTTAACATTATTTTAAAAGGAGGGGAAGCACAAACATCTTGGAAGAAACTTATGGTGGCTGTATTGCCTAAGGATAGCAAAGACCCATCAGACTCAGCTTCATACAAACCCATTTCAATTTTAAACCATGATTATGCATTGGCTGTGTGTATACTATGTAAAGAAATGTTAAAGGAGCTGCCAAAACTGATCGATTTTGATCAGTATGGTTTTGTGGATGGGGGCAAAATATTTGACAATATTAATAGAACAATAATAATCTAGAAGGAAGTAGAATGTAAGAAAACACCGCTGTTGTTGTTGGGTCTTAATGTACCAAAAACATTTAATAAAGTTGTTGTTTGTCTTTCAGCTTTTCCCAGTTAGGGGTCGCCAGAGTGGAACTCCGGTCCACTAATGATTGGCAGTAGATTTTCACGAATGCCGAGGTGCACGCCCATTTACGCATGTCTTTCGAACGTCCACCCAACCGCGGGGAGGACATGCAGACTCCACACACAAGGTACTCCCAACACTCCAACCGAGAATCGAACAGGAGAACCACTTGCTGTGAGGCAACAACGCTACCGCTGCACCACCACAGTTGTCGTAAGCTGGGATTTTATGAGTAAGGCAGTGGAAGCATTTACATTCCCTAATGCAATAATAAGGTTAATTAGGAGGGTATATAAAGGATTGGAGGCAAGAGTTTAAGTGGGAGGGTTCCTCTCTTATAAGTGTTTTTTGAACAAAGGACCCAGGCAGGGGTGTCCTCTTTCCCCTTTATTTGCTTCTTAGTTAGAGCCATTGGCAAAGAAAATTAGGGTCTCAAAAAGGCAAGGATATAATTGGTATGGTAATCAAAAAAAGTTGGCTTTACTTACAGATATTATTTTGTACCTGATAAATACAGAAAAGGATATCTCAGTGTTGTGGAACATTTTGAGATGGTTTTAAGTCTTTTTGGGCTATAAAATTAATTAAGATCTAACAAAGACACTAGTCGTAAGGTATGCACTCACCCACAAATTGGTTCAACAATAACTATATCTATGGTGAGCTGATAAGATTAAGTATCTAGGAGTATGGAATAAAAAAGCTTACATTATGACAGCTATGGAAATGTGGGAAGAGACTAAAGAAAAGATGATACAAAAACTGAGAAACTGGAAACTTGTTTATGGATATGGATAGCAAGATACAAGCAGTGAAAATGTTTTTAGTCCCTTTAATTTTGTATATGGGTTAGTCATATTTTTATCACCCATAGGAGAAGTTATGGACAATAGTAAAGAGTTGAAGGAATTTATCTAGAAGGAGAAGGCAAGAATTAACAGGGATAAGTTGATCCTTCTGGTATGACAAAGTGGTTTAGGATTATCTAATTTGAAGGGATTTTTTAGAGCTAAACAGTTAAGGCTCACATACATAACACAAGCAGAAGATTATGATTCAAAATGGAAAGGGATATCCATGAAGTTTCAGGGGAAGTTCAAGAAATAAAGAGAGAGTGGGACTTCGGATACAGATTATTAAGGAGGGTAATAATAACCATTCAGATTATTATATCCATAAAGAAGCAGAAAATATTCTAAGAACTACACCAATGCAAGAATGAAGGAAGGAAGAATATTTTGCCGATAGGAATGCCTGCAAGCAGGGGTACAGAAAATAGGCTAGAGGGGACTAGAATTTACTGGAGAAAATTGGCAAAAGAACCAAGATATTGGGAGCAAATAAGAGAGGGAAAGGTATTAGAATGAATGAGGCCAAGAAGACCTTTGAACTGCAGCCTAGAGACTGCCTTTCCTATCAAGGGTTGATGATAGAGTACAGGCAAAGAGAAAGGGATAATGGAATCTGAATTTAAAGGCCTTTGCTGGTTGGATTTTTAGTCAAGTCCAGATTAGAAGTTGGTGTTAAAAAAACAATAGTTAGCATGGCATGTAAAAGATTGCATGCTGAGTATAAGTCTGCTGCAGTGTCTTTGTTTGTCTCCTGAATAGTCTAAAACATGACCTACCAGGACTACTTTTGAGGCAGTCTTCAACTACAGCCTCAAAACAGGTTACATAGCAAGTGAATGGAGGACAGCAGCAATCATCCTTCTTCAAAAGAGCCAACAGTCAGCTGACCCCAGAAACTACAAAACCATCAGTCTGAAGGTTTCTAATATACAAAGCCTTGGAATGAATTATCATGGAAATGATCAACAAGGACATAGGAGATATACAGACACTGGACCCATGCCATTTTGTCTTTGATAAGGGAAGGTTGTTTCTACTTATCCTAATTGATTTCTTTGAGAAGGTCACTGAAGCAGTGGATTAGGATAAAACAGTGCATAGCACATGCCTTGACCTGGCCAAGGCATTCAGTGCAATACTCCGCTGAGCATTGTTGACATACTGTCCAAACTAGACATGAAACATAACTTGCTGGATTGCTGGCTGGTTCATAGGTAGGATCCAAGAAGTCAGGATTGGTGGACCACCTCCACCAAAGACACCAATCATCAGCAGAGTTCCTCAGGGCTCTGTGCTGAGCCTGCTTCTGTTTAGCGTCTGCTTCTTCGAAGTCAAGGGTAATGTGAAAGGCCTTTGGCTTACCCAGTTCGCTGATGACTGGAAATTGGGAGATGATATAGGTTTCCTCCATGACACCAGTATCTTGTAACACAGGCAAATGTCTGGTGCCAAAGCACTGGTTTAAATCTCAGTGCCAAGAAATGCATTATAATTCCATCTGAGAAATTGTCCACCAATGTTAATTACTCCATTGATAAAACACCTCTAAGAGGTAACCCGGTAGTTAGGGAAATGAGAACATACAGTGGATGTAAAAAGTGTACACACCCCTGTTAAAATGCCAGGTTTTTGTGATATAAAAAATGAGACCACAATAACTCATTTCAAAACTTTTCCCACCTTTAATGTGACCTATAACCTATACAGTTCAATTGAAAAACAAATCATTTAGGGGAAAATATATGTAAAATAAATGTACAATAAGGTGGTTGCATAAGTGTACCCACCCTTAGATTAATACTTTTTGAAGCACCTTTTGATTTAATTACAAGATTCAGTCTTCTTGGGTAGGAGTCTATCAGCATGGCACATCCTGACTTGGCAATATTTGCCCACTGTTTTTTGCAAAAGCGCTCCATATCTGTCAGATTGTGAGGGGATCTCTTGTGCACAGCCCTCTTCAGGTCACCCCACAGATTTTCTATTGGATTTAGGTCTGGGCTATTCCAAAACTTTAATTTTCTTCTGGTCAAGCTGTTGTTCTGTTGATTTGGATGTAAGTTTGGGGTCATTGTCGTGCTGAAAGGTGAAATTCCTCTTTATCTATAGCTTTCTATCAGATGCCTGAAGGTTTTGGGCCAAAGGAGATTGGAATTTGGAACTGTTCATAATTCCCTCCACCTTGAATAAAGCCCAAGTTCCAGCTGAAGAAAAGCAACTCCAAAGCATGATACTGTCACCACAATGCTTCACCATGGGGATAATGTTCTTTTGGTGTTGCAAAGTGTTGTTTTTGCGCCAAACATACCTTTTGTAATTGTGGCCAAAAAGTTCAACCTTGGACTCATCAGACCATAATATATTTTCCATGCTTTTGGGGAGACTTGATGTATTGTTTTGCAACTTTTAGCTGGGCCTGGATATTTTTCTGTGTAAGAAAAGGCTTCTCTCTTGCAACCCTACCCCATAGTCCAGACATATGGAGAATATGGGAGATTGTTGTCACATGTAGTACACAACCAGTACTTGCCAGAAATTGCTGCAGCTCCTTCAGTGTTGCTATAGGTCTCTTGGCAGCCTCCCTGACCAGTTTTCATCTTGTCTTTTCATCAATTTTGGAAGGACCTGCAGTTCTTTGCAATGTCACTATGGCCCCATATTTTCTCCACTTTTTGATGACTGTCTTCACTGTGTTCCATGGTATATCCAGTGCTGTGGAAATTTTTTTGTACCCTTCTCATGACTGATACCTTTGAACAATGATATCCCTTTGATGCTTTGTAAGCTGTCTGCAAGCCATGGCTTTTGCTGTAGCAGACTGAGTAAATTTCAGGAACATCCTACTAGGACAGCTGAATTTTATTGGGGGTTAATCAGAGTCTCTTTAATTGATGGCAGGTGTGTACCCAAGAAGACTGAATGCTGTAATTAAATCAAAAGGTGCTTCAACAAAGTATTTGTTTAACGGTGTGCACACACAACAAAGTATTAATTTAAGGGTGTGCACACTTATTCAACCAGCGTATTGTACGTTTTATTTTTTATATTTTTCCCCTAACAGATTTGTTTTTCAATTGAATTGTACAGGTTATAGGTCACATTAAAGGTGGGAAAAGTTTTGAAATGACTTATTGTGGTCTCATTTTTTTATATCACAAAAACCTGGCATTTTAACAGGGGTGTGTACACTTTTTATATCCACTGTATGTAGACAGTACTTTGGCCTTCGACCATCATGTAGCAAAGATAGTAAGAAAATATTTCTGTGTCACCCAATTTATAGGTAAGTGTATGGCATCCAGGTCCAAAGAAGTTAGACTTCCCCTCTACTCAACCCTTATCAGACCCATCATTGAGTACAGTGCCCCCTTTGGCATGTACCTAACCAGACACTTGCAGCAGTTGGAACACACACAAAGGTTCCTCACCAGGAGAATCCAGTGCATGAATACCCTGTCCGATAAGTATTGTCTAAAGGCCCAAGCTCTGTACTCAGTATTTTACAAGCTGCTGAGAGGCAATCTATGCCTGGCTTATAAGGCATCCTCAGATCTAGCCCTGGTGGATCTTTCACATGTCTGCAAAATAAACAGCACCAGCAACACTAGATCCAAGGATGTGAACTTCACTTGTAACATAAATAGAACATGCTGGAGGGACAGATATGTGACTCAAATGACCCCCTTTTTATGGAATAGGCTCCTCATCCTTGTGAAGCAGAGTTCATCCCTGACCCATTAAAATAAAACCTTGACCAATAGATGAGAAATTGCAGATTCACACCTGGTCTGGCTTCCAGTTCTCTGATGGACAGAGGCTGTCAGTAAGTAAAATGTTCTGTAATTAACATCCACCCATAAATCCCTTAACTACCTTCTTACTAACATATCCCCACCCTAATAGACACCCAAGGTATTCTGAGATAAATTGGCCCTGGGATGTACGGTTAGGCTTATAAAGGCCCATTAGTCTTGTAACAACTTGTGAATGTGTAAGAATCAATCGGAGGAGGTTAGAAAAGATTGAGAATAGACACTGCAAAAGCAATTTACAAGAGTACAATGGGAGGACATACGTATGGCTTCCAAGTATACCACAACCTCCAGAAGATTTAGGATCTTTGCCTGGAAGTGTTTCTATAGATGTTTTTATACCCCAAGCATACTTCAAAGAATTTTTCGTCAGGCAGACAGCAAATGTTGGAGGTGTGATGGGGAAAAAGGGGTATCTGGGAACGTTTTAGGAGTGTAATGAATTGACAGTTTTTAAAAATTCATTAGGGGAGTACTCTGTCAGAAATATTGGGTGAGCAAACGGCTGTAACTAAGGCTATGATTTTTTTGAGCTGGGACACAGAATCTATATTGCCTAGACATAGTAAGGCCTTATTAACTTTTTTTCTGTTGACTGACAAAAAAGCAGTTACTAGAACAAGGAAATCAAAGTATTCAAGTACTGAATATTATAGAAGAGGAAAGAAATGGAAAAGATTTCTTTAGAAAAGGGAAGGAGCAAATTGCATAGAAATAAATGGAAATTGTGGTAACAATACATGCAGAATAATGTTGAGGAGGAAGGAGGAGTGAGGTTTAAGGGGAAGCAGGAATTAGCAATTTGTGTAATGTTGAACTGATAACTGCAAAAAAAAAAGAAATGAAGTGCGATGCATAATGTGTGTCAATGGAAAATGTTTAATATAATTTTTCTTTTCTGTTATTCTATTTTTGCCAGTGTCTTAAGATATAATTTGATAAAGGTGTTAAAAATGTGGTCTAGCTCTTTTAGTAAAGCAGAAAACATAAAACCAGGAAATCATATTTTAAAGGATACTTT
>NC_056730.1:491041377-491163877 GCF_019279795.1 Protopterus annectens | reverse complement strand
TAGACTTGGAACAACTATTAGATTTGGACCTGTGTAGGTCATCCTCCTAAGAGTGTAGTCAAACCAGTACAAATGGTGAACTTAATTTTGATGCTTAAAATGTAGTGTTAATTATGGCATAATGTGACAGACGTAAACTGTTACCTTCTTCCTCCATCCTCTAACAGTAATGTTTCACTTACATTGTCTTGTGTATTATAAGTGTAATTGCTAATGTTTTGCATTCAGTACAATTTGGAGTTTTGAGAAAAGTTCTGTGAATAAATCTGTTTTTGTGAGGCATGTTGTTCTTCTGCTGTCAGTATTTATTTTTGTTTTAGTTGACCTTAGATACTGATATTTTAGATGCCGTACACTGTCGATTTGTTTTTGCTAGAAGGCTCTGTCCTCCTTGCTTAAGTGTGCACTTTCTGTCATTGTTTAAATGTTTCCTAGCAGTGATATCTATATGTATTTCTTTATCAAAGCCCTGCTGTACTTGTAGGTAATACAGTGCTGTTGGATGACTTGAGTAAGGGCCACGTCTGCCGAACCAATGAGAATTTTAAGTTAACCAGTGAATAAATAATATTTTAGAAGAATTATATTTTAGTGTTTGATGATAAAGTGCAAAGTTTGACTGAGGTCGCAGTGACAGAATTTGCTAGTTGCTGGCAGTGTTCATTAGTGCACTACATATATTTAGTTGGTTAATTTTCAGGGAAAACATTTCAGGTTAATTTTGCGCAAGATGAGGGTGAACAGGGTATCTGTTAACAATACATACTTCTTGGAAAAACATCAGTCTCTCCTCTCTCTTTAAAGGTTTATTTTCCATAAAGATTTTTTGAAGAAGGGTTTTATTTTATTCATTTGTTAACTGGCTAAGCCCTAAGGACACAGGCATCACTTTTCAGAGGGGGCCGGGAAGTACTGTCTGCTTAAGTGACTTGCTTGGACTCCTAATGTTGACAAGCAGAGGTGGAAGGAATCAATTCCTCTGTCCCTCACAGCAAAAAGCAGCTTTCAGAGCCTTTATGTTTTGTGTAACTGACCGACAATTACATTTCCAACAAACAGAAAAGGTACAAACCTGTCACACCTTTCCCATTAAGCAGAACAAATATGCTGTAAATGACTTTACAGGATCAAAAGGCTTGTTTAAAGATTATTGTCCCAACAAAAAAGAATACAGAACAAAGCTCCTCTTCTGACTTTGTTGAGCTTGAAGAGGTAGTTCTTATTGCAGTGCAAGTTTTGCCATGTAATGGGGAAGTGTTGATTGCATGCTTTCAGGGGTCTGGTTTAGCTGCATTACTAATTATAGCATATGCTATTACTAGGGTTTAGAATTCCTAGTACCCAGAACTTCATGTCCTCTAAAGAGGGAGAATCAAATATGGCTCAAGCAACTGCTACTGCAAAAGCCCTATCATAATACTACTTTACCTTTGGGCATTCCCACAACATGTAAAAATGTAAATTAATAATTGTACTTCTTCCTTCATACACCTCCAGCAGCTTTGTAGTATCTCGTTTCCGTTTGTTCTGTTGAACTGATGAAATTTGCCATTGGGTTATTTTTTGTCATTTTTTAATAGCTACTAACTAGGCTGGGAGTATAATTGTCTAACGTATGCTGTTTAAGTGCATTATGCCATTCCTGCTGAGCGAGTCTTATGTTTTCTCCCTTTATTTCATATTATTTAATAACTCTATATTTGATCCTTTTGGAAACCTATACAGAATAAATAGTAAAGATGGGAGTTGGTAGTTCATTAGGATGTTTATCACGTAGATCTTGGGGTTATTCCTAAACTGTGTCCCAAATCTGTAAACCTTACATATTGCCATCAGCAATATTCTAGATTATGCAGACCCTTAATTCACTCAAGGGTAGTACTTGGATGATGACTACTTACTACAAACAAAAGGTCACAAGCAGCAAACAAGTTCTAAAAAAGGATTTATTCCAAAAGGACTATAAATGTAAGTGCTTTCGTCTTGCTTCAATGACCACATATGCAAGGTTTCTTTGTCCTTTTTAAATAACATCAATAGTCTTGAGTACAAAGACCATATTGCATTCCTGACTATCGATGTTAAAGACCTTTACACGGTTATACCTGTCGACATAGGTATTGAATGGGTATCCAGTTTTATGCTGGATAAGGGTAGTACCACGAGGGAAATCGAGCTGGTACAGGAATTCCTGCATCTGATTTTAACTAACAATAATTTCATGTTTGAGGGGAGGTACTTCTTGCAAAAGACAGGTGTTGCAATGGGCGCTCCATGTGGAGCAAGTTTTGCCAAGCTTGTGATGGCCCATTGGGAGCAGCATTTTGTTTTTAACAATAGCACATACAGGGATAATATTGTCTATTACACTAGATATTTGGATGATGTGTTTATTATAAAAAAGCAAAAAGACACGTTGGTCACACACAGCAGGCAACTTTAATCCAAAAATAGTAAGCGCTTTCACAGAATCCTTCCGCTTCATCAGACTAACAGTGAATGCAAAGAACATCACATTTAAAAAGGTTCACTATACCAAATTAACCAGTCGACAGTTATGCTAGTAATTAGAGTCCTATTAACACTAAAAAGGCCATAGTTGCAATACCTAATATAAAATAGAAAATAGCTACATTCATTTCAAGTAGGTGAACATATATAACATTTAAATACATTATATGCAAGATGCTTTATAAATAAAAACAATAGCATAAATATAAATCTATATAAAATATTAATGTAAAATCAATCAATTAAATCACAGTACAACCATTTATAAAATTAATTTTGATGCTTAAGGGCCCTGGCTTTAAGAAAGGGTTTAAGGGATACTTTATTATTAAGGCCTGGTGGCCTATCAGCTTAAAATTTCAGTATCCATTCCTGTTCTGAGGCTTCAGTATTATTGCTCAAATTACCCCCCCCCCCCCATTAATAGGGACCACCTCAAGCACTAAAAATTTAAATCTATGAGCAGGTCCCTCTTTCTGTACATGTACAGCTAATGCAATTCTCTCTTTCACATTCTTAATGTCACGCATGTGCTCTAGAATCCTGTCTTTTAAATGTCGGTTAGTCTTACCTATATAAAAGGCAAAACACTGTACACAGTAGCTAAAATAAACCACATTCTTGGTATAACAATCAGCATAAAAATTAGCTTCTATTGTAAACCCCTTCTGTGGGTGTATAAATTGTCTCCCAACATGTATACTAGAGCATGCTGTGCATCTCCTACATGTTTAGGTGCCAAGTCTGTCCGACTGAATATATTTAGGTACAACTTTCACGGAGGTTGGCAACACTTTTTTTGTTAGGAACAAAAATACTATATAAATAAAAGATTTAATTGTGCATCCAGAGTGGTGGTGTATTTGGTCAGTTGTAGGCTCTATCCTTGTTTCTATATCGGTAAGACAGATCGTAGATTCAGGGACAGTGTCTATGAACATATTTATAGTATTAGGAAATCCAGGTTAGAAAATGCATTGACCAAACATGTCCATGAGCATCCTCAGTGCAGTTTCACCTTCAGGGTAATTGATCAGATAGAACAAAGACCTGGGGGGGGACCCCTTACTCTGAAATTGGAACTGTGCGAGTTATTATGGCAAATAAAATTGAATGCTTATAATGCCCCAGGATTGAATGATTTGCGCTCCTTGTCTTGTGTTCTTAAACTAAGGAGCTTACAAAGATAACCTGATGTGTCCCATTTATTTGATACACACAGTTTTTTGTATGATTTTTTTCTGCCTCTTTTGATTGTTTGCATTAGTAACACTTCACATGTTTTATTTAACACTTAATTGTATTTTTTCTGTATGATTTTATTATAGCCTTCTTTGAAAATATATAATATATATATATATATATATATATATATATATATATATATGTTTTTTGAGAGAAGTTTTAAAAGGTTATTCATGATCATATGGTTCAGTATTTTGGTTCCGTGATTGTTAATATAGAATGTTTAATATGGTTGGGTTAGTTTATATTTTGTTTATTATAGTGCATATTTTTATCTGTGGTGAGGTATACCTTTTAGATTTTAATTCATGAAGTCATGTGACAAAACTGAAATGCATTTTAAATGGTTGTATTTTGTTTGATGTTTTTTGTCTGAAGAAGTCTTGGTCATTGAAGCAAAACGAAAGCGCTTACATTTATAGTCTTTTTGGAATAAAACCTTTTTTAGAACTTGTTTGCTGCTTGTGGCCTTTTGGTTATAGTTTGTAGTTGTTTTTTTCGCTAGTTTGTCATTAATACTTACCATGTAAAATAGAAATGCAAATATTGGCTGTACAAGAAAATTCTGGTGGGACTTAGCTGGAGATGGTTTACATTTATGTGATGTGATCCTCAGACATGTTTTAACTGCTTTACTATGAATGACAGATACCGATGGAATACTGTAGCTAAAGACAGTCATTTGCCATTTTTAACAGTTTAGAAAGAGTTCTGACATTACTAATAACAGAGCAGACAACACCATTTTATAGGCTCTTTTTTTCTAAATTTACTTCTTGCCTTCTCCATTTTAGTTACTGATCAAAAAAATCAGAAACACTGCCTAAGTTGTAATCATTTCTAAATACTTGTCACAGTCTTTACAACACACCCTTTCATTGTCCACTTCTGTGCTTCGTTCTACTGTTTCCTGCAACCCTTAGTTCTCCTTTAGTTAAAGGACCGCTACCTCCGCCGATGTGCATTTTTTCAGAGTTGTATCTGTCATATCACAATGGTATGATGTCAGTCACACTGTTCAAAATAATGAATTTCATCAACTGAATTGTTTTTCCATTCCTGACTACATGTAAATGCTTTTGGTATGTTAATTGCATGGTTAATTTCTCTGCATTTTTATATTCTGCAGTGTGCTGACCACTGGAATCTCTAACAAGTGGAAAATATCCTTTGGTCATGCTTTTTGAGTTCTGTCCCAGATATTGTAAAACCAAGTGACTACTTGTAAAGAATTCATTAGGTTTGATTAGAAACATAGCACAAAGAAGGATTTATACATAATTTCTTTGCAATTAAAGTATTCTATGTTATATATAGGCTTAACTTTGTAATGCCTCCCAAGTAGCATGTAGAACAAATTTAAGAAGTTCTAATTATAAATATAAATGTAAAAATCATTTTCATTAAGTATAACAGTTCCATGAGTTCTTAAATTTTATTCACCTTTCTCTGATGTAGGTAAACTGAGACATAAATTGTATCAACCAGTGTCTTTGTTGTTTATAGTTGTGGGATAGTGGCATGTGTTAATTGCAATTATTCCAGTTTATCATTGCTAATTAATTGAAGATAGGTTACATAGATGGTTGGTCTGGAGCGCTGTTTGATTATAAATTATTATGTGTGTGCTGGTATTTAATGCTGTAAGTGGAAAAAATTTGTATGGTCAAGTTCCAGCATTTGCAAAGAACTTGTCTTATTCTGAATGCCCTTGTCCAGTACCAATAAATAATTTTCTATTTCTCTGAAATGGCTCTGAATGCCCAGTGTAGCACTTTATAATGTTTCTAGGACAGTAGCCGACAGTGTGCTATGCCTAGTGTATACCAGTTTTATAACACAAACATAAACAGTAACTGTTGCTTTTGGGGCCCTGCAACATCAGAACATAGATCTAGTATCGGGCAAGAAGTTCCTAGTTAACTGTCATATTTTTTTTTTTTTTTTTAACTGCCTCGGCCATCCCTTACGCCATTTGAATTGATGTTGCTGTCAGTAACCTGCACTGGCTTGGTTGGTTGTATGGCATTAAGGGCTGAATGAAGACCTGACTGCACCCTGGTGCCACAAGTTCTACTAACAACCTCGGCACTGGAGGAGCCAGTTGGGATGGGAGAGGATTGAACAAGCAAACTCTGCTCATCTCCTCTAGTGAGAAGGTTGTAGGGGCACATTGGAGGACAGAGCTGTTGTCATCGCATATCTGGTGGAGAAAAAGCACCTGTAATGAACTGTGTAATCGAAAAAGTGGATGGAGTTCCCTGAGAGGTTGTGCCACTCACCTGAAGAGGGTGATGGCCCCACATCACTCCCCTCGTGTGTCTCAGAGTAGTATATTAACAAATACCCTGATGACTGTCTGCTTAATGGCTGTGCTGCAATTAACTGAAGGGTCACAATGATTAGCTTGATTGCCAGCAGACATGAGGGACGAGGCAAAGCCAGAAGTAGCCTGCATTGCCTTGGTTATGCAGAATAGCAGATGTGCTGTGCCTGAGCATTGGTACTTATCTCCTGCTGTTGACTGTGTATAGAATTATTAAGGAAAGCCAAGAGTAACCACAAAGCTGTCAGCACAGATTTGTAAGACTTCCACTGTCTGGGTCACTGTGGAATACTGTCTTGTTTAGTTTATTCCCAGAAATTATTGCTCAAATCCTGCAAGGCCTCCTCGTGTGGTTTGGGTAGTGGCTTGCTTAGTTCTAGGTCAGATTTGTGAGTTTCAGTCCTACAGTGGGATAGGGCTCAGATGTGGTGGTAGGATTGCTGCCAGAATGATGGTTAAATAGCTAGGAGAAATAAAGTTGAGAAGTGTTCCTTCTCAGCCACACGTTAAGAATGTTTACTAAAAGTGTGTGTTACTTAACTTGATCTTTACCATACTTCTGGCCACTGTTTTACACTGGTAATGTTTCAGAATTTAAGAGAACATTATGTCTGACTGCAGCATTTCAAAGCTTTGAACATTATAAAAGTGAAAGTGCTAAACATATCAACATTCTATGTTATATATAGGCTTAACTGGCTGTTTATTTTCTGGATACATGCATGTACAATAGGCAGTATTCTTTACAGTTGCACTTTCTTTTCTAAGACCATAGATTGCTTTCATGCCATTAGAGATGATTTTACAGTGATGAACTGCGAGCATGGATGTGGTTTAGCAAAGATTTACAGATTTAAAACCAGGGGAATGTTTTAATATTTTTAAGAAACAAGCCAAGAACACCATATCTGCAGGCAAGCTTTATATACATTATAAAATGGATAAGGAAATGAGGCAGTCGTTTGCTGATTACTTGTACATCAGATCATTACTATGTACTGGTAAAATAAGCTCCTCCAAACCCTGAATGCAGCCATACCTCTCAAGTGTACTTCATTACGAGGAACGTACCTCATTTAGGGTCTTAAAAAGTTCATGTTCCTCGAAGTTCCTCAAAGTGAGAGTGTCGCGCATTCAGTGTTAGGAATTTTTTTAAGTGAAATCCATGGTAAATAGAAATTAATCATATTAATTCGTTAAAAAATCTTCTTTATAAGTAAAATCAGCATATTTTAACCATCCTATGATCTTCCTAGTTGAAGTTGTTAGTAAGCCATTAGTATGTGTTCCACATTTTGCCCATGTGTTCCACATTATGAGGCCTAGTGTTCCTCATTTTAGAGATGGAAGGTTGAGAGCTATGAATGCAGCACAGGTAACTTAAAAGGGCATATGATTCAGAACAGCTCCTCCATTACATAGATGGCTTCTGCCTTTACTGTAAATGAAAAACTTGAATGGGACTCTAAAACTGACCAAGTAATAAATAAAACAATAATATTAAATAACATTTCTCTTACTATCATAATTTCTTTATACACATAAACACAACAGGAAAACAGTTTGATACTGTCTGTAGTTTTGATTGCATGTGTTCCATTGCTAGCAGTGGGCAGGCCTCTTCCCATTATTTTAATTTCTTTTTAAGGTGCTTGCTTCGGCAGCACATATACTAAAACTGGAACGATACCGAGAAAATTAATTTCAACCATCCTATGATCTTCCTAGTTGAAGTTGTTAGTAAGCCATTAGTATGTGCTCCACATTATGAGGCCTAGTGTTCCTCATTTTAGAGATGGAAGGTTGAGAGCTGTTTTCACTGGCAGTTATATAATTGAGTCCCAAGCTGCCATTTGAGTCTTCAAGGTGTGCGCAGAATGTTGAAACAGTAACACTCCATGGAGGATATTCCATTCTTTCAGTGTTGAGGAAAACTAGGAAACGTGAACTGGAGTGATCCTTTGTGATAACCATATAGAAAAATGAGGACGTGCTTAACTGTTGAGGAGACTAAACAAAGCCATTTAGACATATTTCAGATGTTTATATATAAAAGCATAAATATATTTTAACCTTGTGTGGGGGTTTTAAGATGTTACCACTTAAAAAAGACAAATGTCTAGCTCTCTGGCATGACACTTGGCTATGACCTACATGATTCAAGTTTATATAGCAGGTCAGGTGATAAAGAAACCTGCTGGAAGGAGTGGGAGTGAGTTGTCACCATAAGCTCTGTCATTTCAGGGGCTGGGTGGTAGCATGGTCTAAAGCACTGCAGAAGGTGCTTTACCTTATGGAAGTCAGGAAAACACCATGTGCAAAATACAGGCATGGGTTCATGTCTGCCCCCCCAAAAAAAAAATCCAGAAACCATGTGTGTATCTAATCCTCCCCAATTTTCATTGGATAGCAGCAGTTTATTTGGTCTGGCTCAGGGTTTAATTCAGGCTATTGATCTTTATTGTAAAGTAGCTTCTGGTAAAAGAAAGAGTGATTCCTCTTTTCCAGAAGAGATTCAAGATTCTGAATCTGAACAGGAAGATTAAGGGACTACTTCAGTTTTTTTTTCCATAGATTTATGATTCAGACTCAGAGGAGAGCTTAGTTTCTTTTTCTTCCTTTGGGGGTTTCTCTTTCTTTGAACTATTCCTAGAATGCACCAGCGTTTTCATTGGGAGAACACTTGGGTTTCTCATTCCTCAGAAAATAGCATGAGTTATTACAGATGAATTTTCCAGAACCTACGCCCATTCCTCCTGTTCTGCTGCTATAGAGGATATGTGTGTGTGTGTGTGTGTGTGTGTGTGTGTGTGTGTGTGTGTGTTACTGTCTCCAGTTTTCCCAAAAGTCAGTGAGCTGCTCTTAAAAAGGCAAATAGGATCAGTTCCTCAGTCTTTTAAATTTGTATACACTATTACCAAACCTGACCCAGCCGCTATAGACTTAGATTATCCCACTACTGCTAAGAATTTAGTGAATTGTAATCCTACTCTTTGTGCTAAGGATAGAAAAATTATTAATAGGAATGGGAAAAAGTGTATACTTCTGCAAATTTGATTTTCAGAATTTTGAATTGTCAGGCTCTTGTGTTAAAGTTTGTTCTGGCAAATTGTGAATGTAAGAGGAATGTTTTATCTGCAGATGTCCTTCAAGGATGCATCTGCAGTCCTTACAAATGGGTTGTCCTGCCGTCAGGCAGCCCTTCGGTCGGCCGGATTCCAAAGTCTGGGTCTGGCCTAGGCTGGTGTCGCACTTCACCCGACGTCATAGCTGCAGTTCTTCGGGTATAAAGGCATCAGCCGACGCCATTTTCCTCAGTCTTTCTTACCGCGTGGCGCCCGAAGCAGAAGCTGTTCGCAAGTGCCGGTCGGTCAGAACCAGAGATTACTACTACAAGTACCGAAGACTTCTAAAAAGCTAAGTACCCCGTTGGGGACTCTTTCTTGCCTCAGCCGATGTCAGAAATAGTGAATAACTGTTTAAATTGTGGGAAACAAATACCTCATAAAGATTTCCACTCTTACTGCTTACCTTGCTTAGGCCCAGACCACGACGTAGCAGCTTGTCTAGCCTGTGCTTCTTTCAACCGACGAACGCTTAGACGTCGATCTGAATTTGCTGAAGAGTTTTTCGGCTCCGCTTTTGCTTACATTATGCCGTCGGATACTCCGACCACGCAAATTTCTAAAAAACGCAAGGAAAAGGACCGACACTCGCAGTCCACGGTTTCGGCGAAACCGCGGTTAAGCCAACGCGAGTGTCTCGGTTTCGCTGAAACCGAGTCCACGGTTCTTCCTTCGCCGAAAGCTTGCCACTTACCGAGGCCTCATCCAGCTTGGCTGAATCTGCTACTGAAATCCCACCTGCTCCTGCAGGTTCACAGGATTTATCAGATACTATCCCTTTGGATATTTCTACCCCTGCACGTGGAGCTGCTAGGCCTCCTGCATCCATGTCGATTAAGGCCTTTGCCAGGGCTAAAGCAGCAAAACTACCAAAACTGTGCCTGCTAAGACCCCTCTCACAGGCCCAGTTCTAGTTCACAAATGCTTAGTCTAGCAGAGGATCTCATTTCTTTGATCCGGGGATCCCAACCACATCCAGACAGGGCCTCTCACCCACCTCCAGAGAAGAGGACTAGAGTAGAGCCCCTGAGCCAGTTTCTTCAGATGGCTCCTCTGATGACTCAGATAATTCAGACCTCCAGAGGCCCCTTTTTCTCCTTATGAGGACTCTGATGCAGAAGAGTCCATTCCTTCTGCCTCTCCGCCTGAGGAATTTTCTTTTGGGGAAACCTTGCATGCTATGAGGGAACAATTTCAATGGCAGGGCCAGGATTTTTCAGACTCTAGGAAAAGGCTTAGAACCTTTTTGCATTTGCCACAGCATAGGCCTTTAGCCATTCCTCCAGTACTTACTGTTGTGGATGATGCTTTTAATGATGCTTGTACTACTTCTGATTCTCTTCCTCTGGCCCCTGCTAAGCCCGATAGGTACTACAGGGTTCCGGACACACATTATCATTTGTATAAGGCCCCTTTTGCAGATCCCGAAACTATCTCCCAGGGACCCAAGGCTGTAGCAGCTACCTCTACCAAAAACCCCCTCCTCTCTGAAAGGGAATCTAGGGCCTTAGAGAGATGGGGTAAAAAAGTTTACACTTCTGCTACTCTTTCAGCTAGGGCCTTGAACTGTCAATTCCACATGATTCAGTATCAGGAATTTATGTTAGACCAGTTAACTAAAAAACTGTCCCCGGATGAACCATTAGACAAAAAATCTGTACAGGAAATGGTACATAACATTCAGCAGGTCAGTAATCATTCCTTAAAATGCGGCTATGATGCACTGGAGGCTTCCTTTAGATCAGCCATGACTGGCACAGTGATCAGAAGACATGCATGGTTAAAAGAACAGTCCTTACCAGACCATGTTAAATCAAAGCTCCTAGATGCTCCCATGGATAAGCTCAATTTGTTTGGCTCCCCTGCACAGCAGGTGCTGAAGAAGGTGGAAGAGAAAGCAAAATCTGTCCAGACAGTCAAGGATTTCTTGCAGGTCCAGCCTCCAAGGTTTAGCAGGAACTGGCCTTCCAAGAATTGGTCCTTTCCAGACACCTCCAGCGCTCGAAGGCAGGAATAGACGCTCAAGAGGCAGGGGTCAATCCAGAGGTGCCTACAGGGGACGACAGTGGCAGGCTAACAACCAGCGAGGTACAGCCACAGATCCAGCCACCACCACCACTTCCACAGGACAATCACAGTGACTTGGCTCTGGCACCGCCTACCAGGGAACAACTAGAGGCACCCTTAGGCGGAAGCTAGCCTTATTTTCAGTAAACTGGCATTACATCACAGGAGACAAATGGATTTTACAGACAATAGACCAAGGTTACAGGTTTCACTTCCATACTCTACCAAGGAAGAGAGGAATGCCAAACCTACCTCCAAATCAGAAGACAGAAGCTCTAGAACAAATAACTCACTTACTAAGGATGAGAGCTGTAGAAAGGGTACCATCTATGGAACAAGGGCAAGGATTTTACTCCAGACTTTTCCTGGTACCAAGAAAAGAAAACCAATGGAGGCCTATTCTCGACCTGTCCGCTTTAAACACATACCTCATTGTTCCAAAATTCAAAATGCTGACCCTACAGCAGCTTCTTCCCATGCTGGGCAAGGAGTCTTGGCTGGTAACTCTAGATCTCAAGGAGGCATACCTGCACGTCCCCATACGACCAAATTGCAGAAGATACCTCAGAGTTCTTGCAGGATCAGAGCATTATCAATTCTCAGCATTGCCCTTTGGCTTATCTACTGCCCAGAGTATTCACGAAATGCCTGGCATCAGTAATTGCTCATTGCAGGCTTCAGGAATTCAAATTTACCCTTACCTGGACGACTGCCTGTTACAAGCGGACAACAAAACAAATTAACAAAAGATTTGCAAAGGGTCATTCATCTACTACAAGCCCTGGGATACACAGTCAATATAAAAAGTCAAGGCTGATACCATCCCAAAGGATAACCTTCTTGGGTGCAGATCTGGACACATCAAAACAAATGGCATTCCTGACAGTAGAAAACAGGAGCAACTCCTTTCTACTTCATGGCATTAACAAAGCAGAACCAGCTAACAGCAAGAAAAGTCCTGCAAGCTCTCGGTTACATGGCATCCTGCATAATATTGATTCCACATGCCAGACTACATATGAGAAAGTTACAGTGGTACCTAAGGAATTTATGGTCTCAGCACAAGCACAGCCTAGAAACCCAAATTCCAATAATTCCATGCCTGAAGCAAGAATTCCAATGGTGGGCTCAGGCCTGTCAAACAAACAAGGGACTGCCCTTCCACAGCACTTAACCAAGCCAGACCATCACAACAGACTCTTCAGACCTTGGTTGGGGGGGGAGCACATGCTGGACAAGTGCATACAAGGCTTATGGACTCAAGACCAGCTGCACCTACACATAAATCAAAAGGAAATGCTGGCAGTAAAACTGGCAATTCAGGCATTCAGACCATTTCTTCGACAGGGTCAACTGCTGATAAGGACGGACAACACCACAGTTATGTGGTACATCAACAAACAGGGAGGCACACATTCATACCCTCTATGCCGGATGGCAATGGACCTCTGGAATGTGGCACTGAGCTTCAACATTCAGTTACAAGCAATTTTTGTGCCAGGAAAAGAAAATATACTAGCAGACATCCTAAGCAGAACTGGTCACTGATCACGAATGGATGCTGCATCCGGACATCTTCAAAACCATTACAAGGAAATGGGGACTAACAGAAATAGACTTATTTGCATCCCCACACAATCACCAACTGAAAAAATTCTGCACAAGGACGTACCACCCACTTGCTTGGAAAGTGGACTCCCTATCTTTCAGTTGGAAAAACCTGACAGCATATGCATTCCCACCTCTTCCTTTGATGCACAAGGTGCTATTGAAGATCAAAGAAGACCGTCCAAGGATCATCCTGATAGTTCCAGACTGGCCAAGGCAACATTGGTACCCATTACTGAGGAGTATGTCTCTGGAACAAATATGGCCTCTGCCCCTAGTTCCCTTGCTGTTAACACAGAACAACTTCAAAACCTTGCATCCAAACCTGAAAACACTGCAGCTGGCTGCCTGGAACATTGCATAAGACCAAATAACCCAGATTTATCTCAAAGGGTTAAAGACATTATCTTGGAGGCTCGCAGACCCTCAACAAGAAAAAATTATTCAGCAAAATGGAAAAGATATCTCATTTGGAGTACAGCAAAAGGAGAGAATGTGTCACTGGTAAACATAGCTAACATCCTGGAATACTTGGCAGAGCTCTTCCACAACGGCCTGTCCTATTCTTCCATTAAGATTCATGCATCAGCCATTTCAGCAGAATACAACTTGGATCCTCCAGTCTTCTCACATCCTCTGCTCAGGCAGTTTCTGAGAGGAATTAAAATGTAAAACCACCTACGAAGCCACCATTGCCAGCATGGGACTTGAACTTTGTGCTAGAAAAGTTGACACTACCTCCTTTTCGAACCAGCAGCAACAGCAGAATTACAATACTTATCATGGAAAACTGCTTTCCTGCTTGCAATCACTTCAGCAAGAAGGGTATCTGAGCTACAGGCATTAATGGCAGTACAGCCCTTCCTGATCTTCCATCAAGATAGAGTGTCCATGAGAACTAATCCTACTTTTATGCCAAAGGTGGTCTCCAGGGTATCTTTAAATCAAGCTATCCACCTACCTACATTCTTCCCCAACCCACAGAACAGGGGAGAAAGACTGTTGCATACCTTGGATGTACATAGACAATTACGTTACTACCTGGACAGGACCAAGAGCAACAGAAAAACTCACCAGCTACTGGTAGCATATGCAACAGGAATGGAAGGAGGAATGGAAGGAAAAGCAATTTCAAAACAGACAATCTCTAAGTGGATAGGAAATTGCATTAGATTTTGTTACTCCTACCATGGGAAGAAAACTCCAGAAAACATCAGGCCTCACTCTACAAGGGCTACAGCCACTACCACAGCTTTTTTACGAGGAGTGGCTACCAAAGACATTTTAGAGGCTGCTACTTGGAGCTCCGTGCATACATTTGCCAAGCATTATAATTTACCTTTATACTCCAGATCCCGAGCAGGCTTTGCCACTGCTGTTTTGCAAGGGATCTTAACTACACCATAATCTTATTTCTCCTCCTCCCCCAGTTTGGCTATGGTATTCTACCCATTTGTAAGGACTGCAGATGCATCCTTGAAGGACATAGTACAGTTTTGTACCTACCATAAATGTAGATGTCCGATAGGCATGCATCTGCAGTCAGGATTACCCACCCTCCTTCCCCTCTGTGGTACTCCTAGGGTATTTGCCCATCTTGTAGCTAGCTGGGGGAATCTATTATGGTGTATTTGTTTGTATATATGTGCATACATGCTTATTTTTTTTTGTTTGCTCTCTACTATTTGGAACCATTTGCATTTATCCAAATTTAGCCTTCTTAGAGGGCACCTGGCATCTGGGGCAAGAAACACTGAGGAAAATGGCGTCGGCTGATGCCTTTACACCCGAAGAACTGCAGCTATGACGTCGGGTGAAGTGCGACACCAGCCGAGGCCAGACCCAGACTTTGGAATCCGGCCGACCGAAGGGCTGCCTGACGACAGGACAACCCATTTGTAAGGACTGCAGATGCATGCCTATCGGACATCTACATTTATGGTAGGTACAAAACTGTACTTTTCATCTTGTGAAGAAAAATCTGTTTTAACTAACTTACTTTCTTCAGTTGCACAGGTCACAACTCTTTTGCAGTTTGTGTACGACTCTGTTGATACTTCTGTCAGGGCTATGGCTGGTGATGCTGTTTTAAGGATGTTTGCATGTCCACATTCTCAGAACCTTCCAGATGATAAAAATTAGATTTTAAATTCTCCCTTGGATACATAATCAGTGTTTGGCCCCTCTGCTTCATAGATGAACAATAAGTATGATGAAAGAGGCAAGCTGATCGAAGGACTCTCTAAGATTTTTTCAGCGCTCCTTTTCCAAATTGTCCAAGGAATTTTCTTTCTCCAAAAAAAAAGCCCACAATAAACAGTCTCAACAGAATTCAGGCAGATGTTTAAGAAGAAATAGCAAGTGGGTCCCAAAAAGAAGTCTCAAACCTCCCAAAACTAAAGACGGTCGAACAAGTCTAAATGACTGTTAGAGACCTTGTGACCCCTTTTCTTCCAGAAAGTCTGAATCTCCATTTTTTTTCTCTCTGTCAACAGATTGTTTCAGACAAATGGATTCTGAAAATCATTCATCAAAGTTTCAGGTGGCAGTGGGAGGAAATTTTGCCTTTCCAGGGTCCATTCCTCATCCTCCAGATTAGACTCTTGTTTCCATCTGTTCTTCATCACATGCTGTCCCAAGAAGTGATAGAACCAGTTCTTCCTTCCCAAGGGGAAAGGGTTTTTATTCAAGGATGTTCCTAGTACCAAAGAATGAAAATGCTTGGAGATCAGTTCTGGATCTTTCTTTCCTAAACCTGTTTGTGATAGTGTCCAAATTGAAAATTATGTCACTCCGCAACCTGTTACCTCTTATTCCTCTTTCAAGCTTCCTGGTAACACTAGACTTTAAAGATCCTTGTGTGTCACATTCCTATTCATCCCAATTTCAGATGCCTCTTAAGTTTTTGTGTGTCTGGATCATATTATCAGTTCTCTGCCGTACTGTTTCAAATATCCACTCCACCAAGAGTGCTCTCAAGTCTTGCTCCAGTTATAGCTCATTGCATACTGTAGGGTATTCGCATTTTTCCAAATTTAGACGACTTGCTTATCTTTGCAGAATCTTTTTCAAAGAGTCAGGAATCTGTCTTGTGAGTGAGAGATCTCTTACATAAGCTGGGATTCCAAGGGAACATTCAAAAGTCTTTTTTGACTCTGTCACACAAGATTGTTTTCCTGGGATATCGACTAGACACCTCAGTTCAAAGAGCTTTTCTTCCCCAGGAAAAATACATCTTTATTTAGATATATTTTTAAAGTTGAAACTTCTGTCTTTGTGAGGGAATATTTCAGTATTTTGAGTCGCATGGTATGTGTGAATCTCAGTATACCCCCTGGCAAGACTCCATGTGAGAAAGATAAAGTGGTACCTTTAATCTCTTTGGTCCCAGCATCAATGCCCTTTATCTTTTCAAATCCCAGTGCTAGGATTTGTCAGAAGAGAGGTCTTTTGGTAGGGACAACAGATATCCTTAAATCTTTGTCTCTCCTTCTGCCTCCCTACTCCAAAGTAGTTAGTCAGCACATGCGCTCTAGATTTTGGTTGAGGAGCAGTTTCAGGAGGGATAAAGTCCAGGGGGTGTGGAACACCAAGGACAGATGCAAACACATAAATATCAAGGAGATGCTTGCCCTGGTCAAGACATTCAACTCCCTTAATCATCTTTGGTCTCCAGGCCCTCTTCAAGTGTGTACAGGTAATGCCATAGTCAAGTGGTACATCAACAAACAAGGGGGAACCAGGCCATACCCTCTTTGCAGACTAGCCATGTTAGCTTGGGATATAGCTTATAACCTCCTCCTCGGCAAAAATGGCTTAAAACCAAACCAGAACCTGTCACGGAAATCAATCTAATCTTGGATAGTAAACTGTGGATTGTGTTGCTAAGCAACTCTGTGCTATTTAATGCATGAGGCGTACTTCTCAGCTAGAGCGTCTTCTGCGCGGAGACATGCGTGAATGGGTGTACCTTCGTTGAAGGTTGTGCGTCAGGGCTGGTAACTCGGCACGTAAAAATCAACTACCAATCATTAGCGGACCAGAGTTCCGCTGTGGCGACCCCTAGCCGGGAGAAGCCGAAAGACACAACAACACAACATCTTTGTGTGATATACGTAACTGACACTGTATTTTCCACATAACAACTTTCAGTGATGGGTTGTGTTTTGGGATACAGCTTCACAGCACTGTTTCACTCTACAGGCATCCTACATTCCATCAGAGTAAAATTGTGTAGCAGAAAAGCTGAGCAGGGACCAGGGCAGGCCCTCATTAATGGAAACTATATTGAGGGTCTTCCAAGATTTGATCCATCTGTGGGGAGTGCCACAAGTAGACCTCTTTGCCTTCTCTCTGAACAATGAACTGGCAAAATTGTGTTCTATGACTCCATGCAAGAAGGCCTGGAAGACAAATGCCTTCTCTCTCATTTTATTTGGACAGGAATGCTTTCCTCTAATATCCAGGGTACTTTTGAAGATTCAGAAGTAATCCCCCAAGATCATTGTGATGACTCCCTTCTTTTGGAAATGGCTAGGGGCAGTTACCACATTCGCACAAGAAAAGGGGATGCTTGATAAACCCCTACATCAATCATCTTTAACTGAGATCTTTAACTAACTGCTTTTGAATGCATATTAAAACTTGAAAAGAGACCACAGCTCTTTCTCTTGCGAGTCAGACAGAAATTAGAACAGGTCAGTTAAGGAGTCGCACATAAGTTAGAACAGGTCAGTTAAGATTAATTATCTGTGAACTAAGAACTGGGGGAGTGGAGCTAGGAACTAAACCTACTATTTAAGTGGTAAATTAAAACATTTCAAAGCTTTACTGGAAAGGCTCACCCAGACTCTGGTACAGTTTGCTGTGAGGGAAAGGTTAGTTTGCTTTTTATTTGTTGTATTTTGTATTACTTTATTGCCTTTTTCTATTTCGCATGCTGTGATTTGTTTTCTTTACACTGTATTTTACTTGTATTCTGCTTTTTAACTGCATGTGAAAACTTGAAAAGAGATCACAGCTCTGTCTTTTGTGAGTCAGACAGAAATTTTTCCCGCTCTCACACCTGGTTACTGTTGTGTTCTTAAACACCACTGTCTTTCCATTTGCCTGCCCCTTATATTAATTTGACCATATATCTCATTTCCTCTCTGCTTTTACTGGCTGGTGTGAGTAAGCACAAAATTATCATTTTGTGAAATCACACCCCTTCAACTTTTAAATTGATTGGCTATCCTACTGTATTCTATAGTACTAGAATGCAAAAGTGACCACCCCCTTTCAGTCTATCTTGCTGTTTTAAAAATAGTAAGTCTCCACTAAAACTTAATTTTTTAGACAGGTGAAACTTAAGTTAGCTACTTTCACATCTAACTCCTGTAGTGCACACTGCAGTGTTTAGGATAAACCATTTTTTCGTCTTACCTTTAAGTATCTGTTGCAAGACCACCAGTTATTGGAGAGCCCACATTCTGCCTCTTAGTAGTTATCCTGGCATTAGTGCTTCTGTTTTCTCCTGGTGAGGGAAGGAGTGCAGTTGCATTATTTCCTGGAGACTACTGATCACCAAAAAGCTTAATAACTATTTTATAGGTGACAGCTTGGAATCTGTGCTTATATTCAGATCCTGGTGAGAGTAGGAGCAGAGTGCATTGACTCCTGACTCTTTCTGGTTGGAGAGTGAGTGTCTGTGCTGCCACGTACCTGAGCGGTCTGGTTGCTATTTGAGGCATCTACCAGAAAAAGGCTACAAGCCTGCAGACCCTTGCATCGTCTTGGACAAGACTGTGAATCACCAAACAGGCCGTGGCCTACTTCTCTTCTTGGGATTGGAGCTAACATTTTGCTTCTGGTGAGAGAAGAAGCAAAGGAGTATTGTATCCCAGCACATTGAAGCTGTGCTAAGACCAGCATTAGTAGTAGCCAGGCAATAGCCATTCATGCGACTCCACTCTTTTCATCATTTTTGACAAGCTAATTCTTTATTTTTCAGTAAGTACTGCTTGATTTCTTTCTGACTTCAAAATATCTGCCTAAATACTTCATCCTTAAAATTTCAGGGTCTACGTATTAGTTTTTCCTCAAGTGTTTGGCAGTGCTCTGTACAGTCTCAAACACCTTGAGTGACATTTTTCCTGTAAAAGGAATATATAAGGAAACAGATCCAGTACTTAGTAATAATGACCATCCATCCTGGCATGTCTAAAGGTCAGTTCCCTGTGCTTTCTCCTATTAACCTGGTGAACTTGGGCATTCTGAGGCAGTGTAGCAACTGCCTCATGTATACAGACAACGCTCTCCTCTTACCTCCCAACACTCAGACGTGTGAGAGATGCACTTATATATCCAAATTGGAAGCCATGCACTCTCAAATCAAGTCCAGAATAGCTGGTCAGGAGGAGAAGGTCAACACCTGCATTACACCACAAGCAACACATAGCCCTCCAGAACATTCACCATCACAGCTCTCACATAAAAACACAAACCACACACCCACCTTTGCGGAGGCTGTTAATAGAAATCAACCCAAACACCAGAGACCTAAGGCAGAAATGGACTCGACCACCACAACACGGCACAGACCACAAGACACACAGCTCACCTACACAGTGTGCCTCTCAACCTAAGCCTCTAAGGCAAATCAGCTTGCCCAATACACTAATCATAGGTGACTCGATAGTGAGGCACACTGATGTCCCACTCACTAGGCTGAATAAGGGGAATGTAACAGTCAGCTATCAGGTGCCAGAATCCGACACGTAACACACACACACTCAGATCACACCACAATAACTATGACTCTGTCACTGTCCATGTGGGTGTGAATGACCTGAGATGCACCTACTTGGACCACATGGAAAGAGACATGGAGGAACTCTCGATTATGTGGCCCAGACAGGTATGACCCCAGCCCTGAGCAGCATATTACCATCTTCCCAGAATGATACAAGCAGAAAATGATTGACTTTAACAATTGGCTAAGTTTCTGGTGTCATTCTAAGGGGATCTAGTATCTGTCTGCTTGGGATGACACGATTGACAGACCTCAATGCTTTGCCAGAGATGACCTGCATCTGTCACCCCTGGGTTTCCAGATACCAGCTAAGGCTCTTGCCATCACTATAGTGCCTTTTTTAGGCGATGTTCCAAAGACCAAATTACCACCGTAACAGCTATAAATAAATGCAATCTAAGGGTCATACTGCTCAGTGCTAGAAGTCTAAATCTCAAGATGCACTTGCTCGAAGCACTCCTCAAAATGGAGAACATCGACATTTGTGCTGCAATGGAGACCTGGTTTAAAGCAGCAGAAAGCACCCCTGCGCTACCAGGCTATAACTCATTCCACACCTTTTGGCCCCAGAACATGGACTGAAGCTCCAAAGGCGGTGGTGTGTCCATATTCGTAAAGGATATGCACAACTCCAAACTGGTAGCCCAGCATAACTCATCTGAGATACTTAAGGTATAACTAAAATTGAGTAAGATGGCGATTCAGATTGTAGCTTGCTATAGGTCCCCAACCATGTCCCAAGACTCTCACACCACTTTCCTAAGCACCCTGGAAGCTGTTAGGGTCCAACCCAACACTCTCATACTAGGTGACTTCAACTACCCCTTCATCAACTGGGAAAACTACTCGTTCACCAATACACTGGCCCAACTCTTCCTAGAATTCATCAATTCCAATGCCCTGGACCAGCTCATTCTTACCCCCACTAGAGGAAACAACATCCTTGACCTAGTTGTTACAAACATGGGCAACCGTTGCTCTACACCAATAGTAAATTCCTCCTTGGTTATATCCGACCACAAACTAATCACCATGGAAATTCATATCTCACCCACTTCCCCCACAAAGGTAGCCACCATGAAAAACTTCTCCAAAGCTGACTTTGGGCTCCTAAAAACAGAGGTGGCTAACTTCATGGCACCCATGTCACTGGAAAATAGATGCATGACTGCCGAATCATACACCAATGCAGTGTACGAATACGTACATAAATGCATGTAACTAGCCACATCCAACAGATCCAAGACACTCTCATCCAAAAAAGGAAGCCAATCTGGTAGTCCCCTGCCATTAATAAACTCTACAACAGAAGGAAAGAAACTGTTGCAGAAAAAGGTGAAATCCCAAGACTGGAAAAACTCCCTTATTAGCCTCAACAAAAAGTTGAGATCCCTCATCAAAACCTCTAAAGCCAGCTATGAAGGCAGAATTGCGGCAGACACTAAAAACAACCACAGAGCCTTCTATAGTTATATCAAGAATCTCCACGGCAATACTCAGGTTTGCTCTGAGTTACTGCACAATGGTACCTCCTATACTGAGCCAACAGATATTGCCAACATACTGGCTGACAGATTCAGTGCCAACTTTACCCCTCTCTCTCTCCCTAAAGGACCATTCACAATACCGGAGGAATGTCGGGCACCCAGCATTACTGCAGCACAGGTTAAAGCTGCATTGTCCAAGGCCAAGAATACAGCTTCCATGGGACCCGACAATATCCCTGGCTGTGTTCTACATGAACTACAAAGTGAACTGGCACCACGTGTGTGTGCCCTGTTCAATCACAGCCTTACCTAAGGCTTTGTCCCTACCAAATGGCGCACTGCTACAGTCATCCCTCTCCATAAAGGGGGAGCGACTACAGACACTGGGAATTATCGCCCCATTAGCCTGACAAGTCTGATATGTAAGGCTATGGAACGCATCATCATGGATCCAATTAACAAGCGTATAGGGAATCTCCAAACTCTAGATCTCACGCAGTTTGGTTTTGTAAAATGTAGATCATGCCTACTCAACCTGGTTGATTTCTTTGAGTCAGTCACCAGAGCTGTGGATGAGGGTAAGGCAGTTCATACAGCCTACCTTGATCTAGCCAAGACCTTTGATACCATTCCCTCCTCAGGAATTATTGATAAACACACCAAACTAGGCATCAACCCCTGTATCACTAGGTGGGTTGCAAATTGGCTCACATATGGAACCCACAGTGTGAAAGTAGCAGACTCCAAGTCAGACTGCCGACTAGTCACAAGTGGAGTCCCACCCATGGGTCCTGACCTGTTTGGCATCTATTTCCCAGAAGTGCAGGCCAACACTGAGGGGCTCTGGATGACCAAGTTCACAGATGACTGCAAGCTGGGAGCCATTATTAATGCTGCAAGTGATGTAGACATACTACAGAAAGGCCTCACTGAGACCAGTGACTGCTGTCAAAACCATGGCCTTAAGCTTAATGCCAAAAAATGCATTGTCATCCCCTTTGGGAAGCACTCAATTCACATTAATTACCACATTGATGGGAGCCCACTGAACATCAAGGCGTTATAAGAGATCTGGGGACACAGGTTGACAGCAACCTCTCCTTCGACCACCACATTGCCACTGCGGTCAGAAAGTCCTTCTATGTGGCACATCTCATTTCCAAGGGTTTTGCATCCAGGAAGAAAGAGATCATTATCTCTCTCTATTCTTCCCTCATTAGGCCAATGGTTGAGTATAGTGCCCCATTTGACATGTACCTCACTAGACACATGCAGCAGCTGGAAAGGCCACATAAGTACCTCATGAAGAGGATCTTAGGCCTTAAACGCATGTCTTACACGGGCAGACTCAAAAAAACTCCAGCTATTCTCTGTCTCTTATCGTCTACTAAGAGGCAATCTCTGCTTGACTTACAAAGCCTTGTCTGACCCAGCTCTGTTAGAAATGCTACATCTAAAGAAATCGCAGTCCCTCCACACCGCATGCTCCAGAGACCTCAACCTCATTACTACACTCAACAGAACGTGCTGGAGGGACAGGTTCAAAACCCAGAGAATGTCCATGCTGTGGAATAGACTTCCCATACATGTCAAGCAGAGTTACCTCACTGGCCCTCTTCAAGAGAAATCTAGATGAGTGGATGGGAAATAGAAAGTTCACCCTGGGGATTACTCCAGTGGCTCTACTTGATAAGAGGCATTGGGAACTAACGTCGGGCGGTACGATGCCAGGGCACTTCTGTGGGCTAGGCTTGTAAATGCTCCAGAGCCATTAGCCTAGTACACACGTATGAACCTATGACTTCCTGGTTTATGGGATCTTAATTTCTTTTAGGCATCTATTTTCTGAGGACGTGCAGGAGGTACTAATGGAGGCAAAAAACCTGCTACTAGAAAATCATATGTTAGCAAATAGAAAAGGTTTTGTAGTTGGAGCCAACATGATAACCAGCACCCATTCTCTGGTTTTCAATATTTGTGTGAGTTATTATCCTTTGGCCTTTCTTATTCCTCTCTCAAGGTGCATTTATCGGCCATTTCAGCATGTCTTCCCATGGATACTCCCCTTTCAATGCAGTCTCATGTCAAAATGTTCTTGAAAGGGGGTTTGCATAAGTGACCTCCAAGAAAACTGGTGGCGCTCCTTGGGATCTTTATTTTATGTTGAGAAGCTAACACTTACACTATTTGAACCAGCTGATCTGGCTGGCATGAAGTACTTAACATGGAAAACAGTTTTACTGAGTGCTGTGGCCTCTGCAAGAAGGGTATCTGAGTTGTGAGCTCTTATGGTTAGTTAACCCCATCTCATTTTCCAAAGGGACATGATTTCTTTGAGAACTAATCCTTTTTTTATGCATAAAGTGGTATCAGAGTTTACTTTAAGCCAAATTATCCATCTCCTCACTTTCTTTCCTGAACCTAAAAATGATGCAGAAAGGATACTCCATATGTTGGATGTCCACAGACAATTACAGTGCTATCTTGATAGAAATAAATCTTTCAAATTTTTGTATCTGTTGTTCATTTCTTGTGAAGGCAAAAAGAAGGGACAAACTGTGTCAAAAGAGACTATTTCCAAGTGGGTGTCTAAGGCTATTGCTTTTTATTTTACTCACCATAATAAATCTGTTAAAATCAGGGTCAAGGCCCACTATACCGGGTTGGAAAGGGTTGGATTCAAGAAATATTCTAGAAGCTGCAGTTTGTCTTCTGCACATATCCTTACAAAACACTACTAGCTTGATGCCTTCTCTAGGTACAGCTCAAGCTTTGCTAGGAACTTCCTCCAGGGGCTTCAATTTACTTTTCCTTAAACCTCCAAAATGTGGTGGGCTAAGTTATTCTACCCATATAGCTAAGGCTACTACTAGACTGATCAGTATGATGAACATGGTACATTTGTGCAAGTTGAACTTAATAGCAGTAGATGTTTTGAATGATCACTGCTGCAGTAGCTTCTCCCTCCCTCCATCTCAGCTTATTTTTGGTGCATTGTTTTAAGCCAGGGTGTGAACATTTATTATTTGTTGGTACTAGCATTGTCTTTTAAGGACTTAGCCTCCCTCTGTCTGCTGTTAGGAAAACTATAAAGGGATTTGTGCCCAAAGTTGTCTTTTACTAATCTCAGCTTGAGCTGCTTGACAGCTTGGGCATATGGAAGGTGCCCTGAAGCTTTGGAAGCTGTTCAGTTATTACATCCTTGGCAGGATATAACCCATATAGCTAAGGCTACTGGAGCAGTGATCATTCAAACATCTACTGTTATGGTAAGTTCAACTTACACAGCTATACTCTTCCCGCTGGAGGGACCAGGACCAAAAAACATGTTAAAGAATGTAATCCAAAGGAGAAAAACACCAGCAACTAGGATAAATGGTCCGTTTAAGATAAACTCCCATGTTACCAGAACAAAACAAAAATAAACAAACTGATACATGGCCAGGGTATTACTATTTTTTAAATGGTTAGCGCTTTCACAGGTATACCACCTGCTTCATCAGACAAAACAAAATAAAATTAAAAGACCTTAAATTAAAGCACCTTAAAATTCTAAGCACTAATAAGAATAATGTTTCAATTAGAAATGCCTTAACATCACCAGTAACAATGTATGTCCTTCTATTCAATGTTGCAGTATTCTTTACATATGGGGCTGTATTCAGCCCATCAACCCAATGTCTGGCATGCATACACAAGCTTATGGCTACTGCCAGTATGTGGGACATCGCACTTAGGTGCTGACAAACGTCCACCATAAAAGGGACGTCTGCATGTACCATCCTCAGAACTTTTTTGCTGCCATTTGGAAAGGTTGACTCCTACGTACAGTCTGTGGTCGGATTCATTCGCTCCTTTTCCAGCTTAATATAAGTACCCTGTTGAGGATTTACAATTTTGCTACTGCCGTTTGCTATTCTTCATGTCATCCAGGAAGGGCAAGTGTAGGTGTAGAAGGAAAAGTTCACATAAGGATAGTCACAAGCTTTGTCTGTTTTGCTTGGGGCCTAGTCATGATCACTCTTCCTGTTCTATTTGGCAGGCCTTTGTACCTAAAGACTTTGCAAAGCTGTCTTTTGGCCTTAAACCTTTATCTGGAAAATCAGAGTCTCAAACGTCTGGCTAGGGGCACGAGGGCGAGGTCCTTCAACGGAGCTGAGTTTGAAGAGGAAGGTAAGCAAGTTAAGACCTGAAGCCTCTTAAGCTGTGCCTACCTCCTCCGTTGTTTCCCTTGGGGTCAGTGAAGACCCGGTGGTATGGTTGGAGGTTGGGTTCACTTCTTTGATGGGTACCTCTGGGGAAGCCATCAAGACTGTGTATCCTAACATGTCCAAGGCCTTGCAGATGTCCAGTTTGTACAACTTGGGGGAACCGCAGCTCATTCTAATGGAGGACTCCGGGACTGCTCCTGCTTCTTTAACAAGTAATCTATCGGACGTTAGGTCTACATCTGACCTCTCTCTTCCAGTGGAGAAGCCTGTTAAAAAGAAACAGAAAACTAAGCACCTGAACGTTCTGTCCACTCCACAGTCAGACTGGGATGCATTTTCTCAGGGTCTTATTAGAGCCCTTATGGACCTGAGGCCTACAGTTACTACTTCTTCCTTCCCTGTTACAGCGTTCACTTCTTCTCCTATGCTGATGTCTGGGTCTCCGGGTTTTTCCTCTGTGCAGGTCCGTGATTCTGACTGAGGATGTGGCAGTCATGGCTTAGTGGTAGGTCATACAGACTAATGTTACCAAGGTCCTGGGTTTGAGACTGGCAGTGGGAATTTATTTTATGAGAGTCATGGCTTAGTGGTAGGTCATACAGACTAGTGTTACCAAGGTCCTGGGTTCGAGACTGACAGATTCCTCTTCTGATGAAAACTCTCAGGCATAATCTACCCAAATTCCTTCCTCTCTGGAATATGCTTCTCCTGAGGAGGAGTCTAATGAGGAAGATTCCCCTATAGAAGAACTTTCTGTTGGGAAAACTGTTAATAAGATAAGGGAATTTTAAGTGAGATTCCTCCCAAATTTCAGAAGCACAAAAACATTACTATGAGCTTCTTCAGATGGAAACCCCTGCACCCTCTGCAGTTCCACCTGTTCTCCTGATTTTTTGGATGCTTTTGCTTCCAAGTCCAAAAACCCTGATTCCCAAGTCCCTGCTCCTAAGAGACCTGACAGGTTTTATAAGGTCCCAGATGACTTCAAGTTTCTTTATAAATTCTCTTCTGCTGACCTAGCTCTGGTCTCTATTGCCTCTGACAAATCTTCTCGTCTCTCTCCTTCTGCTAAGCTGCTTCTCTGGGTTAAGGAGAGCAGGATATTGGAAAGGCTAGGTAAAAAAAGTATATACTTCATCCACTTTAGCTGTAAGGGCTATTAATTACCAGACACACATGTCTAGGTATTCCCTCTCTTTACTTTCTCAGGCTTTGTCCAGATTACCTGACTCAGAGGTTGAATCTCAGGTTCTCAAGTTGCTGTCTGCATCTTCTCATGTAGCTAGGCATTCCATTAGGTGCAGTTATGATGTAGTGAAGGTTTCTGCCAGAGCTGCAGCCTCTGTTCTTGAACATCATTCATGGTTAAAGCTCCAGGCATTACCTGATGATATAGAGGCTAAACTGTTTGATGCTTCTTCAGATAATTCTGCCCTTTTTAGTTCAGCTGCTGCAGAACTATTCAAATCTTTGCAGGAGAAAGTTAAGGAACTCCAAGATTTAAAACAATTTCTTGTCTCCACAGTCCCCAAATTCCACAGGAATTTTCCTGCCAAGACTTCCTATGTGACTGCACTTGAAAATGGTCAGGGAATAGCTCTGCTTCACATGAATAAGAAGCCTATTCTAGAGGAAAGGCAAACTCTGGGACACACACGTCTCTCCAGCATGATCTGTTCATGTCTGAGATCAGATTTAGATCTTTGGAGCTGGTAAACCTTGTGCAGTTAGTTTTGCGAATATGCAACATTTCTGTCAGGGCTGGGTTTGGGACTGCCTTGTAGGTCAGGCACAGATCACCCCTCAGTAATCAGTAGGAAATGTAATACAGTGATGAGGCTTTTAATCGGTCTGCATATGACATGTTGGTTATACCCTGTATTTTTTTTTTTTTTTTTTTGTGAGAATCCTCTGAGGATGCTCCAACTGTTGCAGGTACTTGGCGAAGTACATGCCCAAGGTTGCATTGTATTCAGTTATTAGTCTGATGAGGGCCGAGTACAATGGTACTATGACATCCTAGGTCTGGATGCCATACCCTAGCATATAAGCTGAGCCGCACAGAAGGATTTCTCCCCGTGGACACATGGTGGTCAGAGTTCAGATTATCTTTTATCTCAATACCCAGATCTCTCACCACTGGTTCCACTGTTAGGGGTGGTACTATCAATTTTGTAATTTGTAGGGATAGTTAATTTCCCAAAAGGTATTGTTATACACTTCTTCACATTTAGTTTGAGACCATGACTCTGACACCAGTCATTAGTCTTTCTGTGGGATATCAGCATCATTTGGGGGGGGGGGGGTCAGCGATTGAGTGATTGCCCCTAACTTGCAGTCATCAGCAAACTCAGTCAGAGAAAGACCATCTACATTTGCCTTGACAACTGAGATGTATATCCCAAACAGGAGTGAGCACAGCACGGATCTCTGTGGTTCTCCATTGGTGGCTCACTTCTTGCTGGCTGTGGTTTCTCCCACTGTAACAACATGTATATCCTATCTGTGAGCCATTTTGCTATCCATCCGGTTATGTAGAAGTGTCTGCCCAATTTTGTGAGTGAGTATTGTGTCAAATGCCTTGGCCAGGTCAAGATACAGTATGCAGCGTCTTACTCTTATAGGTTCATAGGTTCATACTAGGCTATCTGCCCTAGGGCATTTATAAGCCTAGCCAGAATGTGTTTGGCTTTCGCCACCCATTTTAAATTTATTTTGCTATGCCCTTTTTCGAGGTTAGTATACTGTGCCTCCGTCTAACAGTGACACAGAAGTGATACCCGGGGTAAACCTACGATCTCCCATCCACTCATCAAGATTCCTCTTGAAGAGAGTCAATGAGGGACTCTGCCTAACCTGGACTGGGATTTTATTCCAGAGTGAAGGGAGCCTCTGAGTTATGAATCTGTCCCTCCAGCATGTCCTATTTATTTCAGTGCTGAGGTTCAAGTCTCTCGAGCGCGTAGCTCGATGGGATTTGGATTTTCTGAGGTGCAGCATGTCCATTAATTCCGGGTTGGACATGGCTTTATACGTCAGGCAAAGATCACCTCTGAACATGGCCTTGGTGACTTTCTCAAAGAAGTTCACCAGATTAAGCAGGCAGGACCTGAGGAAGCCAAACTGGGTTGGGTCTAGAGTCTGGAGATTTTCATATATTGTTAATCAGGTCCATGATTAGCCTTTCATATGAGTCTAGTCAGACTTATTGGTGGGTAGTTTCCTGGGTCCATTGATGATCCCCCCCATGTGCAGAGGGATGACTGTTGCTGTCCTCCACTCTACTGAGACTAAGCTTGTCTGGAGACTGTGGTTAAGTAGAGATCCAAGTATGTCTCAGCTCATGTTTCAAGCTGTTTAATAGGCACCCTGGGATTCCATCAGGGCCTATTGATGCCATCTTTCTAGCTTTAGCGAGCACAGTGATGACCTGTTCTTTTGTGATAACATACAAGGGAATGCTAGGGGATATTTCATGGGGAGTGACTACAGGTGATGAGGGGGTGAAATCTGAGCTGAATTTATTGGCCAACAGGTTTGCTATTTCTTCTGGCTGAGTATAGGTAGTGCCATCTACAGCCAACTCGGCGTATTGTTGAGTGTTTCCCTTAAGACTTCAGACATAACTAAAAAATAGTTTGTGGTTAACCTTTGCTTGGGAGACCGTATTAGGCCCATATTTAGCTTTTGAAGACTTGACTAGTTCCTGGATTTGTCTGTTGAAACTAATGAGCAGATTTTTTTTTCTCTACTGTGCTCCCTCCCACATGCTTCTTGACAAGAATGTGTCTTCCTTCCATTGTAAAGTCTATTTATGCCAGGGGTCTACCACAGTGACTTTTTTTTTTCTGGCTAAATGTGGGTTTAGTTCAGTCAGGTACTGCTGTTTCTATGCAAGTTTTAAGTGGTTGTACAGGGCATTTGTGTATACTTCTGCATAGGCCTCCATGTGTTCGGGGTTAAAGGGAGCTTTAAAAATTACCTATGCTGTCACTTAATAGAAGGGAATTTGCCTTGGAAAAATTCTTTAGGGTTTTAGAGTTTGAACAGGGTTCTACCATTACATTTATGCCAAAGGAGACCGATTTATGATTCAATCATACTAATGAGGACATTACACTGGGGGGTGGGGGTGCAGTGCTTCCCCATGTTTGCGAGTACTATGTCATGGATATTTGAACCCCTGGTGGGAGTGCAGACCAGTGTTCCAGATCATTTGCATTGACAAATTCCAGGAATCTTGCAGCCTTCATGTTAGTGATCGTGTATGTTTCCCAGTTTATAGAGGGGTGGTTAATGAGTAGTTTGTTGGGATGAATGGCAAGTGATTCTAGTAACTTCAGGTATATGGAGTGGTTTTCATGATTCATGACTGTAGCTAGCGATGATATGGTGGGGAATTTTGCCTATGGTCAGCTGGACATGGAGTTGCTCAAGCAAATCACCCTGCTTGACCAATTTAGAGGTGTGATTGTTTTTTATGTAAATGGAAAAACCTCCTCTCTTCATTTTTTCCTTTTCAGAGGGTGATAGGCATTGTAGCTTTGCATTCCTGGGGTGTTTTCCACAGCCTTGAACAACGTTTCTGTAACTGCACAGATGCCAGCATTCTCCAGAGCAAGGTGAGCTTCCAGGAAGTGCATTTTCTTGTTAAGACTCCTAGTGTTGAGCAGTAGTTCAGAAGCATTTGTTATGTTGGTAGGTCTGTTGTCTTGGCACTACCTAAAAAAGGCACTATGGGAGTGGCTAGTGACTTGGCCAGTATTCAAAAACTTAGCGGCAACAGGTGCAAAACATCTCTGGCAAAACAGTGTGGTCTTTCGATCATGTCATCCAAGGCTTACAAGTAATGGATCCCCATGGAATGGCACCAGTAGCTAAGTCAATTACCGAAGTCAATCATTTTCTGCTTGTATTGTGGTATCATTCTATACCGCGGTGGTGCAGTGGTAGCGTTGTCGCCTCACAGCAAGAGGTTCTCCTGTTCGATTCTCGGCTGGCGCGCCTTCTGTGTGGAGTCTGCATGTTCTCCCACAGTCGAGTGGCGTTCGAAAGACATGCGTGAATGGGCATGCCTTCGTTGAAGGTTGGGCGCCAAGCTGGCACCTCTGCACCGTAAATATCTACTGCCAATCATCAGTGGACCGGAGTTCCGCTGTGGCGACCCCTAACTGGGAAAAGCCAAAAGAAGAACAACATTGTGGTATCATTCTTGGTGAGGATAGAATGCTGCTCAGGGCAAGGTTCATCCCAGTCTGCGACACATATTTAGTGAAGTCCATCATGTCTCTGTTCATATAGTCCAGGGCGGTATGTTTCATGTCATTCACACCCACATGGACTTTGACTGACAGATACTGGTATTTGTTTTTGAGTGACCTGAGTGAATCTGGTGAATCCTGGCCCTTGACAAGCAACTGATTGTAACCCTCACTTTATTCAACCTGGTGATGGGGGTCATCTGTGTGCCTCATGATGGAGTCTCCTATGACCAAGATGTTTGGACATTGTGTTTCACCTTAGGGTCTTGCTTGTGGAGACACTGTGATGTGTATTTTTATGTAGTGGTTGGTACTAACTTAAACTTTTATTTGCATGTGGTGTTTGGGAGCAGTATGCCTGAAGCCTATGATGCTTTGGTAAGTTACTTGCGAGTGCCTTCGCATATGTGGGTTTATATGTCAAAACCTTATTAAGTGAGAGAAATTATATGCATGTACTGACAACCTGTGTCATTTGCTTTGTCAGTATGTGAGGGTCGTGTATCAGTTTTCAAAGTGTAAGTACATCCCTCACATACTGTTTGTTTGATGTTCATCGTGCATACAGCTGCAGTCATAACAGATGGGTTCTCCTGCCGTCAGGCAGGTCCTCGGTCGGCTGAATTCCAAAGTCTAGGTCCGGCGTCGGTTGTCGTCGCTTCTTCCCTGACGTCAGTGCGACAGGGGTATAAAAGAACCAGCCAATGCCATTTTCTTCAGTCTTTCTTGCCGCGCGGTGCCCGAAGCAGAAGCAGTTCGCAAGTGCCGGTCGGCCAGCTCCTGAGATTACTAAAATTTGGAAACCGAAGTCTTCTTAAAAGCTAAGTACCCCGTTGGGGAAACTTTTCTTGCCTCAGACCGATGTCAGACAAAGTTAATAATTGTATTTCTTGTGGGAAGCAAATACCGCATAAGGATTTACATTCCCTCTGTATACCTTGTTTAGGCCCAGACCATGACGTCTCGGTCTGTCGCTTTTGTGCTACATTCAACAAACGCACTATTAAGTGTCGGGCGGAGTTCGCCCAGCATTTTTTTGGGAAAGCATTTAACTGTACTATGTCGTCGGATACTCCGACTCTGGTTTTGTCTAAAAAATGCAAAGACAAGGACCGACACTCGAGGTCCGCGACCTCTACCGACACCACGCCAAAGCCGACTACACGTGGTCCGGTTCTCAGCGAGGCACCTACGCATCCCCTGATTACCGACGACACATCTTTGGTGGTGTCTCCTGTACCCGAGGTCGCAGGCTTCTCGGCCCACACCCCGACTACAGATACCGAAGCCACTCTTGGCGTTGAAACACAGAATGTGGACAGGTCCCCCTCCACTCAAGGTGTCTTCAGACCTTCCTCTTCTTTCTCCATCAAGGCTTTTACCAAGTCTAAAGCAACCATGCACCCTAAGAGACCAGCTACACAGGGCCCATCTCCAGGCCCCATGCCTAAGAAACAGATGCTTAAAATGGCTGAGGATTTAATCACTCTAATCAGAGGCTCTCAGCCACCTCCGGACAAATGGCCCAAAGTGGAGGAAGATTCCCCCTCCTCTGATCAGGGCTCCATTATTTCAGAACACTCTGATGATCAGGAACAGTCTTACTCCCCTTTTGAAGACTCTGATGCAGAGGAGTCTATTCCTTCTGTATCCCCCCCTGAGGATTTCTCATTTGGGGAAACTTTGCATACCTTAAGGGAACACTTCCACTGGGAAGGCCAGGATTATTCAGATTCCAAGAAAAGGCTCAGGGAATTTCTTTTGTTACCCCAGCACAGGCCTCTGGCTATACCTCCTGTCTTGGACATCCTAGATGATGTTTACTCGGAGGCCTGCCTTAACCCGGACTCTCTACCTCCAGCTCCAGTTAAACCTGACAGGTACTACAGGGTTCCTGACTCACACCAGTTTCTATACAAAAGCCATGCTGCTGACCTAGAAACCATCTCACAGGGGCCCAAGGGAGTTAAGGCCTCCATTGCCAAAAATCCATTGCCTTCCGAGAGAGATTCCAGATCCTTAGAAAGGTGGGGGAAAAAGGTATATACCTCGGCTACCTTATCCATGAGGGCCTTAAACTGTCAGTTTCATATGCTAAAATACCAACAGTTTCTGTTATCTCAATTGAAAAGTAAAATGTCACAACCTGAACAACCAGACTTGAAGGAGTTGCAGGATTTGATGCATAGTGCAGAACAAGTGGGTAAACATACCTTACAATGTGGTTTTGATGCTCTAGAGGCCTCATGTAGAGCTGCTGTTACAGGCTCAGTCATACGTAGGCATGCCTGGCTCAAGGAACAAGCCTTGCCTGATCGTGTCAAAGCTAAATTACTAGACGCCCCTCTTCAAAAGGATGTACTGTTTGGGGCAAATGCTGAGGTAGTATTACGGAAAATGGAGGAAAAGGCTAAATCAATGCAAACTGTGAAAGAATTTCTGCAGGTTCAACCCCCACGTTTTAGTAGAAATTGGCCTTCCAAAAACTGGTCCTTTTCTGCCACAGACAGACCCCAAAGAGGCAGATACAGGCGCCCGAGGGGCAGAGGACAATCACAAGGATCGTACAGAGGCAGACAATGGCAAGCTCCTACACAAGAGGTGGTGAGGACAACTCGCAATCTTTCAGAAAGCAAACCCAATGACTTTCCCCTTTGCATGCCAACCAGGTCTCAAATGGCAGCCCCCTTAGGAGGAAAGCTGGCACTATTCTCAAAAAATCGGCATGTTGTCACAAAGGACAAATGGATCCTGGACATTATAAACAGAGGCTACAAATTCCATTTTCATACCCTTCCAAAAATGAGAGGCATGCCAAACCTGCCACACAATCAAAGGGCAGAGGCACAAAAACAATTTTCAGATCTTATAAACATGAAAGCTATTCAAGAGGTACCTACACACGAACAAGGTCAAGGTTTTTATTCCAGGCTATTTCTGGTGCCAAGGAAGGGAAAAGATTGGAGACCTATTTTGGATCTTTTCATCCTAAACACATTCCTACTCGTACCAAAATTCAAGATGCTCACTCTGCAGCAACTTCTTCCCATGCTGGGCAAGGAGTCTTGGCTGGTAACATTGGACCTCAAGGAGGCATACCTGCATGTCCCAATCAGACAAAATTGCAGAAGATACCTCAGATTTCTTGCAGGTTCAACCCATTATCAATTCTCTGCATTGCCCTTTGGCTTATCTACTGCGCCCAGAGTGTTCACGAAATGCCTGGCATCAGTAATTGCCTACTGCAGACTTCAAGGGATACAGATATACCCTTATTTGGACGACTGCCTGATCCAAGCGGACAGCAAGCACATTCTTCTGAAACATCTGGCTTATGTAATAATGTTATTAAACTCTCTGGGATACACAGTCAACAAAGAGAAATCAAGGCTAATACCCTCTCGGAAGATAATTTTCCTGGGTGCCAATTTGAACACAAACACCCAGATGGCCTACCTCACACCAGAGAAGCAGGGGCAACTAATTCAATATTTCAGAACACTGGCAAATTGCACCAGGCTGACTGCAAGGAAAATCCTGCAGGCTCTGGGATTCATGGCATCTTGCTAATCCCATGTGCAAAGCTGCATATGAGAAAACTACAATGGTACCTAAAAAACATATGGTCTCAACACAGCCACAGTTTGGAAACAATAATACCACTAATTCCATGTCTGCAAAAGGAATTTCTGTGGTGGGCTCAAGCATATCAAACAAACACAGGTCCTCCATTCAGCAAGCCTCAAGCAAATCAAGTCATCACAACAGACGCCTCGGACTACGCCTGGGGGGCGCACATGACAGACCGGTGCATTCAGGGCAAATGGTCCCAAAAAGAAAAGCACCTTCACATCAATCAAAAAGAAATGCTAGCAGTAATAAATGCTATTATAGCTTTCAAGGACCTTCTACAACCAGGTCAACTATTGATAAGAACGGACAACACCACAGTTATGTGGTACATAAACAAGCAGGGAGGAACACATTCTTATCCCCTATGCAGACTGGCCATGTCACTTTGGAACATGGCCATGGACTTACAAATGGAACTACAAGCACAGTACTTGCCAGGCAAGGAAAACACGCTGGCAGACAACCTAAGCAGGAATATGACAGATCCACACGAATGGAAGTTGCATCCAAAAGTTTTTACAGAAATAATCCAAGAATGGGGAAGGCCAGACATAGATCTCTTTGCCTCCCACAAAAATCATCAATTGACAAAATTCTGCTCAAGGATCTTCCATCCAAAGGCCTGGAGAGTGGACGCTCTCTCTTTCAGTTGGACATCAATGACAGTTTATGCCTTCACGCCTCTTCCTCTGCTGCCCAAAGTCCTATTGAAGACCAGAGCAGACAGACCAAAGATTATCCTCATTGCTCCGGACTGGCCAAGGCAACACTGGTACCCACTCCTGAGGAGCCTGACTCATTCCCCACCATGGACCCTGCCTCTAATGCCTCTTCTTCTGACTCAGCACAGCTTCAAAACTCTTCACAGTCAGCTAAAACACTCAATCTAGCCGCATGGAAGATTCCTTAGCATCACAGCAGGCCCTACTCTCCAAGGAGGTGCAGGATGTCATTTTCGAGGCCAGAAGGCCATCAACTAGAAAAGCTTACTCCGCAAAATGGAAACGTTTTTGTGTCTGGAATGAGAAAAAGGGCCAGAACCCTGGAAAACTGAATTTACCTCAAATACTACAATATTTGGCTGAACTGCTAAGCAGTGGACTTTCGTTCTCCTCCATCAAAATCCATGCCTCAGCCATTTCTGCAGAATACAACACTGATCCACCTTTATTCTCTCACCCTCTGTTAAGACAGTTCCTCAGAGGGGCTAAGAATTTAAGACCTCCAAGGAAACAACCAATACCTGCTCGGGATCTTAATTTCATTCTGGAAAAACTGACTTTGCCTCCTTTTGAGCCAGCTGCCTCATCAGATTTGCAATATTTGTCCTGGAAAACAGCTTTCCTTCTGGCTATCACTTCAGCTCGTAGAGTTTCAGAACTACAGGCTCTCATGGCTGTCCAGCCTTTTATCATCTTCCATCAGGACAGAGTTTCCTTATGAACCAACCCGTCCTTTATGCCTAAAGTGGTATCCAGGGTAGCTTTAAATCAGGCCATACATTTACCTACTTTTTATCCTAATCCTCAAAACAAAGGGGAGAGATTACAACATTCCTTGGACATCCACAGACAACTGCGTTATTATTCGGACAGAACAAAACCTTTCAGAAAATCAGAACAGCTCTTTTTGGCCTATGCGGTAGGAGCTCAAGGAAAGCCAATTTCCAAACAGACAATCTCAAAATGGATAGCGCACTGCATATGCTTTTGCTATTTGTTTCATGGCAAAACTGTACCTACAGGCATTAGAACTCATTCCACCAGGGCCACAGCCACCTCTGCAGCCTTCCTCAGAGGAGTTCCTACCAAGGATATTTTGGAAGCAGCCACTTGGAGTTCTGTGCATACCTTCTCCAAGCACTACAACCTACCATTATACTCCAAATCTAGAGCAGGCTTTGCCACTGCAGTCTTGCAGGGCATTTTGGCTCCTCCTAGTGCCTACCACCCCTTTCTTAGCTTTGGGATTCTACCCATCTGTTATAACTGCAGCTGTATGCACGATGAACATAGTACAGTTTTGTACCTACCATAAATGTAGATGTTCGAGTGCTAATACAGCTGCAGTCCAGGTTTCCCTCCCTTCTTCCCCTCTAGGGGTATTCTTTTATGGTGTATTTGCTTGCAACTACTGTTTTTTGATTATATTGCATTGCATTATTACATAATTTTATGTATTGCCTTCCTTCTGGGGGCACCTGACATCTGGGGCAAGAAAAACTGAAGAAAATGGCGTTGGCTGGTTCTTTTATACCTCTGTCGCATTGACATCAGGGAAGAAGCGACGACAACCGACGCCGGACATAGACTTTGGAATTCGGCCGACCGAGGACCCGCCTGATGGCAGGAGAACCCATCTGTTATGACTACACCTTTCTAAACATACTGGAAAATATTAAGATACAACCAAACACCTTAATACTGGGTGATTTCAACTACTCTGGTACCAACACCTTTTCCCAACGGTTCTTGGAATTCATAAATTTCAACGCCCTCGATCAACTAATCCATTGTCTCACCAGGGGCTCCAATATCCTAGACCTGGTCATTACCAACATGAGAGATAGATGCTCCACACCAGTGGTTACCCCCTCATTGGTCAGGTCTGACCATAAGCTAATCACCCTTGACATCCACATCACACACCCACCCCCCAGTAAGGAAACCTTTGTAAAAAACTTCTCCAAAGCCAACTTCATGCTACTCAAGTCAGAAGTGGTAAACTTTTGACACCCATGCAGACGGGAGCTGAAAGTTCGACTGCTGAATCCTACACTAAGGCACTGTATGAGCACATCCACTCGTGCATGAATCATGCCATCCCAAATAGAACCAAGATGCTCTCCTTCAAAACAGGAAGCCAATCTGGTGGTCCCCTGCCATAAACAAACTATACAACAGAAGGAAGAAACTGTTGCAGAATAGAGGAAAATCCCAGGATGTAAAAAACACCCTTACCAGCCTCAGTAAGAAGCTGAGATCCCTCATAAAATCCTCCAAAACTAGTTGTGAAAATAAAATTGCCAAAGATAACCACAAGGCATTCTATAGTTATGTCAAGAATCTAAATGGCAATGCTCAGATCTGCTCTGTGCTACAACAGAATGGCAGTAAATATACTAATCCCAAGGATATTGCCAATATACTGGCAGATCAATTTAGTGCCAGCTTCACCCCCTCTCTCACCCCCCTAAAGGCCCATCTCAATACCAAATGATTGCCAAATTCTGGTAATCACGGCCAATCAGGTATAAACCACACTCTCCAAAGCTAAGAATACAGCATCCATGGGGCCAGATGACATGCCGGGCTATGCACTACATGAACTACAAAATTAACCGGCATGTTTAATCATAGCTTCAGCTCAGGCTTCGTGTCCACTGAGTGGCACATAGCTACAGTTATCCCACTCAATGGGGGGGGGGGGTTCCACCTTGGATCCCAGGAACTACCGTCCCATTAGTCTGACGAGCCTGATCTGCAAGGGCATGGAATGCATTATCATGAAATTTAGAAACAAAGACATTGGCAACCTTCAAATACTTGACCCCACCCAGTTTGGGGTTCGTGAAGGGCCGATCTTGTCTCCTGAACATGATTGACTTCTTCGAATCAGTCTCCAGAGCTGTGGATGAGGGTAATGCGGTCCACACAGCCTATCTGGACCTCGTCAAGGCCTTCGACACCATCCCCGACTCTGGAATCATAGATAAACTTACTAAGCTGGGCATAAATCCCTACATCAGTTGATGGGTTGCCAACTGGTTTACTGACAGAACCCAGACTGTAAAAGTAGTCGACTCCAAATCCAGCACCAGACAAGTGGAGTACCTCAGGGTTCAGTCCTGGGACCACTCTTGTTTGACATCCACTTCTCTGAAGTACAGGCCAACACTAAGGGACTCTGGCTAACAAAGTTTGCAGATGACTGCAAACTGGGAGCCATTATTGAATCCCCAAATGATGTGGATATTCTACAAAAGGGCTTTACAGAAACAGATGGTTGGTGCCAGAGCCATGGGCTCAAGCTTAATACCAAGAAATGTATAGTTATCCCCTTTGGGAAAAACCATGTATCCATGTATAGTTATCCCTTTTGGGAAAAAACATGTACCTATGAATTACCACATAGGTGGCAGTGCACTAAACACCGAAAGTGTGATGAGAGACTTGGGGACACAGGTGGACAGTGGTCTCACCTTCAATAACCACACCGCCACAGCAGTCAGGAAATCCTTCTATGTGGCACACCTCATCACTAAGGACTTTTCATCCAGAAAAAAGGAGGTCATTGTCCCACTGTACTCATCCCTCATTAGACCCATTATAGAGTACAATGCCCCATTTGGTATGTACCTCACAGGACATCTGCAACAGCTGGAAAGGCCACACAAATACCTCACTAAAAGAATCACAGGCCTAAAGCAGATGCCCTACGCTGACTGTCTAAAAAAACTCCAGCTATACTCTGTTGCATATCGTCTACTCAGAGGCGATCTTTCCTTAACATACAAGGCCATGTCAAACCCTGAGGTGTTGGACATGCTCCACTTAAAGAAATCTTAATCTCTCAGAGCCACATGCTCCAGGGATCTAAACCTTGTCATCACAATGAACAAAACATGCTGGAGGGATAGGTTCCTGACCCAGAGACTCCCCACACTCTGGAATAGACTGCCCATACATGTCAAACAGAGTGCCTCCTTGGCCGTCTTCAAAAGGAACCTTGATGATTGGATGGGAGGTAGGAAATTCACTCCAGGGATCAGGTCAGTCACCCTGCTAGACAGGGGTCCAAGGAAGTAAATATTGTGGGAAGAAATATCCAGGGAATTGTTATGGCTAAGCTTGTATAGGCCTTTGGGCTGAGTATCAAACTATGAAGCCATCAGTCTCCCAGTGTTCTATCCAGACCCTCAGAACCAGGGTGAGGAGATTTTACATCCTTTTGACATGCAAAGGCAGCTCAGGTACTATCTTGACAGACTAAATCATTTAGAAAAGCAGATCAGCTATTTATTTATTTTGATAGGACTAACAAATGATAACCCATGTCAAACAGACTATTTTGAGTTGGTTTTCCTCAGCTAATGCCTTTTGTTATACCCAACATGGTAAATCAGTTTCAAGCAGTTGAAATCAGGCACATTCTACTAGAGCCTTGGTATCTGTGATGGTATATAGGAAAGGGATGGACTCTAGAAGCATTTTGGAGACAGCCACTTGGTCCTCTTTACATACTTTTAAAAAGCATTATAACCTGGATTCCTTTAGCAGGTCCAGGACTAGTTTTGCTAGGACCATTCTCTAGGGGCTCCTGGATCCTTGTCCTCCTTCCTCCTGGGTTGGATAGGCTTCGGTAATTCCAAACAACACGGAGCCAACACTAGACTGCAAAAAAAAAAAAACACTTTACTGGTGCTTCCTGGTACCTCGGCCACTGCCTTCAAGTGATAATCATACACCATATTCACAGTCATTTTATAAATAGTTAATTAACCGAATTAGCACATTCCATTGAAACAGAATGAGTACTCCACCATTAAAGTGCAAGTGCTACTACAAAATGATAGATTCAATACAAATACATATAACATTTTTCAACAAATTGACATTAAACATTGAGCTGTAATGATTATTGATTCAATCCAGTTGGATGTAAAGTTTTGAAATTGATAATAAACTTTGGTTTCCATCAGCAACAGTTCATGTACATAATCATCACCCTGGTTACATTTGGGCTTGGCCAAAACACTAAAAAACAAACTGGCATCAGAACCGCCATGTGTCGAATGAAAATGATGGGCCACAAGGCTTTCCAATCTAATATTCTTTATATCCTCCAAGTGTTCCATGATACATAGGTTCATAGGTAAGTACTAGGCATCTATAAGCCTAGCTAGAATGTGTTGGTTTCGCCACCCCCCTTAAATTAGTTCCCTGTGCCTCGGTCCAGCAGAGCCATTAGTTCCCTGTGCCTCTCTTAACCATCCTTTCTTTTGACCACCATACCATCTGGTAGGTGTACAGCCACACCCTATGATGTATACCACTCCACACGAGCAACAATTAAAGTTGCTCATAGCTTTGTAAATCCTTTTATTAATTTTGATGCCATTTAAGTTTTTTCCCTAATGCAAATTTTGCATTTTCCATATGGAAAACAACCTAAACTAAACCCATCAACTTCTGGTTTACTGCTATTGAGCAGTTCCTTTAAATTCAAGAACCTACTATGTGAAAATGTTAACTTGCTAGGGAATAAACTGCTGGTGCTTTCACCCTGAGAAACAATAGGCCAAAATCTCATAACCAGCCCCCTCCGAGTCTCAGAAAAAGGAGAAAACTTACTAACAAAAAAAAATCCTTTCATCACTCTTCTCCATGTTCCTGCCTGACTAAACCCCATTATCACCTACAGTTTTCTTTCTTTGAATACCTGTCACTCTGTGAAACTCCTTTGCTTTGTTAATCAACCCATTTAGCCAGAAGACTAGCACTGGAAATGATTAATATAGTACAGTTGTGTAAGTTGCACTTACCATAACAGTAGAAGCTCAACTTCTTCACTGACAGTAGATGTCCCCTCCTGCCATACCTCTACCAATGTATATATTTATAGTTGGGATATAAAGTTATTTGTTACTGTTTGTATCTTTTAGAGGTTTAAGATGTGTATGCTCTTTATATGGGCAAGGAAGTCCTGAAGATTTCTGCACTCTCACTGATGATTTCTCATCTGGGCTGTCCAATCAACAGTCAGAGTGGAAGAGTTGGAGGGAGCAGCCAGAGCTTCGCAAAACTGACTGGTTGTTGCATAATAGGGTAAGATACAACCCATATAGCCAAAAGACTACTGCAGCAGTGAAGAATTTGAACATCTACTGTTATGGTAAGTGCAGCATACACAGCTGTACTTTCTACTGCATCCAAATAGAGCATGCACACTCCATATGTCCACAGCAACAGATCTGGGAACAAAAGCCATCCAAGAAACTAACAAAGGTATAAAGGTAAAACATAATAGTAATAGTAGTTTGTTTTGGGACTGCTGTTGCTCCAGATTATCTCAGTGGGCCATTGCCCTGTCTTAACAGAGTCCAAAAATACTGCTAACAGGGATGCTGCATCAAATATCACATTTGTTAAGCCTGCAGCTGTTAGAAAGGAGCATTAGTTGCCCAGGTAGTCCACTCCAGTTAAAACGATGGGTGGAATACCCCAGAGGTCATTTGGAATTGGAAAGAGGATGGGGAGCAAGGGGGAGCACCCTCCACACACTTTTACAGCTGCAAAACTATCTTGTCTCTTGGGGGGGAAAAAATAATGGCTAACCTGATCCAGCACTAAGCGACATAGGCAATCACCTGGGGGGGGGGGCACCCTGGCCATGAGGCTTCAACAATTAATAAAACTCCATGGTGGCAGCGTCTTCTTTAAGGGGAACCCATGCGTGCATTGCACACCAGTGTGGATTTAAACAAAGTCCATACTTAAGCATGGAATTTAAGCAAACTGTTCTGTTGGGTGAGGCAAGTGTGTAAGTGAGTGCCTGATCACATTTGTTGTTGCCCAAGTGTTTCAGGTGCAGCTTTTAAGGACAGTTTTCTGCTCAGATATGCTGCCCCTGAGTGTTTTTGCTGATCATTGCTGCCAGAGTCGTGCATTTTAGGTAAGGAGATTTTTGCTGTTGCCCAACTGTTTTTGCTGATCATTTTGCTGTTTCATGTTTTCTTATTGCTGCATGTGTGTGTCTGATCACGTTTGTTTGTGTGTGTGTGTGTGTATGTCATGTGTGTCCAACCCGCGGGCCGCATGCGGCCCTCAGAGCTCTTCAATGCGGCCCGTGACCCGTTAAGTACCCCTTAAAGTAGAAATTAAACTTTTTTTTTCGTTCGCGTCCTTTAACGTTTATGCGCATGCGCCACATTACTTGTTTCACTTTTTTTTATGCCAGCGTCTTTCCGCTGGTATGCGCATGCGCCAAAGCACTGTTTTTTTGCGTCGCGTGATATATTCATGATCAACAGGTGAAGGAAGAGCATTGTGATCGCGGTGAAGAAAGAACTGAGAGTGAGGGGGATTGTAATATTTATTTTATTTATATACACTGACTACACTACACATCTCCTGCAGTAACAGGTAAGTCGTTAGATTAGTCTTAGTGTTAACTAGTAACTGTAAGGCACGACACTGCTCTAATCTACAAGGATGCCTAGACCTGTTTCAAGGAAGGATCAAATGTTTCTGAAAATGTTATGTACCTACAAACTTGTGTTAATTTTATATGGAGTCAGGATAATGTGGAAGGATACCAATCAAGAAATGTGTATTTTACTAAATAACAGAAGCACAAGAACAATAAATAATCAAGATTTGCTTTGGTATGTGTATGTGTGTGTGTGTGTGTGTGTGTGTGTGTGTATGTGTATGGGGGAAGTTCAGAGTCCTCTTATGAGCTTTAAAATAAACCAAGCACCTACCACCCTGCTTATAAATGTCTACTTTGCAGCAATGAAGCATGAATGGTAAAGCTCAATAAAAGTACATACATTTTGAATGCTATTCTACTGTGTGCTTTTTTCCTTTTAAAGTCCTTCAGAATACTGCTGTGTTCCTGAGTGAACCACTCAAGTACATTGCTGTTTCCTGTAGATAGGGTTGGATACTCACATTTACAGTTATCACAATTACTTTTGAGAAAAAAATATTTACAACACATGCCAAATACGGAGAAACTGCCAACAATGTTTGTGCAACATTAAAAGTAAATATAAAGGCATGCAGTGCTAGAAAGATAGAAAAAAAGCAAGTACTGGCTACAGGTACTGTGTTTGGCACAATTATATAATCTGCAATACAACCTCAGCGTCTTCAGCTTGTGTTTTAATGACTGCAATATGTAAGAATTACTGGTATGAATTGTGTGTGTGTGTGTGTGTGTGTGTGTAATGTTACAAAGCTGTTGCATATAGCAGAGTATCACCAGCATCATTTGATTTTTCCAGACGTTCCTTTATTAATGTTGCAAATGTATTTATTATAATTATAGCAATAAGCAGACTTCTACGGTGGTGATGTTACAAACTCTGTTCATACACACTGTGTTGTCAGTGAAATCATATGACTATTAGTCTGCTATGTGACTGGATGAGTGAAATCACTATTCTAACTACACACCCTTTATGTCTCTGAGCAAGTTTCGAAGAAACTAATGAGATATGTTGTTGTATGTGAACTCATATTATTACAACATTAGTTAAATATAAAGCTGCTGTATGACTGACAATAGAAAGTGTATGGGACTGCCTAGTTAAGTAACTTAGAGTTTGTGTGTGCAGACAGCTAGCCTATCACCGAATCCTTTAGTTTAGTTTGTAATAGTCCGCGTGTACCTGGGGTGTTTTGCTCTTCAATCTATGTGAGAGACCTTTTTTTTTTTTTTTTTTTTTTTTGCTCTTCAGTTTACGTAAGAGACCTTTTTTTTTTTTGTCCTCACTTGCCGTTTGCAATGATATATTTTACATGCGGCCCCGAGACCATTTCTGTTGACTCAATGCGGCCCTTGCAACTGAAAAGGTTGGACACCCCTGGTGTATGTGTATAAAATGCCCCCGTTAGATATACCTGCTGGTTAGTGTTATTCAGGCTGAAACCCTGTAGCTTAGGTACAAGAAACAACAGCCTGAATTCTCTACCCACACCACCACTTGTGATGCAAGGAGTTGAGTCCATAGCTCTCAGTTGTGTAGATTTTCACAGAATATTTGGCTCATACTTTTGGTCTGTCCCTCATACAATTTGTGCTTTTTTGGCAAATCAGTGAGAACTGAATTCACTAAATGATAGCCCTTTAAGTTTCAGTCTTCCTATCTTTCAGGAAACAGATGGTAATGCAAAACACTTTATTTTAACAACTTTCTGTGATTATACAAGCAGTGTTTAAATTGCCCCCACCCCCCAAAAAAACAAAAAACAAAAATGTTGGCTTTTTCCAGATTTCTTGTGCTGCGAAGTTGAGAGATTTTGTTGAGTGTCTAGTGGATTTTACAAGGAGCTGAGAGCTTCAGGGGAAGAGAAGGTTTATGCTGCTTATGCCAAGTTTGTTTGCATTGTTAGTAGCACAACAGGTAGTATACTTACCTTTGATGCAGAAAGTTCTGGGTTCTACTCCCACAGTATGTAGATGGATCGTGGCACTGTACTGTGTTGTACTTTAAAGAGAGTGGTTGCTGCAGTCCTGTGAATGTCCTTCTTTGGAGGAGTTACCTAGTAACTATGAACTTAATCAGTTTGCCAGACATTCCTTATTGCAGTATTACTAGCTTACCCTTTTTTTTTTAATGTAACAGGCAATTTATTCTTCAAGGGCAACAGACGCTTTATTTGTAGATGAAACAGTGAAATACAAAGTTGTTTGCTAGTAGCAACATCTTCATTAGTTGCAGATCCCTTTAATGTGGAATTATTTAGATGGCATTTACTTCTGCAGAGATTTTGCATATTTATTGATATTGGTGCATTGTAATGACGGAAGTTTGAGTGGCCTTTTGTGGTTGAAATTTTCTGAAATGGGTAGTTTTGTCATTATTGGTTCATACATTTTGTTTCATTGCTTACTAGAAGACTGTTCAAAACTACAAATTTAAAACACACTCTAACAAGTGGTGCTGTATTATACAAGGAATGTAATTTATTACAATCAGGAAGGTAAATCAAAGAACTCATACATGTATGCATGATCCTAAAAATGTGCAAGGAGCCTGTGGTTTTAAAACATCCCAGAGGTAAGCCAAGTCCTCCACTGGCCAGATGCAAAATGAATGTGGATTTTCATGCCGTTTGAATGAATGTAAGTTTTAAGGGCAGAGAAGTTTACTGCTCTTGCCAAGTCTGTTTTCATTGTGAGACTGTATTGTTTGTTTAGCAAGTGGCTGAGTGTCTGTGCTATTTTATTTTAATATCTGTAATCATTGTAGTAATAAATACGAAAACAGTATGCATGCTGACAAGTTTACTACTCACCCCTTCTGAGCCCTTCACTGATAGTTTTCCACTGCTTGCCTCTCTGGTTTGACTGGTTTCTTTGCACTGCACCTAGTTCACACCCCCCCCCCCACACCCCCAATACTAAGTCTATATTTGATTCCTGCTGTTTATGGAGCCATCTTTAAATTACTAGTCTCCCATCAGGACACAAGTGCTCATCAGCAGTTGAATTCTGCTCACTGGTAAGCCATCAGATACTTACCTGGTAATCCACAGCTTGGAGGGTTTTAAGCCCCGCTCCATTCGCCTGTGCTATGCACAGGCTCACTTCACGTCCCACCCTGTCCCCTAATCTCACCCACCCCCACTACATCTAGATTTATTTTAGGCACTAAACCCTCCCAATAACCAGCAACCAATCAGAACAATGCTAGTAACATATCTCCTCTACCCCCCACAGTACCCCACCCACTTCCAACCTAACTGCTCACCTGACACAGTCATGCTACTACCTAATGTGCTTACACTCCTTACCTGCACTCTTCTTGCACACCTTACATCCTACCAGAACTCCATAACAGACACACCCCACCACTATTACTGCACCCTTACTCTCACTTCTGTCCATCACCCACCTACTAATTACATTTGTACTATCACAGTCTCCATCCCAATTCACCCACCATACTACCAGTCATCTGTTACATTCAAACAACAAATATTCCTAAAATATGACAGGTTAATTACCAGATTTATAAAACTTGCATTTACTGCCCTGTCTAAATTAGCCATCAGGGGTGATATCCACCCTTACCCTGGTCCTAACATTACCAACTCCTCACCTAAAAATTTGCAGAATAGCTGCTCCTTCTCGCAACTAACATCCAACAGAAAGCCATCTGACCTCCTGTTCATGTGTCTAAATATCAGAAGTATAACTAATAAAACCCATGACCTAAATGCCAGCATATACTCCCCTGATACTCTCATCCTGACTGAAACCTGGTTCAAACCTCACATCAAAAGTGAGGAAATAGTCCAAACAGGTTATAACATTCTTCGAGTAGATAGACTATCTAAGAAAGGGGTGGTGTGGCTGTAATGTTTAAATACCACCTCAACATCCAGATCCTAAACACATCTGTCCCCCCACATTGGAAATGAAGAAATCCTATATGCCAACCTCAAACTAAACCCAAATAAAACAATTAACATCATAGGATGATACTTCCCACCTGGCCAAACCATCCCTCCTCTGGAAAACCTCCTGAACTGGGTTAACCATTCCTATCACAGGAAACCATAATCCTAGGTGATTTTAATATCAACTGGCCATCTTGTATTAACAGTCACCCAGCCCAACACCTAAACCTTCATGGTTTCTGCTAACTAATACAGTCACCTACCTAGATAAATATAAACTCAAACATACTACTCTTGACTGGATATTAGTCAATAAAGACCCTCACTTGTACTTAGCTGGCTGTCTACCAGACAGTGTGACTGACACTACAACATTCCTTCTAAGACACCACTTAAATTGTACTAAACCCATCATCTATAGGCAAATGTGAAATAGGGCAAACTTTAACCCTCTCTCCTATATCTCATCCCTTCAAAAATGTGATTGGACACCACTAAAGTACCTCAATCTGGATGAAGCTGTCCACTTCTTCAATAGCACCTTCCTAAACATCCTAAACACACATGCTCGCATAAGAAATGCCAGAGTCAAAACACAGTACACCCCTTGGCTACAAAAAAGCACCAGGGCACTAATGAAAATCAGAGATAAGGCCTGGGAGCACTGGCACTTAATAAAAAACCCTCCGCTATACAGCCATTCCTAGAGTTGCGCAACAAGGTCAAAAAGCAAATAAAAAAGATAAAACCCAATATTATCAGTCTGCCCTACACTTCTCCCATCACAGCCCTAAGCTTTTCTAGTCCACAATAAACTCCATTCTGCACCCAGGTAAAGTAGGCACTCCCCCTTCCTCCAGCAGTATTGCAGACCCATTCAGTAATTACACTTTACTGAAACCATTCTGTCTTTGACTATACAACACAACTCTCTACCCACCCTCCCTCCATCAAAACCAAATACTGTGCCCACAATCTTTTCTTTTTCATCAGTACCTATACAAAAAACTTCTATTAAAACTTAAGCCTACAAAACTTGCAGCTGACAATCTCCCCTCTGAATACCTAAAAACAGCAGCAGAAGCCCTAGCTTATCCGGTCTCTATCTTAATTAATCGGTCTTTATCAGAAAGCTGTGTCCCCACACTGTGGAAAATATCCCACATCATTCCCCTCCATAAAGGTGACTCCTCCACTGAACTTTCCAATTACTGCCCCATAGCCATCCTTTCTTCACTTTCCAAGATACTTGAGAAATGCATCCATTCTGAAATCTTAGAACCTCCTATCCAGCAACCATCATGGCTTCATGGGATACCACAGCACTACTACCGCCTTGCTCTCTTTCACTAACACTATCCTTCATCATAAAAATAATGGCCTATTCTCATCTGCTGTATTTCTGGATCTATCCAAGGCTTTTGACATCGTCTCACACAAACTACTAATCTCTGTTTTTAATAACCTATCCTTTTCCCAATCAGATACAAATTGGTTTCACAGCTATCTAACTGGCCGTCAACAGTCAGTTGTCTGGCATAATGACCTATCTTCTCGACTTCCTGTAATACTCGGCATTTCCCAAGGCTCCATCCTTGGTCCCCTACTATTCTCACTCTTCACCAATGATCTGTTTGCAGCCACCAAGCATGCTTCTCTTATACACTATGCAGATGACTCCACCCTCATCTGCTCAGCCCTAACTATACCTGAACTTCACAAGATTACACAGGAAGCCTTTTCATCTGTAGAAAGCTGGCTATCTAATGCCCAGTTATTACTCTAGCCATAGAGAATGCCATCATCTCCCCAACAGAACACACCAAACTACTTGGTGTTGAGATTGATAACAATCTCAGATTTGACACTCACATTTCTCTTACCGTAAAAAAAGGTTCACAAAAAAACTAGATGCATTGCACAGAAACACACAATTCCTCACCAAGACACCCAGAATTTCTGCTGCCAATTCCCACCTAATCTCTACTTTACTCTATCCCTCTCCTATACTTACCTACCTTAGACAAAATGACCTAAACAAGGTTGAGGCTTGCTACAATAAAATTGCTAAGTTTGCTACTGGTGCATCTTACTGCACTGACCACTGTATCTCACTTAGAGAACATGGCTTGAACTCCCTCAACTTCTTCACCTGAATCAACTCTCTTGCCCACAAGTTAGTAAACCATCCTCTTAAAGTCTCATCCCTTCAAAACCTTCTCCAGCCCTACTGCTCCACTAGACCACTACACTTCAGCAGTAAAAATCTACTTCTAGTGACCAAACACAAAAACTCAGCAGGAGAAGCAGTATTCTCCTGTGTCATACCCAGATTATGGAACAATCTCCCCCCCTCTATAATCACACTACCTTCTTTCAATCACTTCAAGACTGCACTAAAAACTCAAAACGTCTCTGGTTATTCCCATGCACCAGTCTCGACTAGTAGCCCTCCTTTTTACCTCCCCTTCCTCTTCCCTCCCCCAGCCACCCTGCCTCACACTGTCTGATCATTGCGTTCCTTCCTCTGCAGGCTCTGGCTCAACCTTTACCCTCCCCTTCCCTCCTCACTCAATCTCTCAGACCTCTTATAACGTGCTTAACGTCATCTCAACTCCAAATACGTTTCCAACTGACTTACACCTAGCTTCCTCTCACTGCCACGTATACTATTCACTCAGTCTCCTCTCTTGCTCCTCTATCTTCCCCTTCCATCCCATTAGCCCTTCTAGCTTGTTCCACCTTTGTGTGGAACATCTGCTTTATATCTGTATGAGTTTAGTGCGATATTTTTATATAAGATTTAGGTATACAAGTTTACAACAGTATCCGTTTCAGCTTAGTACTGTCTGTATACACATTCTACCTTTATTCCTAGCCTCTAGCTAGATATTGATATATCTGTTCATTATTATGTTTCATATTGCATGTATAGCTAATGTTTGCTGCAGTATGTATTATTTGCTATTGGATGTATATTCAGTTGTTCTTCATGTACTCTGCTGCTCATTTATTGTTCTGTGGAACTTTTCTTACTAGGGCCTCCACTGAAAAAGGATTTGTGTCCAGTTGGAATTTCCCGGTCAGCAAATGCAAATAAATAAATAAATAAATAACAGTGCTTATAGTAACTGAGTAGAAGTAACCAAGTAATGGAACACTGGAGTGGTTGGGGAAGGGACTGCTGCTGGAGTGGTAGGGGTTTGCTGCAGGAGGGGCTCCTGTGCCGGGGCCCAGTCTATTACCCTGCCTAGGGCCCCATTTAAGCATGATCCAGGTCTGGTATTTTGCACTGTTATTTACTGTAAATGATCAGAAGTTGGAATGAAACAACAAAGTGTCAGTTGTAAGAAATAAGCACTTTGTTCTGTGTTTGACAATAAAGGAAAGAAGGTGCTTATTTTTTTACAACTGTTGCTTCTTTGTTTCATTCCATCTTCTGATAGTTTATGGTTTTCACTGTTATTTAATAACAGTCATATTGTTGAACATGTCAGTACAGTTCTGTGGATTGTGGACCTCAACTGAAGTGGCCGCAGCCCACCCAGGTACATTCTGGGCAGTCATTTCTGAAGTAGTAACATAAAAAATGATGATGATAAAATAAGACTTAATGCAGTCAAGAAACTGGAATAGTTTGCTGTTACTGTGTGTTCAGAAATTAATACAGTTTCTTCCTTGCCTTAACTCATTTTTTTTTTCATTAATGCAAAATGGCCCCAGTTTTGTTAGATTTTTAAAGTCATGCCAGAAACATTAATTTGTTTAAAAGAACAAGAAAAAGTACTGTGTGATTTTTATTCTGCTTATAAAAAGTTATTGAACCTTCTTGCCTGACTTTAAGCCTTCAGTTAGGTTATTTATTATTGTTATTTTTCAAGTTGCTCAGTTTTTGTTGCACTTTTTTTTTTATTTAATTGAACAAATAAAAAAAATGCAACAGGTCAGGCTTGAAAGTGGTAAACAGCTTTTGCTCACAGTTCTTACTTAAACTTCAAAACCTCATAGCTCAAGGGATAAAGCCAAAACTTAATGGATCTGGATAAAGACCAAAGGTCCAGAATCAGGGACAGATTTTAAATATAACATTGTTCTTCAATGCTTTGTTGCTAGAATAACAGGTTTTGCATTAGCCTGCATTTTCTGAAGGCTATGATGTCTAGAGGTCTGAAACTCGAGTGTCTACCATTATTTAAGTTTTGTAATCCTCATAACTTTTGCCAGAAAATCACGCATATTATGAGGAACAGACCAAAAATATGACAGAAAATTAGGGATAGTCAAACATATGTTCTGATCTCACAAACTCTTAGGGCAAGAATCGGGAGAAAGTGTGAAAGGCTCAAAATCATGGGCAATTTTTAAGCTTTGCTCTTATTACCAAAGCAATGGATGAAGGCAAAACAATTCACACCATATTACCATGACCTGGCCAAGCTTTTTGACACAATCCCCTACTCAGGTATAGTACAAAATCTAGGAGCAAACATATCACTAGCTGGATTGCCAACTTGCTCACAGGATGCAGGAGATCAAAATAGGGGAAGTTACCCCTAGAAAGAGACCAATCACCAGTGGAGTTCCCCAGGGTTCAGTGCTGAGATTTTTTTTTCTGTTTGGCATATACATCTCAAAAGTAAATGGAAATATTTGAGATGACTGCAAGCTAGGAGCAGTTATTGAACCCCCAAATGACTTAACCATCATGCAGGAAGGTTTGTCCCAAACAATAACTGGTGCCAGAATCATGAATTGAAACTAAACTCCAAAAAATACATTATTGTATCCTTTGGAAAGTCATCTACTCCAGGGAACTGCCAAATTGACAAAATTCCCTGAGAACTGACCCATTTGTTTGACATTTGGGAACTTGTGTGTACAGTGACCTAACTTTTGACAAACATATGCCCAGAGTCATAAAGTCTTTCTGTATTGCACAGCTTATAAACAAATTGATTGCAATTAGAATTAGAGATGTTGTTGTCTCCCTTTACAAAGCACTCATTAGGACAGCCATTTTGTATAATGCCCACTTCGGCATGTATCTGTCCAGACCCATGTAACAATTAGAATATCCACAGAGATACCTTACTAAAAGGATACAAGTCCTAAGCAATAGGTCTTGCATGGACCACCTCAAAGATTTATCACTATACCTAGTATCCTACAGACTGCTTAGAGGTGACCTGTGTCTGGCATACAAGACATCCTCCAACCTAATACTGATGGACCTATTGAATATCAGCAAGTCAAATGGCATCAGAAGTACTCCATCCAGGTATCTAAACTGAATGTTGTAGAGAGATGGATGCATATCACAGAGGCTACCACTGTTCCAGAACAGACTACCCATTCAATTAAAACAAAGCTCATGCCTGTCCATATTCAAATGCAGCTTGGATCTAAGGATGGGTAATAGAAACTGTACTCCAGGATTGCCCCTTGTGTCACTAATGGATAGAGGCAGTTCCTAAATGATGCATCCCTTACATGGTTCCCCTCAAATTATCTATAGTATGATAACAGTTATTCTCACTAGAGCTAATATACAATACAAAGCTAATATACAATTGTCAGCCATGCGATAGGTAAGACCAATCAGGAAATGTTAATTCAAGCACCAAAAGGGAAATCTGCTAAGCTTAAAATGTCCTTCAAGTGAATCTATGTTGTGTTAGTAAATAGTTTTAAAAAATTGCCCTTTTTAGATCACCAAGTGCCCCTCTCACCCTCCACCCCCCCCCCCCAGCCTTCAACAGCTTCTGGTGCCTCTGGTGGGGAGATAAGCAAGTAGCAGGGTTCAATGACATCCCAACAGGTGTTCAAATAGGTAATGATTTTGATGACACATTTGCTTATGTACATGCAATTATATGGAGCCAGGCATGATGACAATCACACGGGGAAGGTAGCAGGGGAAAAGTTCAAAACAGTGACTATACCTACAGTAGAACCTGTTGTGTCTTAATAGCAGGAGGCTTAAATCTGAGAGAGAGCTGTCAGGAAATAACTGGACTTTTTCAGGAAGTAGTTACTTATAGAGGAAAAATTGATTAGTAACAGTTAGTCTGCATGTGAAGCACAGTTGTTGAAAATACTAGATTTCCATTAGCAGTGGAACTGGGAATAATCACAGAGTGAGATAAGATAGGCACAGGTCTCAGATCCCACCTTACTGAATGTAAGTATAGATCAAAGCATGTGTATGTACCTTTAAGAAGCATTTCCAGATGTAGGCATGTGCATATAAATAATGTGCACGTGCAAGCAGCAGTGCCATTTTGAGAGAACAACCAGAGTGTTAAGTTGTATGAGTGTAGTACTCAGTCTGCTTATAAGTTTATTTAAGTTTAAGTTGCAAAGCCTAATTCCTGATGTGTTTGTGTGTAATAAAGCTGGTTGAACTGAACCCACGAATGTTCATCTGTTTTATCCTGACCAGACAAGCGACATGGTATCAGAAGTGGGATTAAGAGAGCAACTTCTTCAAGCCATGAGGTGCAGAGTTGAAGGGGAAGGCAGACTAAGCTGGTTAAGTGAAACAGAGCTTAGACAAAAGGGCCAAAAACGAACTTAAGGTAACAAAAAAATGCACAAATGATTTATTTGGCACAGAAAATGAAATGGAGCATTTGTAAGGCACAAAACGCTTTATTAATCAAACGAGTAGCACAAAACGTATTATTAAGCAAACAAAAGGCACAAAATGCATTATTAATTAAATGAAATATTTGAAACTACGATATTTGATAAAACTAGCAGAGATATTCATATGGGGCTCAGAATTACCTTTGGCATGCATAACGAGCATGTTTAAAGTAAAACAGGCACAAGAAAAGTATAATGAGCATGATCAGAGATTAAAAGGGCATAACAAGTACAATACAAGGGCAAAATAAGCTTAAAGAGCAAGGCAACTGCATGTTTTTTAGTAAAAGACCATGTCTGGGCACGAACTACTATTTCTCATTGATCAAACCTATTCAAAGTATAACTAGGGTTGTTTGAAGTGTCTCAGAGTGTGCGACATGTTCGCAGTGTGTGTGCTTTGTTACGGTACAGTTATTTCAAAGAGTTGCTGTGTGCAAAGTACAGTTATTTTGCAAAGTGCAGTCAAAGTACAGCCATTTCAAAAAGTATCTTGTGCTGTGTACATTTATTCGCAGAGTGCTAACATTTCAAAGTGTTTCTTACACTGTACAGAGTTATTTCACAAAGTACAGCCATTTTGAAGAGTTTATTTGCAAAGTGCATTCATCTTGAAGTATTTCTTACTCAGCTTTTTTTCCATTGTGTACAGTTAATTCGCAAAGTACAGTCATTTCCAAGTATTTCTTACACTGATGAGTGGTTTTACAACGTACAGTGATTTCAGAGTGTTCTTGTGCTACAGAGACTTATTTGGCAAACTGCAGTTATTTCAAGGAGTTTGTTGTGCTATTGGGCATAATTACAAGTACCGGCATAAAGTTCTGGCACGTGTATGTTCATACATATCTTGAGGCACATTCACTACTGTGTGCTGCTATGGCAGAGGCATTTTGCAGACCCCACTCCACTTGTGTTTGATCATAATATATCTGAGAATTGGAGAGTATTTGAGGAGGAATACCATATTTTCATACAACCATCTTTTTCTGATAAAGATGCACATACAAGGGCATTCATTCTGCTTAACTTAACTGGGTCAGGGGGTATTGAAAGAGGCCATTCATTTGTGTATGCACCAGATATATATATATATATATATATATATATATATATATATATATATATATATATGGGTTCATATGAATCCGTCGACAGCCGAAACATCGACGCTTACCTCATCGACACCAAAGCATCGACCGTTCAGAACATCGACAATCCAGGTAAGCGATTTTCCCCCTTACAGGACCCATGGTAGCACTTGTTTCGCTAGTGCGACACTATGGACAACGCAAATTCTCAACAGTCGCTACCATGGGTCCTAAGTGCTACCATGGGTCCTGTATGGGGGAAAATCGCTTACCTGGATTGTCGATGTTCTGAACGGTCGATGCTTTGGTGTCGATGAGGTAAGCGTCGATGTTTCGGCTGTCGACGGATTCATATGAACCCATATATATATATATATATATATATATATATATATATATATATATATATACAGGAGAAAGGGAAAAATGCCATAATGTGGTACTGGCTGAATCAAGAGAGGGCCCTGAGTACTTAAAATGCAAATTTAGAGAAATGTGCATTGCAACCCCCAGACTAATGATTCATTAGAGAGGCACTTATTTTATAACAAGAGACCAAAAGCCAGGTGAAACTTTTGCAGCTTATATCACTGACTTAAGAAACAAAGCCAAAGCGTGCAGATTTAGTGACTTGAAAGATAAGAACAGCCTTGTGTGTGGTGTTAATAGTGCTGCAGTGAGAAAGATTGTGCTTCATGACAGTGATTTAACGTTAAGCAAAGCCATAGAGATTTGTCAAATCCATGAGCTCACCGAAAGAAACACAGGTATGCTTGCAGGTGATAAGAGCTTGGTTTCATCAGCCTCTAGAGCAAACGTAGACAGCATGCAACACATGGCAAGCAGAAACAGGCCTAAGCCACATGGCAGCTGCAACCCCTAAGGGTTTTCCTGGGAGGAGCCGTATGTTTCTAGCAAGTTCCAAGACTAGTTCAGTAAAAAGGACGTGCTCAGTATAGTACAAGAGTGAGTCAGCAAAACCCAAGCCATGTCTCATTAACTTTTGTAACTGTGGTGCCAGTCATGAGTCTAAAAGAGAGAAGTGCTTAGCATTTGGTCAGCAATGCCACAGGTGTAAAAAATGGAATAATTTTCAAAAGTTTTGTAAATCAAGCAAGCCTTATTCAGTTATTAAGAAAGGTCACTCAAAAAAAGCAAGTTGATCATATAGAGACCTGCAACCCCACTTTCTATGTAGATGGTGTATCAGTGGTTGGTGAAAAGGTTAATGCAGTCAATTTGTTGGCAAAGAAGGAAGTATTTTATACTGTCCTGATCAATGGTAAACACATGGAGCTCAAAAGTAGACACTGGTTCAAAGTGTAATGTAATGTCAGCAAAAACATTTTCTAAAGCAAGGTCTGGTGAACAACTTAATTTGGCCAATTGTGCGAAGCCAACATGTTGCTTATGGAGGTCAAGAGATTTCAAACCGAAGGCTCAGTAGTGCTTTCATGCTATTTGTCTGGGAACAATTACAGCTTGCAGTTGTATGTAGTGAGAAGACCTGTGCAGTCATTATTAGGTCTCAGAGACAGTTTAAGAATGAAACTGCTTTTTTTTTTTTTTACCAAAGAAGTACATCATGTAAGCACATGTCCCAGTCCCAGCTTTACTGATAACTATTTTCTCAGAATATGCTGATGTGTTCGACAGCAAGCTAGGCAAACTGCCAGTTGTGTACTCCATGAAGGTAGACCCAGAGGTCAGTCCAGTGGTCAGACCAGCAAGAAGAGTTCCAATAGGTATGCAGGACAAAGTCAAGGTCCAGTTAGACAAAATGATGCAGCAAGGTGTGATCTGTCCAGTCACAGAACCAACTGAGTGAGTGTCTTCCATGGTAGCTGCTCATAAGAAAAATTCAGATGAAATCAGAATATGCATTGTCCCAAGAGACTTGAACTAGGCATTAAAAAGACCTCATCATCCCTTGTGTACAGTCGAGGAAATTGCCACCCTCATGCCAAATGCCACTGTTTTTTTCTGTCTTTGATGCAGAGAGTTCATTTTGTCAAATAATGCTTGATCACAAATCTTCACTACTGACTACATTCAGTAGCCATTTGGTAGATACAGATTCCTCTGGATGTCTTTTAGAATAAATTCTGCCAGTGAAGTCTTTCAGTGTGCAATGGAGCAATTTTTTTTCAGGCTACTCGTGTGCAATAATAGTTGATGATTTACTGGTTGGAGGTAATGGTGAAGCAGAGCATGACAGCAGCCTCAGGAATGTTCTGGACAGAGAGCATGTAGTGAATCTAAAGCTCAATCACCTGAAGTGCAAATTCAGACTACTAGAAGTTACTTATTACCAGTACAGGCTTACGACCAGATCCTTCCAAGCAAGCAGCCATTCTAGAGATGCCAGCTCCAGACAATCTCCAAGCCTTACAGTGTTTTCTTGGTATGGTTAACTATTTGGGCAAATTTATCCCTCACTTTAGTGAGTTATCAGTGCCTTTAAGAGAGCTGACATGCAGAAATGTTGTCTCGACATGGTTAGAACAACACCAGAGAGCATTTGATAACCTCAAACAGCAAATTGCTAATCCGCCTACATTAAGCTACTATGATATCCACAAACCAGTAGTTATTTCCTGTGATGCTTCAATGTTTATAGGTAGGTACTAGGCTATCTGCCCGAAGGCATTTATACGCCTAGCCAGAATATGTTGGCTTTCGCCACACCCTTAGATTAGTTCCCTGTGGCTCTGTCCAGGAGAGCCACTGAAGTGATCCCCTGGGTAAACTTTCTGTTTCCCATCCACTCGTTAAGGTTTCTTTTGAAGAGTGTTAGCGAGGAGCTTTGCCTAATGTAGATTGGAATCTTGTTCCAAAGCATGGGAAGTCTCTGGAACAGGAATCTATCCCTCCAGCATGTCCTATTTATTGTTGTGGTGAGGTTTAGATCCCTGTAGCATGTGGCTTGAGGGGATAAGGTTTTCTTTAGGTGGAGCATGTCCATCAATTCTGGGTTAGACATAGCCTTGTATGTCAGGCAGAGATCACCTCTGAGTAGGCAGTATGCAACCGAGTACAGCTGGAGTTTCTTCAGTCGAGCTGCATAGGGCATCTTTTTGAAGCCAGTGATCCTCTTGGTAAGGTACTTCTGTGGTCTTTCCAGCTGTTGCAGGTGTCTTGTAAGGTACATCCCAAATGGGGCGTTGTACTCTTTGATGGATCTGATGAGTGATGAGTAGAGGGGCACAATGACCTCTTTTGATCTGGATGCGAACCCTTTTGTGATTAGATGGGCCACGTAGAAGAATTTTCTAACCAATTTGGCAATATGATTATCAAAGGTGAGATTACTATCTACTTGGGTCCCCAGATCCCTTATTATGTCTTCCGTATTTAGGGGATTACCACCTGTGTGGTAGTTTGTGGGTACTTTGTTGTTTCCATAGTGGATGACTATGCACTTTTTGGCATTTAGCTTGAGGACATGATTTTGACACCAGGTATCCATCTCAGTGAGACCCTTTTGGAGGATGTCTGTGTCAGCCGGAGGTCAATTATAGCCCCTAGTTTGCAGTCTGCGAACTTGGTCAGCCATAGTCCTTTTGTGCTTGCCTGTACCTCTGAGAAGTATATGCCGAACAGGAGGGGTTCTAGGACTGAGCCCTGTGGAATGCCACTTGTAACTGGTTTAGAGTCGGACCTAGCTCCTGCAACTCTCATCATGTGGGTTCTGTCCAAAAGCCAGTTGGCAACCCATCTTGTGACGTAGAGGTTTATGTTCAGGCTGGTGAGCTTGTCTATAATACCAGAATGTGGAATGGTGTCGAAGGCCTTTGCGAGGTCTAGGTAGGCTGTGTCTACCACCTTTCCCTCGTCTATAGCCTTGATAACTGTCTCAAAGAAGTCCACTAGGTTTAGGAGGCATGATCTGCCCTTAACAAAGCCGAACTGGGTAGGGTCCAGTGGTTGGACGTTCCCAGTGTCTCTGTTAATGAGTTCCATCATGATGCGTTCCATAGCCTTGCAGACCAAGCTAGTCGGGCTTATAGGGCGATTGTTCCCAGGGTCTGTTCTGACTCCACCTTTGTGGAGCGTAATAACCGTTGCTGTGCACCTCTCTATGGGTACATAGCCTGTGGAGAGGCTGAGTTTGAAAAGTGTGTTTAGGTGAGGGGTTAGTTCATCTTTGAGCTCATGTAGGACGCAGCCTGGGACACCGTCCGGTCCCATTGATGCTGTGTTTTTGGCTTTGGAGAGGGCTATTTTAACCTGAGTGTCTGTGATTTCAGGGACTCTACATTCTTCTGGTATGGTTATGGGCCCTTTTGGGGGTGAGAGGGGGGGTGAAGTTTGCGCTGAACCTGTCTGCCAGGATGTTGGCGATATTGGTCGGTTCAGTGTATTTTGTGCCATTCTGCACTAACTCCGAGCAGCTAAAGAATGCCTTGTGGTTATCTTTGGAGTCCTTGGCAATTTTTCTTTTGAAGCTCGCCTTGGATGATTTTATGAGGGATCATAGTTTCTTGTTGATACTGATCAGGGATGTCTTCCCTTCTTGGGATTGTACTCTTTTCTGTACTAGTTTCCTCCTTCTATTGTATAGCTTGTTTATGGCAGGAGTCTACCAGACTGGTTTCCTTTTCTTGGAGGAGTGAGTCTTGGTTTTGCTTGGGATGGCACGATCCATGAATTCTTGTATGTGCCTGTAGAATGCATTAGTAAAGGATTTTACAGCTTGGACAGCATTATCCTTCAGCATGGGGACTTTGAAACTTTCCACCTCGGTCTTAAGTAACGTGAAGTTTGCTTTTGAAAAGTTTTTCATGGTGCTTTCCTTGTCCAGGGGTGGGGGCGAAATGTGGATATCCAAAGTGATTTGTTTATGGTCAGATCTAACCAGCGAGGGGTTGACCTCTGGTGTGGAACAACTGTTCCCCATTTTGTTGATGACCAGGTCCAGTATGTTGTCACCTCTGGTAGGAGTGTTGACCAGTTGAACCAGGGCGTTTGAATTTATAAATTCTAGGAAATGTTGGGTAAGGGAGTTAGTACTTAAATAGTTCTCCCAGTTAATGTTTGGGTAATTGAAATCACCCAATATTAGGATATTTGATAGGACCTTTGTTTCCCAGTGTTTCCAGAAATGCAGAATGGGGGTCCTGGGACATGGTGGGTGATCTGTAGCAAGCTACAGTTTTAATTGCAGTTTTGCCTGTTGTTAGTTGCACGTGGATGATCTCTGAAGCATCATGCTGTGCCACTAACCTGGAGGTGTGGGTATCCTTGATGAATATGGATATGCCCCCCCACTTTTTGTATTTTGGTTTGGGTTCTGTGGTTGAAATATATAGTATGAGTTGTAGCTTGGTAGTGCTGGGGTGCTCTCTGGAGCCTTAAAACAGATTTCTGTTACTGTACATATATCGATTTTCTCCATACTGGGGACTGCCACGAGTGCGTGCATTTTGAGGTTTAGATTTCTGGCATAGGGTAGCATTACCCTCAGTTTTTTGTTACTTGTGCTATTTACGGTGGTGGGTTTGTCCTTTGAGCCTTGCCTAAAAAAGGCACTATGGGGGTGGCAAGAGCCTTGGCCAGTGTTTGAAAGCTTAAGAGTGACAGTTGCAAGCCGTCTCTAGCGAAGCAGCGTGGCTTGTCGAGCATGTCATCCCAGGTGGACAGACACTGGATCCCCATTGAATGACACCAGAAACTTAGCCAATTGTTGTTGTTGGTCTTTCGGCTTTTCCCGGTAAGGGGTCGCCACAGTGGAACTCCGGTCCGCTAATGATTGGCAGTAGATATTTACGAAACACCGAGGTGCCAGCTTGACGCTCAACCTTCAACAAAGGCAACACCCATTGACGCACGCATGTCTTTTGAACGCTACCCAACTGCGGGGAGGACATGCAGACTCCACACAGAAGGCACTCCCAAGCCTAGCCGAGAACTGAACGGGAGAAACTCTTGCTGTGAGGCAACAACGCTACCGCCGTACCACCGTGGTATTTTTTTTTTTTTTTTTGAAATCGAGAATTTTTTCTTTACACTGTGGTATCATTCTTGGTGAGGGCAGGATGCTACTCAGGGTTAGGGTCATACCAGCCTGGGCTACGTGATCAGAGAGCTTTCCATGTCTCTTTCCATGTAGTTCAGGGAGGTACGGCTCAGGTCATTCACACCAACATGGACAATGACAGAGTCATATTTTTATTTGTTCTGGAGTGACTTGAGTGCTTGTGTTATGTGGCAGATCCTGGCTCCCAACAGGGCAGCTAACAGTAACCTTCTCCTTATTCAGCCTAGTGAGTGGGACGTAAGTGTGCCTGACTTTAGATTCACCTATTACTAGTATGTTGGGTATGTTATTTTGCCTTAAGGGCTGTGATTGCATGGCACACTGGTTTTGTGAAGTATGTGTTTCATGGTTTGGGTTGGGGGGTTGAGGTTGCTTGGATGTTTGCTTTGGAGGTCTCTGTTGGTTTTGCAGATTTTTATTTAGAGCCTCCGAGTATGTTTTCATGTATTTGTGTGTTTTTTGCCAGTCCTAGTTTAATGGGTCTATGTGAGACTGGTGGTGTGACGCAAGTATTTCCCTACTCCTCTTGATTGTCTGATCCAGTCTTGGGTTGAGAAAGCTTAGCCTCCAGTTTGGCTGTATAATTGCATCTCTTGCATGTAATAGTGTTTGGTGGTAGGAGGAGAAGGGTTGTCTGTGTACATGAGGCAGTTGTAACATTGCCTCAAAATGCCCAGATTCACCAGTTGGACTGGGAAGTACACCTGAAACTGCCCTTTGGACATGCCTGGATAGGTACAGTGAACTGTTTTACTGGATGGCTGGTATGGTCGAATAGAGAGCCTTGTCCTTCTGTACAGTACAGGAGGGTCTCGTGCTTGGGTTTATAAGTGCTTGCTATGAGTTTTGAGCAAGTGCTGGGCTGAGAAATGAATGGCTTGAGTGCTTAAGTTGAAAGTTTGTGTAGTTCCAAGGTAAAAATTGAAGAGGAGACTTTCTGGAGCCGGGAATAGTTTTACCCTAGCTAACCAGCGCTACCTGTCATGCACAACTGGACAAATGCAGTATTTATAGCAGGGAAATGAAAGAGGGAGAAATTAGCCCAAAATGGCCAATAACCTACTAATTTCTTGGCTGAAACCTCTCCTCCAGGGACAGATAGGCTGCTCAAAGCTCCCCTCTCTCACAGGTGAACAGAGAAACTTCCTTCTATCCATGTAAGGTATGGGCAAACACAGAGATTTGTAAAAGAGCCCTGAATTCATCACTAACCTGAAACTGGACTATACTTGCTTGGAAAGGTGAGAAACAATTATATTGTTTTGTTTTTTTTTTCAGAAAATAAAGCAGATACAGTAAAAAAAAAACCCACTTTAAATGCACAGAAAAGGATACGTATTGTTATACATCGCAGATCAGAGTTGTAGTCAGTGCCCCTAGTAATAAAGTAGGAAGAAACACAAATACAGTAAAAGCAGATGAATAAAGTGCACATTTTTTATATATATATGAAACAATAGAAAACGAACAAACTTATTTAAACAAGTTACCCGGTTAACCAGAAAAAAGGTCAAAACTGAGCCCTGTTCCAGTAGTCTTCAATCAGACAAGTTCTAACTGCATACTCTTGCTATTAGGGTGCAGGGGAACCTTCTCCAAAAAAAAGATGGCCTGGATCAGTGCTCAAGTTATACAAACAAAGCTAGATTCAGCAGGCCTGAATCTGGTCTATATTACAGCAACAAGGTGCACCAATTTCAGAAAGAAACAGTTCAAATAAGCAGGCACAATAAGCCTGTGACCAGAAATTTCCAGCTCAGAAGGGCAGAATCCAGCCTCTCCTCCCACACGAGTGCAGACCACAAACCCTCTTAATGTAGAATAACTGGCCTGAAACCCAAGTGCTTAAGCCAGAACTAATACACTTTTAGAATAGCAGACACTGGGCCTTTAATCAGCAATTCCCAGCTGGTGCAGTTATTGGTGCAGTTATTCTTCAAGAGGTTAGTCTTGGTGCAGTTATTCTTCAAGAGGGCAGACTGTTGCCTATGCATCTAGAACTCTTACCCAAACTGAGATGCAGTATGCTCACATTATTAAGGAACTTTTGGCAATTGTGTTTGCATGTTTGAAGTTCCATGATTATATTTATGGCTGAGCTGTCCAGACAGAAACTGACCATCAACCTCTAGTCACCATTTTAAAGAAGCCTATGCATTCAGCTTCAGCAAGACTACAAAAAATGATACTCACATTTCAAAAGTATAATTTCAAGATGGTCTGTACAAAAAATAAACTTCTTTATCCGGCGATACCTTATCCAGATCACCCAGAAATACCACGGAACAGCTTGACGCAGAGAATTTTGTCTTTGATGTCATGGAATTGCATAATTTTTCTGCCACAAGACATGAGCAGAGAGAGCATACAAAGACTGATACAATTTTGCAAAAGCTCAACCACTTCATCAATGTAGGATAGCCATCAAAGCAGTCCTATTTACCACCAGAAGTACAACCTTATTTTCCATACAGAGATGAGATGCTAAACGAAGATGGGTATCATTTTCAAAGGTCCAAAGGTTGTTGTTCCTACTTCCTTACAGCTTGAATGCATTCTAATTTTGCATTGTGGCCACCCAGGTTCCGATTCTACCAAAAGAAGGGAGAGAGGACTAGTATTTTGGCCTTCTCTATCAAAAAACATTGATAAAGTGCTTTCTTCTTCTTCAGTTTGCAACAGTACTAAACCACATTTTCAAAAAGAGCAACTTCAGCTAAGCCGAATTCCTGATCTACCTTGGTCAGCAGTAGCAACTGACATATTTGAATGGAACAATCAGCATTGCTTAGTGTTGGTAGACTCTTATTCAAACTGGTTTGAGATCGATTTCCTACCTAATCTAACGTCCAGTGCTATTATTAAGTTGAAACATCATTTCTGAGTCCATAGTAGTCCACACAGTTATTTCTGATGGTGGTTCTCAGTTTACTAGTCAATTGTTTCAGAGATTTGCAAAAGAGTGGGACTTTATTCATGTTACTAGTAGTCCTGAATACCCACAGTCAAACGGCCTTGCTGAACGTGCAGTACAGAGTGCAAAGCAATTGCTAGAGAGGTCAAAGTGTGACAATACCGATATCTTCTTGAATTTACTTAATTTCAGAAATTTACCACGTGACAACCTACTTGGCACGCCTCCTCAGAGACTTCTATCTATGCAAACCAGAAAAACCTTCCTTATCAGTTCTAGTTTGTTGGTGCCTAATGTTAAAAATAACAGACCAATCAAAACCCAACGTTTTAAGAAGTGTTCTTCTCAGAAGTCCAGCTATGATAAAAATTAGCAGATTTCTTCGTTCATTAAAAGGAAAGACGGTGAAGATGCAAACGGAGAAAGGTTTTCATTGAATTGGTCAAGTGAGAGTGATATTTGCCGAGCCGAGATCCTACTTAGTGGAATCTGAGGGTATAGAATACAGGAGAAACCGCAGACATCATCTTCCTGTATCAGAAATGATATTGCAGCATCGTACCTGTGATACAGACTCTAGATCTCAGAGTAACTCTTGACAATGTTCATACCGAAGAACATGTCCATTATCCATTCCCTTTCTTGATGATGTCCCAGTTGTCCCCAAAGTTGAACATTCCTTGAAGACCGTCCTCGTTGCTAGATCCAATTCTGACTTTTATGTTACACAATCAGGTCATATTTCAAGACCTAGTGTAAAATACACAGCAACCTGGATATGATTGTTTTGTGTGTGTCTGATTTTGTATGATTGCATGTCAAATAATTCTGTATAATTGCATGTCAAAAGATAATTTCTGTAAATTGCATGTCATTGAATACCATAATTTAGTATATGGACTTTTGTCTGAAAGTGGGAGGGTGTAGATCAGAGCGTGTGTAAGCATCTGGAAAAGCCAGATGTCAGCAGTATTATTTTGAGAGAACAGCCAGAGTGTTAACATATACGAGTGTAGTAGTCAGTCTGTTTATAAGTTTATTTAAGTTACAAAGCATTATTCGTGATGTGTTTGCGTCTAGTAAACCTGCTTGAACTGAATCCATGAATGAAGGGGAGGTAGCAAAGGAGGTTGTTGACTCTCAAGGACAGAGGAATTCAGTGGAGTTGAACAGGTGGTTACTGTATACAGACTTAACTCCCAGAGGACTGCTGCTTGAAGATGTGATAAAGTGATACAGTAGCTGGTAGTCCCAGAGGCCTGCCATCAGGCAGCTCTTACCGTTGCCACTATTTTTCCATTTTCAGGCCATTTTGGAGTAAAGCATACAAACTGAGACTTGTGGAGTACTATTATTGGTCAATCATTGCAGTATGAGGGGTACTGTAAGCTATGACCAGTGTCAAAATATTAGTAAGGCAAGCAGGAGAGGCCATAGGTCAACTGATGCCCTAGGCAAAAGGGCTCCATGACAACCCTCCACCACACCACTCGGTGCCCCCATCCTGGTCCACCTACACCAGATAAATACTGGAAAAGCACCCTTACTAGAGTGGCGCCCTAAGCGGCCACCTAGTTGGCCTATGCCTAAGGCCGATTGTGAAGGCAAGAGACAAAGCTAAAGCTGCTTTTGTACCATTGTTTGTCATCAAGTAACCATTTTAGATGTATGCTGTAGAAATTGAGGGCCGCCTTAGTTCCCATGCACTTCACGAACAAGGTATATTTTGGTGGTGGTAGATTATGCTACTAGATACATTGATGTGGTGGCTTTGTCCTTTGTTAAGCCAGAAAATGTAGCAAATCTATTTAAGAAATATTCAGCAGTGTGTATTTTCTATTGGAAATACTGATGGACAGATCGAATACCTTCATGCGAGACCTGTTGACTCATTTGTGGAAGCAGTGTGTGACAGAACAACTAAAAAAACTTCCCCTACCATTCCCAAGAGGCTGAGAACATTTGCACACCAGTTTTAATGGGAGTAGGACCAGAGCTTTCACCATCTCATCTTTGCCTGCAGGGAGGTGACCCAAATATCATCAGAGTTTTCACCATTAGAGGTACTTTATGGTGAGCGGCCTGTAGACTAAATAGGAGAGTGTGTATATGCTAAATGTCATGGCTAAGCTTGGAGTGCTCATGAGTTTGTCACAGAAGCACCAATTGCAAACATAACAGCAGCAAAACCTTTAGTGTAAAGAGATAGTGAGAACCTATGAGCATACAGCTAGATAAAGGATAATGCTGCTCATTTCTCTTTGTCAGAATAAACTGCAAATGGGAAAGTATCAATGTGTCAATAGTTTGCTTGAATGCCATTTCTGAGAAAATGTTTTGCCAAAAGCAGTTTCAGTAATATTTGAGGATTCCCTTTTCTCCACTCTTGTCTGATCTCAGAATAGCTGTATCTAAATTCAGGGCATGTAGTGGTGGTGGTGTGGGGGAGATTGCCCCATGTAAAAAAGATTTACTTCAAGATTTTCTGAATGTGTTTTTTGCAAAATATTTCTGAGCATTCAGGTTCACGGAAAGTGGTCGATCTGTCAACATGATTTTACCACAGACCATATGTGAGGAACCTTTCACTTTTGTGAAAAAGTTAAGTGATGTTAATCTTATACTGTAAGATAGAAGGTAAAAACAGAAACTCTACTCTGTCCGAATGAAGAAGCCCTTCTGTGATACAGAGACTCTAGTTCTTAACATTCATGTAGATTGGTTTACAAGAAGAGTCTGAGGGGAATTTGGTAGTTTATCTTCTCAGTGAGACTTGAGCTGACACCTCAGTGGGTGAGGTAGTATAGCAGCTATCTCATACTCGAGTGCACAGAATCCAAGCAGTGTTACTCGAATTTGGGAACAATATTCACTGCTAAGCCAGAGTGTGTACCCAGCTTGTAAAGAATCATGTATACACAGAAAGTAAGCCAAAATTGCAACGCATTCTTACTAAAAAAAATCCAGGGGCCTAAGTCATAAGAACTGTGCTGAGTATTTCAAAGCCCTGTCCTCCTTCACGGTGTCATAAAGGCTACTGAGAGGTGATCTCTATTGTGTGTACAGAGCCTCAGCAGACCCTGTCCTGTCAGACCTACTGCACATTCACAAGTTTAGGGGGGTGTAAACACCCAGTCAAGAGATATAAATCTCTCTTGCAACTTCCTGGAGGGATAGATTTGCATCACAGAGAATACCACTTTGGAATTGCCTTTCTCTCCACATAAAGCAAAATACTTCTCTTACACTAAACATAATCTAGATGAATGGATAGATGACCACAAATTCACCTCTGGTTTAGTAACATTGTCTCTCATAAATAGGGGCAGCATGTAAATATTCTTCTTGCCACCCGGTTATTCATACTTAAATATAAAAGCTAAAAACTTCATGGGAATATATGGCTAGGCTTCTAAAGATCCTAATGGATCAATGGCCAGTTAATTACCTATGGACCAATCAAATAGGTCTTATACAGGGTACTTGAGAAAGTCAAGCAAACCATGTAGAAGGAGCTACAGGAAATAATAATCTGGAGTTTATTGTAGGAATCCAGTAGTGCATGGACACTGGTGGTATGGATGCCAAAAAAGACTTGAGCATTAGATTCTGTGTAGACTATTGGAAATTAAACAGTCACACAGAGACAAATGTATACCCCTTCTCCAAGGAAGACAAAGCTTTAGACAAGCTGGGTGGTGCTGAGTATCTGACCACTGTTGACATAATGGCTGCTTGTGAGTACAGTTAACACTCTTAGTGAGGGACATGTCAGAATTTGTCATCCTGTTTGGGTTAATTAAATTCAGTAAAATAACTGAAGAATACCTCTGGAAATTTCCAGAGGTCGGTGATGAATTGAACTTTAGCAGAAGCTGGAGACTGCTCTTGTCTACAAAAATGATTTTGCTGTTTTAAGTCAGTCCTGGCAGCAATATCTGCTGCTTGTCATAGAGGTGCCAAACATATTTATAAAGGCCAATTTGACTATCAAGACAACACAATCATATGTAAAATTGGCAGAAGTAGCCTACCTTGGTCATTTGGGTGAGTTGTGGTAAACTTTGACCATAGCCTGCCAGAGTAGGTCCATCTAGGCATAGTCTTACCCCAGTTACCAAAATGTAGGTAAGTGCAAAGGCATTCCTTGGGAAAATGAGAGTTTGCATAAAGTTTGTCCCTTACTAAAATATCATAGGGAAAATGCATTCTTTGGGAAAATGAGAGATCATAGAAAGTTTTTGTCCCTTTCACTAACGTGACTCGGGATCTTAAGAATCAAAGAGTAGGGAAGTAACATCTGGATCCCGACTTTTTAGTAGGCATTCTAAAGACTCAAGGAGGCCTCAAGTGGAACCTCTGTACTAGTTCCGGATTATAGCCAGGAATTTCTCATGTAGGTGTGTGCTTCATACCAGAAATTGAGGGCTGTATTTAACCAGGTTTATTCAAAGGGAAAAGAACATCTAGTAGTGTAACTTTGTTATAGACCTTAGCCAAGAGAAAAATCATACACAGCTTTGGAAGGGGAAGGAGAATGGAGAAATGGGTTGAAAACAGTATGAGCTCTCCAAAAGGTCTAGTCTTACCTGTATGGTAGGAAGCTCACAGTACTGGTAGGTGTCCTGACTGAAGTATTCCTTTCATATAGGTTGTCACCACTGACATCCGGCCGGGGTACCAAAGCTTTATCTTCCTGAGGTTGTCCATCTGACGTATGACCTCAGCTTGTATACTTTTGGTTATATAGACGTACATATGAACATAGTTCCACAGACTGTCTCACTGCCAGCTCAGACATGGTCTCTTCTGATGAAGAGGATTCCTGTGTCAAGGAAGCTACTTTTGGGAAGACTGTCCAGAACATGATTGAAACGCTTTGAATGGCATTCCACACAGCTCTCTGATGTTCAGATGATGTATTACAGCCTCTTGGAAATGGGCAATATGCCCCTTTTGTGGCCCCTCCTGTCTTTGAGGCTTTCCATGATGACTTTCAGTCACTTGTTTTGCATTTCATTCTCAACCACCAGCTATCTAAAAGACCAGGCAGGGTTTGCAAAGTGCCTGATGACCTAAAATATTTGTATAAGAATCTAGTTGCAAGCACCTCTGCAGTATCTCTCTCTTCAGATAAACGCTTTAAACACCTACCCATTGCTAATGCCCTACGTACAGATAAAGATAATAGGGCTATGGATAGATGGGGAAGGAAGGTTTACACTTCTGCTACCCTTGCTTTTAGCACAATTAACTAGCAGACTCAAATGACAAAGTACTTTATTTTTGTCTTGCATTCCTTAACCAACTCATTCCCTCCGGTACAGCTCTTTTGAGTGTGTGCCTTTAACTCCCGGTGCGTGTGGCTTAAGCCTTTAAAAATGAAGTTATCACCTTACAGTTCTAGAAAATACTCATTGAGAGAGGTCAAATATCAATACAGTTGTGTTTGCCATCACATATGCTTCAAGACAAAATATCCTGGTACCTTGTAAGTAACATGGTTTTGGAATTATTAATGCAAATATGAACAAATCAATATCTGATGCCTAGAGGAGCAGTAGGAGTTAACTGCAGAAGACGCCTGGAGGAGCACTCGGCTGTAATGAGTGAAGCAAAGCTGTACTTGGACCTTCCTACAGCAGAGTCTAAGCCCCAGATACAGAGCTTAGTATCCTACTCCAGGTGGTTGTGTGATCGATTAAATCAGGCAGAAGTGACTGCCTTAGATTTGGGGCCGGTATAGAGCAGTTTGAGATAAGGGGTTTGCAGGGATGAACCAGGTTTGATTCAAACACACAGACACATTCGTGCACTTGACATATCTCTTTCCTGTCTCTGAGATGGCAGAATGTCCTTGGTGTATCCTGTTATTTTTTCCCCTCTCCCTTTTAAACCATGGATGATTACAGTCAGTCAGTAATGCCATACATTATTGTTTCATTCTTTTTATTGTTCGGAAACTGCATGGTGTTGCTAGATCTGTCACACAATTAAATATTTAAGTGATTCAGTACCAGAAAGAAATTTTAATTATTACTTTGTGTAGTGTTCCTCTCAGCTTTGTAAGTCTTCAGTACAGTTTAGAGGTATGGCAGCCCCACTCATATGAACACTCCCCAGCCTTCACAACGGCCCCTGATTTTGTGTCTGCGCTGTTCCTCATAACTCATGGACTGTTACAGTCAGTCAAGAATGCCATACATTAAGTTAAATACTTAGAGTTCTGAAAATAGAGAACAATGCAAGCCCTCCTCAGTTAGTGTAGGAGGACTAAAGGTCTGTCTTGTTAATGAGCTGCTTTCCATTCCATGAATACAGAGTTTGGAAGCTTTTTTGCTCATTTTAATGCAACTTTTTCAGTGACAAAAAAGTACCCCCGCTTGTCTAGTGGTAGCACAGAGGTTTAAACCTCTGTTAAACTGTTTTCTGTTCCAGTTTTACAGGGTTTCATCTTCTCTTTTCTTTTATTAACTTTTAAGTGACTTAATCTTGTATTTAGTATCTCTGGTATCTAGTGGTTATGCAAAGGATTAAAGCACTACATTATTTACAAGCTGCTTTGTATGATGTACAAGGTTCAAATTTTTTTTTCTGTTTTTCTAGTGGCTTAGGGTAAGCATTTAAATCTGTTGTTCTAAAGTGAGTTACAATAATCTTGGTGTCTAGTGTCCCCCCATATTGAAGGATTTGACCATTAGTCTAGGGGAGTTTAGAGAAATGTCAGCCTGCCACACACGTGTACACATATGCACACCCTATTCTACTCTAACGTACCCATTCCCTATCTCCCTACTATGACCACCTATGCAGACATACAATGTCGTGCACAAATATACTCAACTGTGACTACTCACCTCTCTGCATACACTTAAACATGTAACTATACATGCGGATACTTCCCACCACTGTTTTCTGATAAATTCACCAGCACTTACCTCTGATCTCATTATTTGAAAGTAATGGATGAACGTGAACTTTCCATAAGTTAATTAACTTATGAACCTATGAACTCATCTGGCCATGTACGCTTACACAGCTGAGTGATTCTCTGAATCGCTTTGCTAAGTAAATGCTCTGCTGCAGGCATTTTTGGGGAAGAGCATGCAGTAATTAGCATAGGCCATGCCTCCTGGAATGCTTCATTAGCATGTATCTGAGGAGAAGGCACCGTGGTGATCCTACAGACTACCTAGGATCACTTTGATGAACTTGTCTGTGAATCTGAAAGGACCACCACATATGGTAGTAGCCCATGTTAAGGTTTACTACTGTTGGTGGCCCTTTCTTAATCTGGAACCATATGTGCTTCTGGAGTCTAGAAACATCTGCAGAGCTTAAAACTTAATCCTGCTTGGAGTTGTTGCACTAGATCACTTAATGAAGCATTATTTGAGCTTCCCTTTCCCCTCCATATTTATATAACTGATGAAATAAAAAGGCATCTTCTAAAATTTATTGTGAATAGTTGATCCTGTTTGGAATTCATATAAAAAAGAGATATTGTTGTTTCATATCACTTACTGCCTTCCCTGGGTTTTCTTTGTAAACATGCACAGTAGACAGCACTCATATGTATTGCATTACTAGTAAGGACTCTGAAAAAAAAAATCTGTTTTTTGATCTTTAAAGTTAGAAGCACCAAGTGCACAGTATATCTTTATTTGAAGTATTTACAATATAGTTTAGTTAATAGGTGACAGAAGTAGTACAAACTCTCTCTTTAAAACCTTTATTTGTAACTTCCTTATGCAGGAATACTTCTGTTTGCATTTTTATTTTCCAAGTGTAATGCTTTATTTTATTTATTCCAAGTAAAGTAAAGACATTTGTTATTGCATTTCAATGTTTCTAGCTTTAGACTTCTGAATTAACTGTATAAATGTTGAACAGATGTACAGATAACTGTAGGCATCTAGCCTTTGAATGCCATTGCTACTGTGGTAGTTGTTGGCTGTTACCCAAGGCAACAGTGTGCAATTGCCATATGCTGTTAAGGCCAGCCACTCCTTGCACATTACATGATTTGGAGCAGTGTAGAGCAGGAGACCTCATCTCTGCTCATATTATATATTTGGCTGTGATGTGGAGTTAAAGTATGTACTGACATATATTTTTGGTTGCAATAGTATGATTCACTATCCATACTAATGCCAGAACGTCGTTGTGTTTTTTCTTTGGAGGAAGCGGCTGAGTTGAATCTGAGGATTGTATCCGAATTCAGCAGTTGAGGAAGAATGAAAATGGATGACACAGATGAAAGTTATGCAGAGTACATAACTTTTTTTCCACCCTAAAATAAGGATTTGAGACTGCATTAGAATTTGTGGCTAAATGGGATTTTAACAAAGATGCATTTTTTCACACCTTAATCAGCCCTTAACTATGTGATGAGGTGTAAATTACATTAATACCTTCCAGGAAAGCTGTGTAACTGTTCCTGATCTCCTCGTTCTTTCAGTGGGGGGTTAAGGTACAGGTAAGATGTTAATGCAAGTACAGGCTCTTGAGAGGTATTCTATGCTTGACATACAAGGCATCCATGGATCTAGCTCTGATGGACCTTTTGCACATCTGGAAAATGAACAGCATCAGAGCCACTAGATCCAAAGATTTAAATTTTGATTGTAACATAAATAAAACACGTTGCTAAGACAGAGGTTTCCTATCCATGTGAATCATAGTCCATCCCTAACCCTATTTAAGCATAGCCTTGACAAATGGTTGGGAAATCTGAAAGTCATCTGGTGCCTGGCTGCCATGTCTCTGATAGAGGCATACAGTTATGCCAAAGTTAAAATACCCCTTCAAACGTACACACGTGCACATCCACACACACACAACCTCTAGAAACTTCCTAACTAACATACCGCCTCCTAATAAATGCCTATGATACACAGCAACACAATTGGGTTGGATTGCACAGCTAGGCTTACAAAGGCCCTATTGGTCAAAGGGCTGACATTACCAACCCCATTCTGGATCTAAGACTCTACACCAGAAAGCTGAATCTCAAGTTCCTATTTTCTGAAGAATCTGACATAGCTGACAGCCAAGCGACCGTACCTAGCAGTGCGGCACGGCTTAAACCCCTTAAGAAAAAAAGCCTATTCACCCCTGCGCTTAGCAGCAGCCTGCTCACATTTCAAAAAGTATGTGAATTTGAAATTAGGAATGTGCTTGGCCGTCCGAGTAAAGACAAATGGTTTAATTTGACGGTGGAAGAAAAACAAGCCCTGTATGACCTGAGTCATGACTCGACCCTTAGAGTCATGAAGGCCGACAAAGGCACAGGGTTGGTGATCATGGACCAGACCGCATATGCTAACAAGATCTACCAAATCCTCCATGACTGTGAGTTTTACAAACCGGTTACGAAGGAGGAAGTAAATAAAAGTCTTAAGTCCATAGACAAGCTTTTGTCGATGCTGGAATCCAATGGTCTCATCTCACTTGAGGAGCTCACCTTTTTACAAGTACACTGCCCCAATCTAGGCAGTGTGTTTGACATCCCCAAGATGCACAAGAACCCCACCGACCCGCCGTTGAGACTCATCATCTCAGGCAAGAGGACAAAAACTGAGTTTATCTCCGAGTACCTTGATAGAATATTTAACCCCATGGTGCAGAGCTCCTTATTTTACATGCAGGATTCCTGGGGTTTCCTCAATGAGCTTTACAACAACAAAAGCAACTTCACTGAATGTACCCTAGTGACTTTGGATATTGTTTCTCTATACTCCAACATCCCCCATCTCGAGGGAATTAAAGCAGTGGAACTTTTCTTACTCAGATATGTTAAGTATGGTGCCGCAAGAACGGAGGCTCTTATGGGCCTTACAACAGCTGCACTTCAGAATAACTTTTTCAGCTTTCAAGAGGACACATTTAAACAAATCAAAGGTGTTGTGATGGGCTCCAAGATGGCCCCCGCATTTGCCAATCTTGTTCTGTGCATGTGGGAGCTAGAAATGCTGGTTAAACTGGAAGGTACAAGCACGTTTTATTGTACCAACGGTACATTGACGACATTATCTTTATATGGAAGGGGGCTGCTGCAGATGTACAAATCTTTATAGCAGAAATTAGTAACTGCATCCCCTACCTGCAATTTGTAGTGTCAGGGTGCGGCAACAGCGTCAACTTTTTGGACACCAGAATTACCATTGATGTTAATACCGGGCGACTTGAATCCACAGTACATAGGAAAGACACCTATAGAAATAACTTTTTGGAGTTTAGCAGCCAGCATCCGTTTTTCATGAAGAAGAACGTGGTGAAGGGACAGTTCATCCGACTGTCCAGGCTAGTTTCTAATGATACCACATTTCTGTCTGAATGCCGATTCCTCTCCGAGCTGTTCATTGAAAGAAAATACCCCAAAGAACTTGTGATGAACATCTTGGATGAAATCACCAGTCTCAGGGGTACCAAGTTTAGACCCATTCTAAAATATGGATTCACCCCTAAACAGCGGTCTAGCTACACCAGTAACAGAGCGGACATGCAGAGCAGCTTTCCAGTCCCCATTAGCAGGGACATGACCGCGATCAAGAACATCCTGATTACCAACTGGAACATCATAAAAGCCGACAGTGGCCTCAGCAAAGTACTTGGTAACTGCTCCACCTTTTCCTACAAGAGGACCAAAACCCTAAGGTAAACCTTTGAAAAAAGCAGTCCCAACACCAAACCCAGTCAAGCCACTGCAGAGGTTGGAATGTTTAGCTGTGGGCGATTTGTGGTCTGTCCCCACATTTTGACCGGCAAGGACTACCGCTACCCCCACAACAGATTTCGAGTAACCCACAGGAAACACTTTGATTGCCACTCTGAATTTATGGTGTACTGAGCAGTGTGCAACACCTGTGATTGCTTTTATGTGGGGAAGACTATCATAAGGCTTTCTGACAGAGCCAAGGAGCATCTGGCCGCCATAAGGAATGATGACTACAGCAACGCACTGGGCCGACACAGTCGAGCCTGCCCCAACTTTATCAAATTTAGTTTTTTTGTTCTTGAGCAAGTGGACCAATTCTTCGGGGACAACGAGATATTGCTCGAACGCAAAGAACTCAGATGGCAAATCTTGCTCAATGCTGATTCCAGGCCTGGACTAAACGAGACCGTCAATCTCAAATGTGCACTGAAATGGCTGAACTGATCCACACTCCAATGGAGTTGTTGCTCTGGCCTACAGCTACCTCCATTGGCCTGTTCCATTTCAGGACAACCTATCACTGAGTGGTCTAACACGTAATTTTGGTAGGTCGGTTGGTTCTAACCATGGCCCGATGATTGGTGAATAAATTCAGCGTGCTATTGGAGCACTCAAGCTGTTCAGGACACCCGATTGGTCTCACAACCCGCTGTCGTCAGTGGCCTTTTTTTTATCGCTCGCACCAAACCACGATAGCACGGTCCTATCAAGAACACTGCAGAGGCTACCCGCCATTGGTGATTGTCTAACTTATAACCAATTCAGCAAGAAAGTTTACCAGCCCATGTATTGTACCACCTCCGGATTTGTTAACACCAACTCTGTCACGGGTACACCAACTGCTTTTGCCCCTGATTCTTATCCTCCAAGTAGTCTCACACTTGCGGAGGCACTACTGACTCCAGGGCTTTCAGCCCACGCTCGGCTTTAATGTTTTTTTTAATTAATGTTTTTAATTAATTTTTTGCTGGTGCCACGTGTGAACTCCACATACTGGCCCCGCAATGCCTGGCCGTCTGTCCTACAGCAACAGTAGTAGCACAGCCCTAAGTGATCTCTACGAAGTGCATGCTTCAACATTAAAAGTACTTGAATAAACTTTTTTGAACTCTGATCCACTGACTTTTGGACTAATAATAGCAGAAAAATTTTTCAGCGATCATCTACCTGTTTGAATCTTAGTTAAACGACAGAACTGTTGATTAAGTACCGTTTTTATTGTGCCTATTCATCGAAGTTTCTTTGAATGTTGATAAAGTACTGTTTATTATTGTATCTTTTCATTGAAGTATCTTTTAAATGTGCATGATTAATGGTGAAAATTCCTTTTTACTGATACCCAGTGCACCCTTATGAACGGCGAACCGCTGTCATAGTGCACCTTTATGAACGGCGACCCGCCGTCAGGGTCTAGTACCTCAGCCCACGGCGATAGCTACCAAATGTAAATCGCTTTAACACTGTTGACCAACTTAAAGTAATTTTAGTTTTGTTTCTTAGTGATGGTAGTGTTTGTAGGAACACCCTTTAATTTAACATGTGCCACTAGGCCCCACACATATCCTCAAATTAACTGAAACTGTTTACTGAGACCTTTACAATAATTTTGAGTACGGCAATATATTAAAACATCCAGTAATCATTGTCCGCTACCTAAAATGTTCCCAAGTAAACCGCTGAGTGCACTAGTTAGTGCGTCCTTCATGAAGTTGTAGTTATCTCCGGACATTGATATTGTTTTGGAACCTCGTGGAAGTTACGTAGTTGTAAAACCTCGTGGATGCCGCAGAGTTTTTAAACTGTAATATAACCCCCACCAGAACTTTTAGCATGACTGCAGAGTTAGTCCCAGTGGTAACCAGCAGTGAGACTCTAGTCAGCAGCAATTCCGTTGATTGGTTAACTTGTGGCTCGCTAACACTTGATCATTGGGCAATTATTGCACAAACTCCCCACATTGGTACATTAAGTGCTGCCAAGCGCAGTGATTGGTTCTAGCTTAAACTCATTGTAATGAAAAAATGAAATAAAAACACAAACCAAAAAATAAAAAAGAAAAGTGGTAACAACAAATCACGCCAGTCTATTGTAAAATCACGAATGCTTTACTTCGTAAGCGCTTTCATGCACAACATTGAATGCACTTCTTCAGACAAAGTATTACTCTCAAAGCATGCGCATATATATGCTTGCAATCAAGGTAAAATTAAATAATTACCTTGTTGCAATAAATTTTATCCATTTAATTAATTAATGCAAGAAAACTTTCATTGAGTTCAAGATATTTAAAAACAGCTCAACACGTATTTTTTTTTTTTTTTTTTTTTATATGTGTTGAGCTGTTTTTAAATATCTTGAACTCAATGAAAGTTTTCTTGCATTAATTAATTAAATGGATAAAATTTATTGTAACAAGGTAATTATTTAATTTTACCTTGATTGCAAGCGTATATATGCGCATGCTTTGAGAGTAATACTTTGAAGAAGTGCATTCAATGTTGTGCATGAAAGCGCTTACGAAGTAAAGCATTCGTGATTTTACAATAGACTGGCGTAATTTTTTGTTACCACTTTTCTTTTTTGTTTTTTAGTTTGTGTTTTTATTTCATTTTTTCATGGCTGATAATAGTGGTAATCAGTAATCGCAGTCTTTGTTTACTCCAAATTCTAATTCCCAAGGAGGTTCCAGCCAGGATGTGGATCCAATTGGTAATTTAACGGCTCTCATTCAGCAGCTAACCCAGCGAGTGGAAGATCTAGCAGCTCAAGTTAAGAACCAGGCAAGTGAAGCACCTCGAGTGGTTCGTCCGAAGACAGGGGTGACTTTCAATCCCATACCAAGCGTTTCTACAGCACAGCAGAATGTAGGAGCGAGAGAACGGCTTAATCAAAGCCAAGAGTTACATGACAGTATCCCGCTTGCGCAACCAGAGAGGCTGAGCGGATTTACCAGCAATGAACGCATTATTCCATCAACGGGCATCAACAATCAAGGTAACCAAGGTAATATTCAAATACCTAACGTTGCCATACCCGAGTTACAACAGTTCATCCATATGCCTAACCTAATTTTTTGTGACTTGGCTAATGATAATGATAACGAGAACGGGCAGGATAATCAGCATGAAACTAATGCTAACATTGTTTCGAAATTAAAGCAATTTGATACCTGCTTGTTGAAATACAAGAAACTTCAATTAGAAGTACTTTATTTTCATGAATGTGTAAGACTCAAAATTGTTCCCAAAGGGCTTAGACTGTGGAAGTATCCATCGGGTGTGATTAAACATTCTGACTTCCACACACGCCTTATTCAATTCTTCAATCAGCAAGGTTTAAACTTTTTAGAATTGCTTATTTGTGACTATTTAAAACAACTATCTGATTCCCAACAACAGTTGGAGACACTGGAGCAGGACATTAAAAATGACATTGATTTCTGCCGGTATGAATTTGATTACAGCAGAATCTTCACTAGCATTAACTCTTTATTAACCAAAATTAGTGAAACAAAAAAACGTAAAATCCTTAGGGACAGACTGGCGTACGAAAAAGGAAATGAGTACTTAGATCCGCCCCTGAACCGGTACACCAATAACTCTGCTTTTCCAACACTTAAAAATGGTAGTGGTAATACCAGTAATCCTCATTCTGGTTCAGGAGATGAGCCGATAACACCATTGTCATCATTTAACGATTGTTCGTCTCCGACTACCAGTGAGAACAACCAAGTTAGGAGAAGTGAACGCATACAAAAATATCAGAGCCATCAACAAAGTAATGGCAGGGCTGAACAATTAGACAACCATCAGGATTTTCAGCGAGTGTACTCCAATTCGAAGAAGAAGAACACGAATTGGGTGAAGAGGCAACAGAACAAGAAAAATTACAACCGACGCAAGAGGTAACACGAGTGTCTGATGCAGAAGAACCTGCGATAATTTTAAGCAGTAGCAATGACTTCCGTGTTTACAATTACACCTCGTTCGATGTTCCACATGAATTTGTTGAACTCTTCGCTAAAGGTTTTAATTTTGTGGCACCACATAAACCTAACCTTGCTCGAATGATATGTGATTTGAAATTGTACACTCGGAAATTAAACCTGAGAATGTTGTTTAAACAATGCAATAATCCATTAACCCACGAACGTGTAGCCAGTATTTTCAATCCCCCTCTTGATAACAATTTATTGTTATTCGAAAGAATTTCAGAAATTCATTTAAGAGGTTTAAATACAACATTCTTCCATGGTAGGCACTTTGATTCAACAGTGCAAGACCTTGTTGCCCTGGTGAGAATACACAACATACGGGTTATGAAACCAGATAAGGGTGGGGGGGGCTATTCTCATGTACGAGGAGGACTATGAAGCTAAGATGTATGACGTTGCCTACTACCTGTTATAGAAAAGTTTTTAGAAATGAACTTAACCAGTCATATCAAAAAATCAAGAACATTTTAAGTGATTTGTTCATAGAAGGCAGTATTACTACAGAGTTACATCATTATTTGACCATGCCATCCCCTCTGGTACCAATTATTTTCAAAGTACCGAAATTACACAAAAACATCCAATGCCCCCCCTTTAGGCCCATTATCGATGGACGTCAATCCATTACGTATGCATGTGCAAAGTGGATTGATAATAAACTAAAAGAGGTTCTTAAGACAGAACCTCAAATTTGCAAAGATTCCTGGCATGTGTTGGAAAATCTCAACAATATCCCATTCGATCCCAGTCTCAAATTCCTGACAGTAGATGTCAGGGATTTATATACTGTAATTCCCCAACAAATAGGGGTTGAATGGGTTAGAGATTTTTTGTTAAGTAAACATCTCCCTGGAGATGATATCGACTTGGTTATTAATCTGCTTGAGCTAGTATTAAGTAATAACTTTTTTATGTTTAAAGCGGATTTATACCTACAACTGAGTGGTGTAGCAATGGCCTCCCCATGCGGTGGCAGTTTTGCCAACTCCGTTATGGCTTTTTGGGAGCAAACATTTTTGTTTCCACATCAACTTTATAAAAATGTTGTCATCTAGTATACTCGATACCAAGATGACATCTTTATGGTTATTAAAGGAATAAACGAAGAAGCGATAAAGTTAGTGGAAGCAATGAATTCCTTTACATCATTCCTTATTTTACTTACAATTTTGATGAAATATCCATTAATTTCCTGGATATTACAATTCAAAAAGACTTGGATAGACAGAGTTTCTGCACCAGCATTTACAGAAAGCCACATTATAGTAATTGCTTTTTACATTTTTCAAGTAGCCACCCCTACTTTCAGAAGAAAGGGGTAGTGAAAGGGCAGCTTGTACGTGCCTCCCATATGTGTTCAAAAGATAGTATATTCGAAGAAGAAAGTAGGACACTAACTGAGATGTTTTTGAATAGAGGTTACCCAAGTAAGCTCATTCAGTCTCTCTTCAGGGAAGTTAAGCGAAAACGACAAGAGGGTTCCTTGAGACCAATTTTTATTGGTAAAGACAACATTTCCATTTTGGATAATGAAAATAATATTAGTGAAACAAATACTATAAAGGGTATATGTAACAATCAAGCAAATTATAGTACTAGCTTTCTTACTCAGTACAATGATTTAGCAGTGCAATTTAGACACACCTTGAATAATAATTGGGATTTTATCTCAATAGACCCAAACTATTTTAATATTTTAGGATCAAAGCCACTAGTAGTATTTAAGAAACCCCCTTGTTTGAAAACACTATTAGAGTTCCCTGTTAAAACTTATAGAGCAAATAAAGGTATGCATAAATGTGGCCAATGTAATTATTGTAAATTTATCAAAATTGGTGCAACCGTTTTGATTAGGGGTGTTAAATACTATATCAACGACAAATGTGATTGTCAAACTCAAGGAGTTGTCTATCTCGCAACTTGTAAAATGTGCCCTGTATTTTACCTGGGCAAAACGGAACGCCAACTTAAGCAACGCATATACGAACATGTGTATGCTATCTCTAAAGGTGTAGAAACTAATGCTTTAGCGAAACATGTCATAGAAAATAAAACACATAGTTTTGTATTTACGGTGGTCCAAAAAATTAACAAGAATGCAAGAGGGGGACCATGGCATTTGAAGTTGGAGGAGTACGAGCTGCTGTGGCAGCTCAAAACCAACGCTTATCTATATCCAGGAATAAATGAGATGTGTACCATTAAATGTTTGTTAAAATTGAAAGCTCTGGATAGGTAATTAGAAAAATAATAGTACAATATTAGAACATTTTTGAGAAATCCATTCAGTTTGTTAATTTATAATTGTTAGGATATAGGTTTGTTAACTTGAACACTTGCTGGTATAAAATGTTAAGACTATTGATTATTCTTCACATACGTTATTTACATATAATATATATTACATTTGATTATTAACTTTATAAAACTATAAAATTATTTTAGAGTTATATCAATTATATTTATGTGGTTTGAATTTGGTCTTTTTATTTATAAAAAAAAAAAAATATGTGTTGAGCTGTTTTTAAATATCTTGAACTCAATGAAAGTTTTCTTGCATTAATTAATTAAATGGATAAAATTTATTGTAACAAGGTAATTATTTAATTTTACCTTGATTGCAAGCGTATATATGCGCATGCTTTGAGAGTAATACTTTGTCTGAAGAAGTGCATTCAATGTTGTGCATGAAAGCGCTTACGAAGTAAAGCATTCGTGATTTTACAATAGACTGGCGTGATTTGTTGTTACCACTTTTCTTTTTTGTTAAACTCGTACATTTGTTAACAGAATTGCTCTTCTTCGTGTGCTATATATTTGACAACATTTTGACATTATTTTAAAGTTTTCTCTGATGAAGTTCAATTTAATAAATGGACGAAAGCGCTAAGGATCAGTTTAGTCTCCGAGTGCAGTTTTTTTATCACCCTACAGCCTCCTAGGTCTCGGTAGTTTAGGAAGTTTTTGTTTTTTATTAGTATTGTTTCTTCTACTGTTCCTTTACACGGTAGTCCTGCACCTATTGGTCATTAGCCTAGTATATAACTATGGACCTTTGTGGTTTTCATAACCTACCTGATTTTTTACTAAACATGCTACTGTTTTTTTTTTTTTTGTTTTTTTTTAATCAGTTAAATCTTCAATTTTCTCAGTGAAAGAAAGTCCAGGAAGTCAGATGATCAAAAGAAAAGAGATAAAGAACCTCTGAAAAACAAAGAAATTAAAGTGCACTATATTTCATTCAGATGTTGAGGAGGATACCATTTTACAAACAATTTCCAACATCAAGTATACTGTCATTATCTAAAGCACCAAGATTTCTTCACTGATGTTGGTGCTGCCAGAACAGGTTACAGTAGAAGCACCTCCATCACTCTGATGCCTCCTTTGATCACGTTGGATTAAGTGGTCTCTGTTGAGAATGAGTGTGCACTTCTAGGTATTTCCTCAGGCTGGGCTACCAGCAACAGCAGCATTTAATGTGGCTGTTGTCTTGCTGCTTATTTCTGCTGATTATACATTTTTACTAAGGAACATTTAATTTATGGCAAAAAAAAAACATGAAAACAAAAGGGTCCCATATTAGAACCTTCTCTGGATTGATGATATTCTCTGGGTAGAATACTGGCACACAAGTATCCATAAAATGTTGTAGGGCAGGACTGGAAGAAAAATAACTAATGCTGACTGCTCAAATGAAGAAGTGGATTTCTCTATGAGACAGATTCATCCCGCCCTAGATTCTGATAAGGAAAATGCTTTTTCCCCGACGTTGGGTTATCCATCAGAAGCTGTTTTCTTTATAGAAACTTCAAATTTCATAAAGAATATATTGGCTGACCTGTTACGTAATCAGATGAAATATAAACGATAAGGTTTCAAGATATAAAATGGAATCTTTTATTTTAATACACTTTTAAAGATTTGCTAAAGAGAGTCATTTCCTAGTTTTTTTCTCCAACACAAAAAAAAAAAGTTTATAGTTATATACGATCTTTGTAAGACAGGCATGATTTATATAATTTGGATAAATTCTGTGAGACAGAGTCATTCTGCCCAAGATTCTGATGAGGAAAACGCTTTTTCCAAGTGCTTGGGTTATCCACTAGAAGATATTTTCTTTATAGAAACTTCAAATTTCATGAAAGAATATATTGGCTGAGCTGTTATGCAATCATTCATTTCCGGAGGCAGTATAAATAAATGAGGTTTCAAGATACAACATGGAATTATTTACTTTAGTATACTTTTAAAGATGTGCCAAAAAGAGTCATTGTCTTAATTTTCTTCTCCATCACACAAAAAAGCTTACAGTTGTATACAATCTTCCTAAGATAGACAGGATTTTTACAGGCTCATGTCTACTGCATAGAAATTTAGCATTTCTAAATAACTATGGTAAAAGGTGTACATATCTTGCACTGTATGGATTGCAGAGTTATACTGTTTGGCCCACTTTGGTAAATAGTTTGTAGTTAACTCTAATTTTACTAAAATGGTATAAATCAGGTAAGGGTAGTAGAATCCAGTTGAATACAGTGCAGTTCTGAATAATATGTTAATGGAGTAAGGTATTAATTTAGGGTGAGTGCAAAACAGAAAGCTCAAACATAAAAGTTCAAAAGCAACTATACCAGCTAAGGATAAGTAGAAATAACTAAAATAGCAAAGTCAGGTTTAAGAAGTAAAAAGATAAGTAGACAAAAAGATAATACTGAGTAGTGTTTTACACTAACTGCAGTAAGGTGTAAGAGAAGAAAAATGATGGAAGCATTACAAAGCAAAGACTAAATTCAGAAGGTGGAAATAATACAAAAGGCCAATAGGACTCAAGGTCTTTATTAGAAAAACTCATAGTGCTTTCACATACTAACTGTACTTCCCTGACGACAGTATGTGAAAGTGCTAGGACTTTTTCTAATTAAGTCCTTGAGTCCTTTTGGTATTGTTTTTATTATTTTAGTAATCGTAGTTATTTGTATAAATTCAGAAGGTCTAACAGAAAAAAAAGAATCAGTGGGACAAGTCAGGTAAGCTAATACTAATATAACATAAATAAGCAACTAGATATTAAAAGTAAGAAATCCGTTTAAATAAATTAGTCAGCTAAATAAAACAGTAAAAAAGATTATCGTTTGCTCCTCTTTGCACGAACATTGGTAAGATTTTACCTACATTAGGCTCTTAAAGTAGAAGGATAAAAAAAAAAGTGTCCACTGGTTTGCTTGCTTTCTTGACATTATTTCAGACTTTTCTCACAGAAGTACAGCATTTTTTTAAAAGATGCACACCAACATTCTCAAAGACTTCTCTCATAGAAGTAAAATACTTTTTAAACGATGCACTCACTGACTTTCTCAGGCTTTTCTCACAATGAAGTGGTTATTAAAATATACATGCACTGGCTGGTATTCAGACAACCTCTGAAGTATGCAAGACAAGTGCAGGCTGTCTTGCATGCTTAACATGACTGCTACAGTTCATAGACCTTTATATTTACGTTTGTGCGTGTGTGCACGCAAGCCTCTCCTCTTGGAAGGGGGTGTCGGTGACTGTGTATGGCCTTCTTACTGGTTAGGACACTGCACTTTACAGTTATTTCAGCTGTTTTGTGAAGCAAACAATAGTCATGCAAATTACAAGGAAATAAGAAGTTGGCTTGGTGGGAATGTGCATGACTTGCCTGCTCAACTTGGTCAATTTTTTTGAGTCAGTCACCAGAGCTGTGGATGAAGGCAAAGTGGTTCATACAGCCTACCTTGATCTGGCCAAGGCCTTTGATACCATTCCCCACTCAGGAATCATAGAAAAACTCACTAAGCTTAGGCATCAACCCCTATATCACTAGGTTGTTTGCAAATTGGCTCAAAGGTAAAACCCACAGTGTGAAAGTAGCTAAATCCAAGTCAGACTGCCGACCAGTCACAAGTGGAGTCCCACAGGGTTCGGTCCTGGGTCCACTCCTATTTGGTATCTACTTATCTGAAGTCCAGGCCAACACAAAGGGGCTCTGGCTGACAAAATTCATAGACGATTGCAAGTTGGGAGCTTATATTAACTCCCTGAGTGATGTTGACATCCTACAGAAAGGCCTCACTGAGACCAACAACTGGTGTCAGAATCATGGCCTTAAGCTCAATGCCAAAAAATGTGTCATCATCCCCTTTGGAAAAAACATGGTTCCCATGACTTACCACATCGGTGATAGTCCACTGAACACAGAAGGCATTATAAGAGATCTGGGAACACAGGTTGACAACCACCTCTCTTTTGACCACCACATTGCCACTATGGTCAGAAAGCCCTTCTATGTGGCACATCTCATTACTAAGGGTTTTGCATCCAGGAAGAAAGAGGTCATTGTCTCCCTCTACTCTTCCCTCATTAGGCCAATCATGGAGTAAAATGCCCTATTTGGTGTGTACCTCACTAAAAGCCTGCAACAATTGGAGAGGCCGCAAAAGTACCTCACAAAGAGGATCCTAGTCTTTAAACAGTCATCCAATATGGACAGACTAAAAGAACTCCAACTATTTTCTGTCTCATATCACCTACTTAGAGGCGATCTCTGCTTGACTTTCAAAGCCATGTCTGACCCAGCTCTGTTAGAAATACTACAGCTAAAGAAATTCCATTCCCTCTGCACCACACGCTCCAAAGACCTCAACCTCATTACCACAATCAACAGAACATGCTGGAGGGACAGGTTCATAACCCAGAGACTGTCCATGCTATGAAATAGACTTCCCATACATGTCAAGCAGAGCACCTCACTGGCCGTCTTCAAGAGACATCTTGATGAGTGGATGGGAAATAGAAAATTCACCCCAGGGATGGATCACTCCAGTGGCTTTACTCAACAGAGGCACTGGGAACTAAGGTCAAGGTAGCACAATACCAGGGTAAGCCTATGGGCTGGGCTTGTAAAGGCTCCAGGGCCATTAGCCTAGTACACAACTATGAACTATGAATTACTAAATGCTGCAGTCCTCCATCTTGGTACGCTGATTCAGGACATGTTGCTCTACTTTGCAATTTTCTGTGAATGCCAGTGACTGACTCCTATCAGACTTCTCCCATAGAAGTAAAACCTTTAAGATGCACACAGTGTCTTTCTGTCAGACTTCTCTCACAGAATTGTAAAAAGTTTTTGATATGGAACTGCTTCAGATTAGATGGAATTGTAGAAATAACATGGAAAGGTTGCTAGCATATCATAAGGGTGTGCCTTTGTTTATGGGGAGTTTGAATACAGCTACAAGTTTTGATGAGATGAGAATAGAACCCCAGATTATTCTGTTGTATATATTTCCTAGGTATTTTGGGTTGTATACAATAACAATTGGCCTTGTAGATGTTGTGAAGCTTAAGAATATTAGAGATTGTTTTACATGTTTTTCTAGCAGCTTTCATTAAATGTATACAGAACAAATAAAATGTACATAATTACAGATTATGCTTATTTGGTAAAGGAGGTAATGACTTATCCTGTTCTTTTTCAGATCATGCACCCCTGTAGTGTTACCTGTTATAGCCAAGAATTATGTAGAAAAACATTGGTGTTTTGATTAGTACAACTGAAAGGAGAACGCTTTGCTGTGTGCACAGAGAATATAGGAATCAAAATTAGAGGTGTTGGAGTTAAAAAAAAATTATATGCCTCAGCAAGGGATAAATTTAAAAATGTGACAATTTGCTATTAAGAATTATAGAGATAATATGTGGTGAAACAGAATGGAAGAATTATGTATTAAAAGTAAGTATCTGAAGGAGATACAGAGCAGGGTGTTTAAGGAGGTGGGGAACTGCCACAGGAGATGCAAAACATTAGGGAGGAAATCGAAAACCTGCTGGGTAAGAAATTGTAGTTTTTTCATGAGACTTTGCAGGCAAGTATTTTTATGACTACTCTGCTTATCAGAGCACCCCATCAGTGCAGTTAGGGAACAGAGGGTAAACAGTGTAATAGTATGGCTGTGCATCCAGGTGCATGAACAGATACTGAGTCACGTTATAATGGTTGCAGAAAATTTTTGCAAATATTTTCAGACCTTGTATGAGGCATAGACGTACTGAGACATTTTAAGGATGAAATAGATTATAACCTGAATGGGTTGCAGTTGATATAAATTCTGCATGAGCAGCTAGCTCTATTAGCAAGGGTTAACACAAGGTGTTTGAGGTTATGGCAGAACAAGTTAAGTGGGAAAACTCTGGGGAATGGGTGATGATATTCAGAGAGAGGTTTGGATTGTATAATATATTTATCCAGTGCCTACTGAAGTTGTGTAATAAGGTAATTCAAAGAATGAAATCCCACTTCGTTGCTACAGGCATTTTTGGAAGTTCAGCCAAAAGGAGGAAATAATGAAATCCTGTCTTTTACTTTTAGCTGATTTCTGTACCAAATTCTGATTATAAATTATATATGGCTTATTTTAGCAGATCACATGGCACTGTGACTCCCACAATTAATATATTTAGATCAGTGTGTGTTTTTTTATAACATTTTGAAAACCATAGTCATAATGGAGTTACCTCAAAGTAATATTTTAATGATGGTAATCTTGAATGCTAATGAGGCATCTGATAGTCTGCAATGTATTATCTAACTAAACCATTATTAACCCCAGGCTTTTACTGCAAACTTGTAGGTTTGATTTTTTTTTTATCATTGTATAGAGGCTCAGTGGCTAGAGTAAAGATTCGCACCAGACGATTGTTGCCTTTTAGACTTACTAGGGGTTCCCAGCAGGGATCTCCACCATCTCATTTGCTTTTTTTTTTTTCCAGTTTATTTGGAATCTTTGGTGGTGTAAGTAAGATAGTCTAGTGAATGGATCATAAGGATGTTGATTTTTTTCAGATTTTTTTCTAAGACCCCCCCCCCCCCTCAACCTTGCCCGATGGCTCCTTTACTTTTGCCCAGTTGACCTATTCATTCTTCTTAAATGGGAGTTGAGTATTCACAGGGTAGGTGAGAGCCCTGTTGCCCATTTGTACCTGTCCAGGAATTTCCATAAAAAGTGTTCCTCAGTGAGTGTCTGGTGGTGTGGAGCAGGCCAACTTGCTGGTCTTTGGGAATGGCTTATTCTCTACCCTGAGATCATCCCTGTCCTCCTCCTTAGTGGCTCCTCCAAGCATATGATCACTACCTACTGTACCTTCTTATGCTAAGCCTCCTTAAGCTGCGTAATTTAAGTGTGTTGTGGCAGCATGAGCTCAGCCAGATTGGAATTCTGCTGACTAAACACCTAGTGCTCCTGCTAGATGCCAACCATATGGTGAGCAAGGACTACCTCCTTCCCCCCAGATTGTACAAACCTGCAGCTGCTACTCACTCTCACCTTCCCTGGCCAAGCTCCTTCAGGCACCCAAGCCACTAGTTGAACTTGGTTGTCTACACTTCAGTCTGGACTTTATTTATCCTTCTGTACCATGGGGCTTGCTAGGGAAGATTTTAAGACGTATTTTACTTGAATATAATGTACTAGTATTTTTGTCAGAAGACAACTTGTGGTAGCTATTCAGAACCCTTGATAATATTAGTAGTTTTGCAGAATCTAAGGTTAATGTTAACCGATCTTGGGTGGTAACATTACAATATAACCCATCTTCGTGTATAAGAAATAGCTATTAATATCTGTGGAAGTCTTCCTCTGTGAAAAAGCTTAGTGTTTGGATAATGCTTTCAGTTGGAGTCATCCGTACTAAACAGATATTAAAGATTGTGATGAGCTTCAAAAAATGAATTTAAGCAGCATTTTATGTTTGCCTAGGATGATACCTCAATGCAAACAAAAAATGATTGACTTCAACGATTGGCTTAGTTTCTGGTGTCATTTAAAGGGGATCCATTATCTGTCAGCCTAGGATGACATGGTCGACAGACGTCAGTGCTTTGCTAGAGATGGTCTTCATCTATCACCCCTGGGATTGCAGTTACTGGCTAAGGCTCTTGCCACCCCCATAGTGTCTTTTTTAGGCAATGTCACAAGAACAAAATTCCCAATGTAAAAATACCCTCTAAAAACAACCTCAAGATTATGCTGCTAATCGCTTGGAGTCTAAATCAGAATCTTCACTCACTGGAAGTGGTCCTCACCTTGGAAGATGCTGACATTTGCGCAGTCACTGAGATGTGGTTTAAGGATGTGGAGAGCACTCCAGCAATACCAGATTACATTTCCTTCCACATGTTCAGACCACAAACTGAAGACGTGAGAACTAAAGGGGGTGGTGTATCAAAATTCATTAAATATAAATACATCTCTAGATTAGTTAAACAGCATGATTCCCTTGAGTTACTTTAGGTGCAATTGACTGTAGGCAAGACCCCTCTTTAGATCATTGCCAGCTATAAGACCCCCTCCGTGAATCAAGATATGCATTCAGCCTACTTGGATCTACTTGAGTTAGTCAAGATAAAAACAAACACCTTAGTTTTGGGTGACTTTAATTACCCATCCATTGACTGGGAAAATTATACCTGTTCTAACTCACTTGCCCAAAGGTTCCCAGACTTTAACTCCAGTGCCCTGGACCAGCTGGTTGACACACCTACAAGGGACTCAAGCATCCTGGATCTGGTGCTCACCAACATGGAAAACCATTGTACCACTCCCAGTGTGTGGCCATCCCTCGTGAGATCTGACTACAAATCAGTCTCGCCAGAAGTATCTGCAACACAAGACCCTGCCCCCCCCCCCTTAGCAGCAACTAGACTAAAAAACTTCTCCAAGGTCAATTACAACCTCTTACATGACAGCATAAGTAGCTTCATAGCCCCTCCCCCCACAGATGGAACAGACACCTGTGCTGAGTTATACACCAATGCTTTATACGAACACTTGTACAATTGTATTGACTCTGCTGTACCTGATAGAACCAAGGCAAAATCTTCAAGGAAAAGCAAACCTGTCTGGCGGACAACTGCCATTAATAGGCTATACAGTAGGAGAAAAAAGTTCCTGTCTAAGAGTAGGAAGGAATGATCTCAAAACAGGAAACCCTCCCTCCTCAACTTAAACAAGCAAATAAGACTTGTAGTGAAGTCCTTCAAAGATAACCACATATCCAAATTAGCTTCCCTAACTAAGGATAACCACAAGGCATTCTTTAGTTACGTCCGTAACCTTAAAGCTAAGGCCCAGATTTGTGATGAACTCATAGATAATGGTACTACATATACAGAACCAATGGGTATAGCAAGCCTACTGGCTGACAGATTAATTGAAAACTGCACTCCCCTGTCCCCGCCACATATACCGCAAAGCAACCGTAATACCTGTCCCAAGTCTTAAACTCTATCTCCAAGGCAAAAAACACAGCCACAGTGGGACCATACATCATCCCAGGCTGTGTCCTACATGGGGTAAAACAGGAATTAGCATCACCATTGGGCACGCTTTACAATCACAGCCTAAGCTTTGGCTTCATCACACTGGAATGGAAAGCAGCTACTGTCATCCCTTTGCACAAAGAGGGGGGATATATTCACAGACCCAGGGGAACTATAGACCAGCCTTATCTGCAAGGCCATTGAATGAACCATTATGAACCTTATTAACAAAGATATAGGAAATCTCCAAACACTCAGCCCCACCCAGTTTGGCTTTGTCAAGGGGAGATCATGCCTGTTAAACTTGGTGGATGTCTTCGAGAGAGTCACCAAAACCCTAGACAATGGCAAATCTGTGCATACAGCCTACCTAGGCTTAGCAGAGCCAGATCCAGCAGTAGGTGACATAGGTTGTCTCTTAGGGTCCCATGACTGGGGGTCCCACTCTGGCCAGGAGGCTTAAATAATTAAAAAAGAAAACTTAACACTGCAGTGATGGCATCTTCTTCTTTAAGGAGGGCCCTGCATACATACATAAGCCACTGCGGATGTAAAATAATTCCACATTTGCGCGCAGAATTTAAAATAGCCTTTAGATAAGAGGAAAAACATTCTGGTAAGTGTGTGTGTGTGTGTGTGTGTGTGTGTGTGTGTGTGTGTGTGTGTGTGCGCGCTAGAGATGCTGAGCTGCAAACATTTAAGACTAAGCGTGCCATTATTATTCACCTTTATTTTGCATTGTGAATTTTTAATTTACTGAAGTTGGAAGCATTAATGGGCAAGCAGCACTTTCCTATAACTAGATGTGTTCTGCTATATGTAATGTGTACATAAGTGTGAAACTAGTTCTGTTGCTGTTTATGATCAGCTTGTGTTATTTTGAAGGTCAGTGCTTTAATTTTAAAAAACAGGTGGACAGGTGTAAAAGCTCAGGGACAGCTTGGATAAAGTGAAACTGAACAGAACTGCAAGGGAACCCAGTTTAGATTCACTATTTCAAGATGCGACAAGGAACCTAGTAACACTAAATGAGCCTGCAAATCTGGGCTCCCAGTATTAGCCTACCAAAGGATGTGAACATATTCTAGTTATGCAACCAGGTTATTCAGGCGTATGATTTTCAAAGAATTAATACGTAGATGCTGCTGGAATGGATCTGTAGAAACAGTTGAGTAGCAGACATACCTCTCAACCTATTAGCGCAATAAATCCGGAGAAAGCTTAAAATAACTGGAGGACAAAGGTTCAAAAGTAGGGACAGAACTGAAGGACAAAGGTTCAAAAGTAGGGACGGATTTTAAGTATTGCTTTTATAAACATAGAAAGTTATGTTAACGTGCATTTTTTGAAGGATTTAAAGTCAGACACTCAAATGTATGTTATCTAGTGATTTGCCCCCCTCCCCCAAAAAAAAATATATATATATATATATATATATATACACACATACACATATAGATATGAGAAGCAGACTAAAAATATGAAGCAATAATCTGGACAGTTGAAAGATGTGTATGCTGAAGCACCATAGCTCCAATTTAACAAGCAAAGAAGTTACGTTTTCAATATACAGGAAATGCAAATCCATTCTTTCTGGGACGTATTACTATACTACAATACAGTATACTGTAAGTAGATGGGGGCCTCGCAACGGTGAACAGTTAGGTACGGGAGGTGTGGGTTCTAGGCTCAGTCCCCAGACAAAGATAAATGTTTTCTGTTCCTATTGTGTTCTTAATACAATAATAGGTCGGTGGTTTGCTCTGCTGTTTTCTAGTGTAAGAAAAACTGACTGCTACAAAGTTCAGTGAATGTATGATTAAACAGTGAGTTAAACACAGCAGGTCACTTTCTTTACTTAATAAACACATCATTGTGAAAACTGTACTCAACCCACTGGTTAACAAATTAAGAAAACAAACAACTGAATGAATACTCAAGTAAATAAATGTGCTAAGTGTGTGTGTGTACGCAGTTTAAATTAGTGGTTTCATTTGTTTCTGAATGAGAGAGAACGTGTGTATGTATGCATGTATGTATGTGTATGTGAGCATATGTAATTTAAAGTAGCTATTTTTTTCTGTATGAGAAAATGCATGTGTGTATTTAATTTAAACTAGCTGTTCTGTTCATGTGTGCGCGTGTGTGTTGCTGTGCTGTGTGAGAGAAGGTAGGTGTGTATGTGGGTCTGTATATTTTTAAAATACCTCTCAACTGTCCAGATTTAGCCTCATAGATTTGGTAGATCATAAAATTTGTGGTTTTCTGGCAATTCACGGAGGATTGAAGTTGCTAAATAATGACATATATATGAGTTTGAATTCATATCCTTCAGAAAATGCATGTTAAAACAAATACTGTTATTCTAACAACTAAGTTAAAAAGTGCAATATTTAAAATCTATCCCTGTTTCGGGCCTTTGTATCCCCATTATTTCAGGCTTTTTCCAGATTTCTTACACTAAGAGGTTGACAGGTATGCGTACCTCAACTGTGCAGAATTTTGCCTCATATTTTTGGCCTATTCCTCATAAAATTTGTAGTTTTCTGACAATTCACAGAGGATTTAAGTCACTAAATGATATATATATATAAGTTTCAGACTCTGTATCCTTCAGAAAATGCATGATAACACAAATCATGTTATTCTAGCAACTTTCTAAGTCTGTAAAAGCAATATTTAAAATCTGTCCCTATTTTTGGGCCTTTGTCCCCCTATTATTTTAGCCTATGTCCAGATTTCTTATCCTAAGAGTTTGAGAGGAATGGTATGTAATGCCCTAGTTGGGGGGGGGGGGGGTGGCAGGTTACTCAGTTAACTTACTCTAGTTTAACCATGAAACTTGGTTACAGGTGACAAGAACCTAAATCCTCAACACCAGCTACCAGACTGCAGAAGGAATTGTGAGTTTGACTTTCAGTAAATTTTTAGGGAATTTTGAGTTTCAGTGCATTTTCCAAGGATTATGAGTTTCAGTGCATTTCCATGGAATTGTGAGCTTGAAGGGAAGACAAGATTATTGTTGCCAGTGCTAAGTCTGTTTTCATTGCGCAGCTGTTTTGTTTAGCAAACGAGTGTCACTGTTTGTGCTGAAGAATTTGAAAGCAGTGTTGGTAGCATAATTGCCTTTGGTGCAGAAGGCTGTGGATTCTACTCCCACACAATGCAGGTGGAGTGCTGGTATTGCAGTGCTGCTTTGATTGCTGATTATTTGGTGAATTTTAAGGGGGGATAGGGAATGTTATGTAGTCCAATATCACCTTCATTCTTACCCATGGGTTCGGAGCCGAACCTGGACTCTGACTTGGCCATACTCTAGCTCGAAGTCTTCAATTGGCTCGTGGCTAAGAGGTATCCCATCATGCAACAGGTCTATTCCCCAGATCTCGTTTGCCACTCGTTAAGCTCAGACGTCGTCTCGCTTTTGGCCGTGGCTGAGTATATTGTTTATAACATTTTTATAAACTGTTGACGTGTTGTTGTTCAAAAAAGCTATTTTCATAGCTCTGTGTGTGTGGCAGTGGTGTTTTACTACCTGTATTTGTTTCTCCAGCTGTTTTTTGTGCCCTTGTCTGGCTGTTTGGGTATCCCATTTGTTTTCCTTTCCCCACGGGCTAGGCCCGTTTAAGTTAGAGGACCTAGTCCTCCCCATTGTTTCTGTGTGGTTTTGGTGTGGTGCTGCATTCTGTTAGTGCATAGTGTTCTGTTTGGCTAGTGGTGCTTTCCTGCCTTTGTTTCCCCGGGCTAGGCTCGTTTAAGTTAGAGGACCTAGTCCTCCCTGTTGATGTTCTTCATCTCACATTGCTGCAGTCCTTACACTTGGGTAGTCCGCTGTCCTCGGTCAGCCCGAATATCAAAGTATTAGGCTGACGTCGGTCAAGGCGCTTAAGACTGACATCAGGACGTCAGGGTACAAATGCGCATGACCGACGTCATATCCTCAGTCTTTTTTGCCGCATGGTCCGATGCAGAAGCAGCGTTGCAAGTGCCGTTCAGCGTTCTGAAATTTTTCGAATTCGGAGTTTCAGACCGAGTCAAAGTTGGCTAAGTACCCGTTGGGGAATATTTTAGTTTTTCTTGCCTCAGTGGTTTACCGGATGTCAGAAAAAGTGAATAACTGTATTTCTTGTGGGAAACAGATACCGCATAGGGACTATCATACTTTGTGTATTCCTTGTTTGGGGCCTGAGCACGACGTTGTTGGGTGTCGCTTTGTGCTAGGTTCAATAAGCGCACTATTAGCGAAGGTTAGATTGTGCCAGGTTGGTCTTCGGAAGCGGTGCAATTATAATATGCCGCCGGATGCTCCGACGCCGCTTCAAGAAGCGCAAAGACAAAGCAGCTAAACCCAGGCAAGAAGAGTCATCTGTACCGGACGCCGGTTCTTTAGAGGCGCCAGTGGAACCGTGGTTCCGGAGGCTTCTCTGGAGTCCCAGGGGAGACTTTGATATTGCAGGATGTGGCCTCTCAGGAGGCAGGTCAGGCTGAAGGGGCTTCTCAGGTTACTGTACTCCCTCCCTTCCTAGGGTGGTTAGGCCCTCTCCTTCTGTTTCCAAGGCTTCTCCCAGAGGCAGGCCAGGTTTAGCTTCTGTTGGTGTCACTCCTAGTTCATCAGGATCTGTGCCCAAGAAGCACATGCTTAAAATGGCAGAAGATTTAATTACTTTGATTAGAGGTTCTTTGCCCCTCCTGATAAGAGGCCTAGGGTGGAACCAGAGTTGGGGAGTTTTGAGCAGGCTTCGGATGTTTCAGAGTCTTCGGCTGAAGACTTGCAGGAGTATTCTCCTTATTCTGATTCTGATGTAGATGATTCTACTCCTTCTGCTTCTCCTCCAGAGGATTTTTCTTTTTCAGAGACTCTTCATTCCATGAGGGAACATTTTAAATGGGAAGGTCAGGACTTCTCTGATTCCAGGAAAAGGCTTAGGGAATTTTTGCTTTTACCCCAGCATAGGCCTTTGGCTATACCTCCTGTTCTGGATGTTGTGGAAGATGTGTTTGCAGAGGCTTCACTTAATCCTGATTCTTTGCCTCCTGCTCCTGTTAAACCGGACAGGTATTACAGGGTGCCTGAAGCTCATAAATATCTTTATAAGAGTCCTAGGGCGGACCCAGAAACTGTTAGTCAGGGACCTAAGGGTGTCAAGGCCTCTGTTGTAAAAAATCCGGTTCCTCCAGATAAAGAGGCTAGAGCTTTGGATAGATGGGGAAAGAAAGTCTATACTTCTTCCACCTTAGCTATGAGGGCTTTGAATTGCCAGTTTCACATGTTGAAATATCAAAACTATCTTCTTTCTCAATTGAAGTCTAAGGTAGATGCTCTGGCGGAAGGCATTAAGTGTAAAGAATTACAAGATTTGGTACATGTCTCTGAACAGGTGGGTAAGCATTCTTTACAATGTGGTTTTGATGCTGTACAGGCCTCGTCTAGGGGGGCTGCCACTGGGTCAGTTCTTCGCAGGCACGCCTGGCTGAGGGATCAGAATTTATCTGACCATGTTAAGACAAGGATTTTGGATGCTCCTTTACAGTCTGATGTGTTGTTTGGTTCACCTGTGGAGTCAGTCTTAAAGAAAATGGAAGACAAGGCTAAGTCTATGCAGGCTGTTAAAGATTTTTGCAAGTTCAGCCTCCAAGTTTAGTAGGAATTGGCCTGCTAAGGGGTGGACGTACCTTTCTTATGATTCACAGTCTAGGGGTAGATCTAGACGTGGTAGGGGCAGAGCTCAGGGCTCTTTCAGACCTAGAACGGGGAGTTCACCTGCACAGTCTTCGGTGAGGGCAGGGGCCAGTCCTTTCGTAAACAGGCCCAATGACCTACCTTTTCAGCTGCCAGATCCTTCTTGCCTGGCAGCACCTTTGGGAGGAAGGTTGGCACTCTTCAAGGAAAATTGGAGTTTGATTACCCAAGACAGATGGGTATTGGATATCATACACCAAGGTTACAAGTTTTATTTCCATACCTTGCCTCCTTTCAAAGGCATGCCAGACGTTCCTCCTCAGCAAAGACTAGAGGCTCACAAACAAATTTCTCTGCTGCTTCAAATAGGGGCCATACAGTCGGTTCCTCTGCCAGAAGTGGGCCTAGGATTTTATTCTCGCCTGTTCCTAGTACCAAAGAAGGGCAACACGTGGAGACCAATTTTGGATTTATCTATCCTCAACACTTATCTGGACATTCCCAAGTTCAAAATGTTGACGTTACAACAGCTTTTACCTCTGCTGGGCAAAGATCACTGGATGGTGACTCTGGATCTCAAGGAGGCTTACCTTCATGTTCCTGTCAGGCTAAGTTGCAGGAAGTATCTGCGTTTTCGGGCTGGGACTTCTCATTATCAGTTCTCTGCATTGCCCTTTGGCTTATCTACTGCGCCCAGAGTGTTCACGAAGGTTCTGGCTCCAGTGATAGCTTTCTTCAGGCTAAAAGGAATACAGATCTATCCTTATTTGGACGATTGCCTGATTCTGGCCCAAGGAAGGGACGAACTTCTTCATCATTTACAATATGTGATAGCAGTGCTAAGATGCCTGGGGTATTCTGTGAACGAAATAAAGTCCAGTCTAGTACCCTCTCAGGACATGTGCTTTCTGGGTGTGAGACTGAATACAGCATCCCAGATGGCCTTTTGACCCCGGACAAACAAAAGAATCTTTCTCTTTACTTCCATCAATTGTCTCATCAGTCCAGGCTGACTGCAAGGACAGTCCTTCAAGCCTTGGGGTTCATGGCATCTTGTATTCTGGTGCTTCCCAATGCCAAACTGCATATGAGGAAGCTACAATGGTATCTCAAAATGTATGGACACAGCACTGCCAAGATATGGACACTGTCATTCAGATAATACCTTGCATTCAAAAGGAATTTTTGTGGTGGGCTCAGGAATGTCACCTAAACAAGGGACTCTCTGTGACCCGGCCAGAGGCGAGTCAGATTCTAACGACAGATGCCTCAGACAAAGCTTGGGGAGCTCATCTAAATGGAAAGTGGGTACAAGACACGTGGCCTGCCAGACTACAACATCTACATATCAACTTGAAGGAGATGTTAGCAGTCCAATTTGCATTAATAGCTTTCAAGGATTTACTTCTTCCAGGGCAGGTGTTGGTTCTAACAGACAACACAACTGTCATGTGGTACATCAACAAGCAAGGGGGAACACATTCTTATCCTCTATGCAGACAAGCAATGATTTTGTGGGAGACTGCTCTCAGTTTACAGCTAAATCTTCAGGCAAGGTTTCTGCCGGGAGCACAGAACTCCTTAGCAGATGTGTTGAGCAGACAATTATGGATCCCCACGAGTGGAAATTGGATCCTCATGTATTTCAGAAATTGACAGTGTTATGGGGAACTCCAGACATAGATCTGTTCGCTTCTCCACTAAACTACCAGCTGCCAAAGTTTTGCACAAAGAGGTTTCATCCCACAGCTTGGAAAGTGGATGCTCTTTCATTCAATTGGAGCAATCTTCATGTGTATGCCTTTCCACCTCTGCCTCTCCTTCCAAAGGTACTCCTAAAGGTCAGACAGGACAAGCCAAAGATGATTTTAATAGCTCCAGATTGGCCTCGACAGCACTGGTACCCATTACTGAGAAGTCTGGTACCGGAGCCTCCATGGCCTTTGCCTTCGATTCCACACCTGCTGTCTCAGGAGAACAGTCATTTACTCAATGTCAAACTTCACTCTCTTCACCTAACAGCCTGGCATATTCTGTTTTAAACCCTGGAGGGTCTCAGCTTCCACAGCAAGTTTTGAATGTTATTTTGGAGGCCAGAAGGCCTAGTACAAGGAAAGTGTACGCAGATAAATGGAAGAGATTTTTATTTTGGAGTACAGCAAAGGAATTTGATGTTTCTAAGCCTAATTTAAGTGTGGCTCTTCAATATCTTGCTGAGTTACTGGACAAAGGTTTGTCCTTCTCTTCTATTAAGGTTCATGCTGCAGCAATTTCTGCTCACTATGACTGTGACCCACCATTGTTTTCTCATCCTTTGTTTAAGCAATTCCTTAGAGGGGCAAAGAATTTAAGACCCCCACGTAGAGCTCCTACTCCTGCTTGGGATCTCAATTTTGTGTTGGAGAAACTCACTCTACAACCTTTTGAGCCTGCAGCTACTGCCGAGTTGAAATATTTATCATGGAAGACTGCTTTTTGTTGGCCATTACCTCTGCAGAAGGGTTTCTGAATTACAGGCCCTTATGGCGGTTGAGCCTTTCTTAATTTTCCATAAGGATAGGGTATCTTTACGCACTAATCCTTCCTTTATGCCTAAAGTGGTTTCTAGTGTGGCTTTAAACCAAACTATTCATTTGCCTACTTTTTATGCAAACCCCCAAAATAAAGGGGAAAAGATTTTGCACACTTTGGATATACACAGGCAGTTGCGATATTATTTGAGCAGAACTAAAGGGTTCAGGCAGTCTCAGCAGTTATTTGTTTCATTTGCTTTGGGTTCTCAGGGCAAGCCTGTGTCAAAACAAACTATTTCTAAGTGGATTGGGTTTTGTATTGCTTTCTGTTATTCCCATCATGGTAAGGAGGTTCCAGCTGGGATTAGGCCTCATTCCACTAGGGCTACTGCCACTTCTACAGCTTTTTAAGGGGTGGCAACTAAAGATATTTTGGAGGCAGCTACTTGGAGTTCAGTGCATACTTTCTCTAAGCATTACCACCTTCCACTTTACTCTAAATCTAGGGCTGGTTTTGCCACTGCAATTTTACAGGGCATTTTGGCAGCCCCTACTGCTTTATAGTTTTGCCATCCTCCCTTACCTCTGCTTTGGGATTCTACCCAAGTGTAAGGACTGCAGCAATGTGAGATGAAGAACATAGTACAGTTTTGTACCTACCATAAATGTAGATGTTCGAAGATCCACATTGCTGCAGTCCAATTTACCCTCCCTCCTTCCTCTCTGTAGTTAGAGGCGGTGGTGTGGTTTGGGTTGTGAATATTGTGGATATTGTATATATTGTACATATGATTAGTGCAAGGGTGGTTGGTTGTTTTCTGCTGTCTTTTGGTTTTGACCTTTCTTTTTAGGGTCTTCTGACATCTGGGGCAAGAAAAGACTGAGGATATGACGTCGGTCATGTGCATTTGTACCCTGACGTCCTGATGTCAGTCTTAAGCGCCTTGACCGACGTCAGCCTAATACTTTGATATTCGGGCCGACCGAGGACAGCGGACTACCCAAGTGTAAGGACTGCAGCAATGTGGATCTTCGAACATCTACATTTATGGTAGGTACAAAACTGTACTTTTTCCCACCTGTTTCTTGGCAGTTTGAGTTAAAGGCTCTGTTTCTTGTTAGTTGGGTCTAGTGCGTGTACATATTAATTTGTTCCTTTCAGCATGTCTAAGGATCCTAAGGAACACAGACCTTCGGGCTTTATAAAGTGTGTTGAATGCAGCAATAAAATGTCTTTAACTGATGGGCACTCTGTGCGCGTGTACTGCTTGGGGGTATTCACCTCCAAGAATCCTGCTTGTTTAGTCATTCCTTCAGTCCCTGTGTGCTACAGGAGAGGAAGAACAAGCTCATTTTGAAAGGACTGCTTAAACACTCCTTCGAGGAAGACTTGTGCATTATCCTCTCCAGCTAAAAAGGACAAAAAGACTTCCAAGAAGGGATCTCCAGCTCTGTCTGTTTCTTTGGAGCCACCAGAAAAAGTTACTAGAACAGCTTCTTCTTCAGTTCCATTGCCCTTGGTGCCCTAAGAAGGTAGTCTCTTAACTAAGTCTGTATTGGCTCACAGCCTTTCGGAGCTGGTCACGGATATTTTGGTTCGAAGCTGGTCTCCAGTTTTTTGACCAGGTTCTCCTTCACGCAAGTCCCCTTCTGTAGGAAAATCTAGATCTCCTACTTTATCTTCCAAGTCTTCCAGGATCCTTTCCGAATAGGGCGTTGATAGGGTGGTGAAGAAACTGCTTCAGTCATCAGTATTGGCCAGATTGATTTTGGCTCTGATCCAGTCGACTCCAGGGCTTATGGCTTCTTCATTCTTTGTTGTTCTTCCTCAAAGCCTTTCTTGGCCTTCGGAGCCAGAGTTGTTGGCGCCGTTGTGCATCGTTAGGTCTGTTCCAGTAGCCTCGCCTGGCTTTTGGTTCCAATTTCTGCTCCAACCCCAACGGCTCCATCCACGGGGTCGAAGGGTCACAGTTTTCCAGTCAGACCCGAGGGGGAGGTCTCAGATCGATCTTCATCGGTTCTGAGCCTTCCTCCCCGTGCTTCGACCAGAGTGAGCTTGGACCCGACATCAGCTTCGGACCTCATCTCCTCGGTGCCGAGGGCTACTACTGTTTCATCTTCAGTTAGTCGGCCTTCGGAGCTGGGGGATCGGCCTTTGAGGTTAATAGGAGTGTGCTGGCCAGGTCGTCAGCTGCATCCTACGGCACCGATACTCTGCCCCCTCCAGCACCAGTGCCAGTTTCGGATCACGCTCTTTCCATGGACAGCGGAGACCCTAATCCTCAGGATTCTTCCATGAGTGGTCCCCAACTTTCTGACGTCTCTCAGAGTTTTTGCTTGAGTAGCTCGCCAGAAAGAGATTGTGTAAGAGGAAACATCTTGACTCCCCAGATGAGTCTGTCACGTCAGATACCGACCTCGAGGAGTCAGAGGGGTCCCCCAAGTCATCTTCTGAAGATATCTCTTTTTTTCAGATATCCTGGAGATCTTGAAGCAGAGAGGCAGCTGGCCATCCAAATCCCCTTCTGATGAGGAGTCTGTGTTCCTGAAGGCTTTCGGGTCTCAACCCTACACCACTTGGGTTTCGCCCCCTTTTGATGAGTTATTAGACCTTGTCTGTTGAAAAGTGTGGGAAACTCGTGACACTGTGGAACCGGTCCCGAGGAGACCCAATAAGTTTTTGTCTGCCCCCTCTGACAAGGAGTATCTGTTTAAAGGCATTACAGTAGATGCCATAGTGGTGGCAGCAGCCACCAAAAAGGAACTTGCTGAAACTTCGTCTACCATCTATCCATCTAACAAGGAGACTTAGGCTATGGACAGGTATGGGAAGCGTGTGTTTACCTCAGTGGCCTTTACACTGCGGTCGCTGAACTACTTGATGCATTTTACGAGGCTCCAGAGAGATCTCCTAAAAGAGCTAGGAGATTTTCTACAGGGTAACATTTCTGATGCCGTGGCACAGAAGGTCACTGCACAGATGTCTACCTTAAATTCCCTTACCAACTCCTCCACGAGGCTGATCTCATATGCAGCCGATGGAGCGAGTAGGGCTGCGGGTTCCGGAGTCTCCCTTAGGAGACACTCCTGGATGCGCCTGTGCAATTTCGCAGAGGCCTTTAAGTCTACGTTCATGAATGCCCCATTTGATGGTTCATCGTTGTTTGGAACCAAGGTGAAGGACACTCTCACTAGGTGCGAGCAGGAAAGAAAAACCCTGCCTGCCGTGGGAGTCCGTTTTTCCATGCCTTTTAGACCTTACCCCAAGGGCCAGAAGGGTGGGAAAATGTGGTTCAGGAAGTTGCAGAGGTTAGTTCAGGGCACACAAAGTGATTCCCCCTCCGGAGGCAGGGAAGGGGGTGGAAATTCAGGTAGACACTGCCCTAGAGGCAGAGGAAGCCCGCATAACCAGGGGGACCATGATTCCTTTCATGGTTCTCCCTACCAGCGCTCCTGAAGGGAGGCCTGACTGTGTGTCTCTGGAGCATTTCTTTATACCCAGAAGCCTGGCAAGAAGTCACCCAAGACGAGTGGGTGTTAAAGATAATTTCCAGAGGTTATCATATCCCCTTCTCTTCTTCTCCCCCGCCATCCAAGAGAATCCCAGACGTTCCACCCAGTCACAAGGATTCTGCAACTTTAGAAATAAAAAAGTTGCTTTCAAAGGGAGCCATCCAGCCTGTCCCCGCAGACCAAGTAGGATTAGGAACTTACTCCAGATTCTTTTTGGTGCCGAAAAGAACAGAGGACCTGAGACCCATCTTGGATCTCAGCCGATTGAACCTTCATGTACAAATGTCCAAGTTCCGCATGGTCACCTTACAGTCAATACTCCCTCTGTTAGGGAAAGATGTGTGGATGTGCTCCATCAACCTCAAAGATGCTTACTACCATATCAAGATGGACAGGGCATCGAGAAGTCATTTATTCTTCGGCTGGGAGACAGTCATTTTCAGTTTAGCTCTCTGCCCTTTGGTCTCACCACAGCCCCCAGGGTGTTCAAATGCATGGCAGTGGTAACGGCTCACTTGAGACGTCAGGGATTCCAAGTGTTTCTGTACCTGGACGACTGGCTTCTTTCTGCCACCACCAGGCATCTACTGTTACAGACCAGGGATGCCACCATTACACTGTGCCAATGGTTAGGAATTACTCTAAACTGGGAAAAACCTGCTTTGTTGCCCTTGCAGTGTGTTACTTTTATCGGCGCAGAACTAGATACGGTGCTCATGAAGGCCTTCTTACCAGAAGAGAGAATTCAGGGTCTACAACAACAGGTCTACGCCTTACTACCATTGAGGAAGGTCAGGGCAAAAGTGGTCCTCAAGTTGTTAGGGACTATGGCTGCCACGATCATGCTAGTTTCCCTTGTCAGACTACACATGAGGGTTCTTCATTGGCTGCTTTTTGCCCAATGGTCACTGCAGCATCTTCCACTCTTCCATTTTATTCTGATTACGGACCCGTGCAAGCAGGATCTATACTGGTGGCTTCAGGCCAGCAATCTCAACGTGGGCAAGCCCTTTGTCCCATCTTCTCCAGTTGCCACGGTGACCACGGATGCCTCCCAGATCAGGTGGGGGGGGGCATTATCTTGGCAGGACTGTCCAAGGCACGTGGCAGGATCATGAGACCCATTTGCATATCAATGTCTTGGAGATGAGAGCAGTGCTGTTAGCGTTGCAAGCACTTCAGAGCTCTCTCCCTCTAGGGACAATTGCAATCCGCTCAGACAACATGTCGGTGGTGTAGTACCTGAACAAACAGGGAGCAACCAAATCATACCCCCCTTTGCAGAGAGGCACTTCGAGTTCGGCAGTGGGCGGTGTCTTCCCAACACTTTCTAGTTGCAACGCATATACGGGGAAAGTCCAATGTGATTGCCGACAGGCTGAGCAGAACTATCCTAATGCCTCATGAGTGGTCCCCGAACAGTTATGTTGCGGAAGGGATATTCCACAGATGGGGTCAGCCTTGCTGCAATCTATTTGCCAGCCCCCTCAATGCCAAATGCAGTAGCTACTTCACCCTTTTCCCCCCAGAGGGGGAGACACCAAGGGACGCTCTGGCTCACGATTGGCCCTCCGGTCTTCTCTACGCCTTTCCACCATTACCTCTGATATCAAAGGTCATTCAGAAAGCACAGTCTTTGGGGAGCAAAATGATCCTCATTGCCCCACACTGGCCTCATCAGATTTGGTTTCCCTTCTTTCAACCCTATCTAATGGACAAGCCCTGGATTCTGGACCCAATTCCAGATCTGCTGACTCATAGTCAGGCTTCATGATTTTTCCCTGGAAGTGGTCCATATTCTGTCATCTTCCCACAAGCCTTCTACCAGGAAGATTTATTCCAGTAAGTGGAAGAGATTTTCTATTTGGGCCCTTGAGAGACATATTGATCCTTATACAGCGCCTATTTCAGCAATATTGGAATTTCTTTCTCACCTGTTTAGTCAGGGTTCAGCTGTCCATTAAAGTGCAATTGGCAGCAATTTCTACCTTTCACGTTGCTAATGAGCCCAACCTTATGGCTCATAGGCTTTGTAGCGCTTTTATGAGAGGGACATTGTTACTCGACCTCCAGTCTTTGATCCAGTGATGCCATGGGACCTCAATTTTGTACTACAGAAGCTCACCTCAACTCCCTTTGAGCCCACAGCTACATGTGACATTAAATTCTTGTCATGGAAGACAGTATTCTTGGTAGCCATAACTTCAGCTAGTCAGGTCTCTGAACTCCAAGCATTATCGATTAGGCCACCTTATTTGGTGTTTCACAAAGATAGGGTCTCCTTAAGAACCAACCCTTCTTTTGTTCCGAAGGTTGCCTTTGTTGTCAATATCAACCAACCCATTCAGTTGCCTGTGTTTTTTCCAGAATTTTCCAACAAAGCAGAATTTAAGTTTCATCAGCTGGATGTTCACAGACAATTGCATTTCTATTTACATAGGACAAAAGATTTCAGGAAATCATTTCAAATGTTTGTCTCGTTTTCCGACACTAGACATGGGGTTCTGGTTTCTAAGGTAACCTTGTCTCGCTGGATCTCCGAGTGCATCTCATTTATTCATGTTTCCAAAGGCAAAGAATTACCCTTTAAAGTGAAGGCTCATTCTACACGATCTGTGGCTACCTCAACTGCGTTTCAGGCTAGGATGTCTATGGATGATATTTGTGCTGCAGCAACATGGGCTCCACCTCATACCTTTATTAGTCACTACAAATTAGATCTGGTCTCTAGAGGCAGATCTTCCTTTGGTTCCACAGTGCTCAAAAGTATTTTTCACTGAGCCACCCAAGATCAAGGTGCTAGGGACGCTGTCCTATGGGTAAGAATGAAGGCGAGATTGGACTACATAACATCAAGAAATTATGTACTCATCATAACTTTTGATGTATGTAGTCCATCTTGCCTTACATTCTTACTAACCCTCTCTCCTCCCCCCTCCTGGAGGTATTGTCTCTAGGTGTCGGTAGTCCTTTCTGTTGGGGTTGTTCTTCTCAGTGTGTATGTGTGTGCTTGCAGCAAACAAGATCTGGGGAATAGACCTGTTGCATGATGGGATACCTCTTAGCCATGAGCCAATTGAAGACTTCGAGCTAGAGTATGGCCAAGTCTGAGCTGAGGTACGGCTCCGAACCCACGGGTAAGAATGTAAGGCAAGATGGACTACATATATCGAACGTTATGGTGAGTACATAACTTCATGTTTTGCACTCTTGAGTGTGCCATCCTCTGTATGAGATGCCTATTAACTTATCGGTTTGTCAGTCATTCCCTATTGTAATATTACCAGCTTACCAATTTTTTTAAATGTAACATCAGCAATTTAATTCTTCAAGGGCAGTAGGCACTGAATTTTTAGATGAAATGTAAAGTTGTTGTCAGTAGCAACCTCTTCATTAGTTACAGTTCTCTTTATTGTGGAATTAATCAGAAGACTTTTACTTCCGAGGAGATTGTGCTTATTGATTGACATTGGTGGATTGTAATGACAGATGTCTGAGTGATCTTTTATGGTTGAATTCTTCTGAAATGGGTAGCTTTGTCATTTCTGGTTCACACATTTTGTTTCATTGCTTACTGAAAGAATGTTCAAAACTACAAATTTAAAACACATTCTAGCAAGTGGTGCTGTATTATGCAAGGGATATAATTTAATAAAATCAGGAAGGTGAATTGAAGAACACACACATATATGCATGATCCTAAAAATGTGTGTAAGGAGCCTATGGTTTGAAAACAGCTCAAAGGTAAACTTTATCTTCAACTGGCAGATGAATTTTTTTTAAATGTGAGTTTTAATGCCATTTCAATTAATGTGAGTTTTAAGGGCAGAGAAGTGTACTGTTCATGCTAAGTCTATTTTTGTTGTGAGACTGTATTGTTTCTTTAGCAAATGGCTATCAGTGTTTATACAGTTTTATTTCAGTATCTGTAATCATTGTAGAAGTAAATAAGAAAGCATTATGCACACTGACAGGTTAGAACAGTATTTATGGTAACTGGGTAAAAAATAACCAAATAATGGAGTACTGAAGTGGTTGGGGGTTTCCACAGGAGGGGCTGCTCTGGGAGGCCCTGATCTGTCAGTCTGCCTAGGGCCCCATTTGACCTTGATCTGACTCTGAGACTTAGCCAAGGCCTTTGACACAATCCCCTACTCGGGCATCCTTGATAAACTCACCCAGGTGGGTATCAGCTCATATATTGTCAGGTTGGTTGCAACCTAGCTCACTGATAAAATTTTTCTGGTCAAAATAGGGGACTCCATCACCTCTAGCAGACCTGTAACGAGTGGTGTTCCACAGGATTGGTTCTGGGACCCTTGAATCTACTCTGACAAAGTTTGCTGATGACTGCCTGCTGGGAGTGATCATTGAAACCCCTAGCAATGTCAGTATCCTGCGAGAAGGTCTTACTCAGAATAATGACTGGTGCCAAATTCATGATCTTAAACATAATGCAAAAAATGCATCATCATCCCATTTGGCAAGGATGATGTTCCTGCAAACTGCTACATCAGTAGCAATACGCTAAGCACACAGCCAGTGCTCAGAGATGTGTGCACATAGGTCCGACAGCAACCTTAACTTCGATCACCATGTCTCCACAGTGGTAAGAAGGGCATTTTATATTGCTCATCTCATAAGTAAAGGCATTGCCTCCAGGAAAAAAAAAGATTATAACCCCCAGTACTCTTCCATCATCAGGCCAGTAATAGAGTACAGTGCTCCCTTTGGTGTGTTCCTTTCCAAACACCTGAAGCAATTGAAGAGACCACAGAGGTTCCTTACAAAGAAAATTCAGGATTTTCAGATCTGTCTTGTGCGGACAGACTGAAATCATTGTCACTTTACTCTGTGTCATAACAGACTGCTTAGAGGCGACCTGTGCCTTGCATATAGAGCAGTCTTTGACACAGCTTTAATGGAAATGCTGCACATTCGCAAGTCACATGGCACACAAGTCACTCACTTAAAGGACCTTAACTTGGTATGTGACATTAACAGAACTTGTTGGAGAGACAGATTTATCTAAAAGTTTACTCGACCTTTGGAACAAGCTTCCTGTTCATGTTAAAGACTCTCGCTATCCCTATTTTAGCATAATTTGGATGATTGGATGGGTAACTGGAAACTCACCCCAGGGTTCCACCTGTGTCCCTCTTGGACAGGGGCAATAGGTGCTGATTTTAATGTCTGCTTGAACCAGATACCATTGGGAGCATGGGTTCAACTTGGCTAGGGTTGTAAGGGCCCTGGGGCTGTTAACCTAGTACCCTCCTATGATCTTATGATTCTATAAGAAGTGAAAGACTTTGGGGTTGGAACCAGGCAACAGGATACCGACACTTAATCATTTTGTACTCCTGCTGATGTTATATGCTGTTTAGGCTTTCCCTGAAAATGTAAGATCTTTGAAAAATATATAGTGACATTTATAAGGCATATGGGATGGGGAAAGTCAGCTGTGGCATAGGTTTACAGGTGTGTACTAGGCTAATGGCCCTGGAGCCTTTACAAGCCTAGCCCATAGAAGTATTCTGCCATTGTGCTGCCCAACATTAGTTCCCAGTGCCTCTATCAAGTAGAGCCACTGGAGTGATCCGCGGGGTGTAAGTTCTGTTTCCCATCCATTCATCATGATTTCTCTTGAAGAGGGCCAGTGAGGTGCTCTGCTTGACATGTATGGGAAATCTGTTCCAGAGCATGGGCAGTCTCTGGGTTATGAACCTGCCCCATCAGCATGTTCTGTTGATTGTGGTAATGAGGTTGAGGTCTCTGGAGCATGTGGTGCGGAGGGATTGGGATTTTTGTAGATGTAGCATTTATAACAGAGCTGGGTCAGACATGGCTTTGTAAGTCAAGCAGAGATCGCCACTTAGCAGACGATATGTGACAGGGGATAGCTGGAGTTTTTTGAGTCTGCCCATGTAGGACATGTGTTAAAGGCCTAGGATCCTCTTTGTAAGGTACTTTGATGGCCTTTTCAGCTGTTGCATGTGTCTAGTGAGGTACATGCCAAATGGTGCATTACACTTTATGATTGGCCTAAAGAGGGAAGAGTAGAGAGATGATGACCTCTTTCTTCCTGGATGCAAAACCCTTGCTAATGAGATGTGCCACATAGAAGGACTTTCTGACCACAGTGGCAATGTGGTATTCTAAGTATAGATTGCTGGCAACCTGTGTCCCCCGAACTCTTGTAATGCCTTCAGTGTTAAGTGGGCTCCTATTGATGTGGTAATTAGTGGAAACTGAGTTTTTCCCAAAGGGGATAACAACAGATTTTTTGGCATTAAGCTTAAGGCCATGGTTTTGACACCGGTCATTGGTCTCATTGGGGCCTTTCAGTGTACATCACTTGGGGAGTTAATAATGGCTCCCAGCTTGTAGTCGTCTGGGAACTTGGTCAGCCAGAGTCCGTCCGTGTTGCCCTGGACTTCTGAGAAGTAGATGCCAAACAGGAGAGGACCTAGCACCAATCCTTGTGGGACTGCACTTGTGACTGGTCAGCAGTCTGATTTGGAGTCTGCTACTTTCACACTGTGGGTTCTATCTGTGAGCCAATTTGCAATCCACCTAGTGATACAGGAGTTGATGCCTAGTTTGTTGAGTTTATCAATAATTCCTGACTGGGGAATGTTATCAAAGGCCTTGGCCAGATCGAGGTAGGCTGTATGAACTGCCTTGGTGTCATCCACAGCTCTGGTGACTGACTAAAAGAGGTCAACCAGGTTGAGCAGGCATGATCTACCTTTCACAAAACCAAATTGCATGGGATCTAGAGTTTGGAGATTCCCTATATCCTTGTTAATTAGGTCCATGACGATACACTCCATAGTCTTACATATCAGACTTGTCTGGCTAATGGGGCGATAATTCCCAGTGTCTGTAGTCGCTCTCCCTTTATGGAGAGTGATGACTGTAGCAGTGCGCCATTCAGTAGGGACAAAGTCTGAGGTGAGGCTGTGATTGAACAGGGCACACAGATGTGGTGCCAGTTCACTTTGTAGTTCATGTAGAACACATCCAGGGATATTGTCGGGTCCCATGGAAGCTGTATTCATAGCCTTGGACATTGCAGCTTTAACCTGTGTTGCAGTAATGCTGGGTTCCTGGCATTCCTCCAGTATTGTGATTGGTGCTTTAGGGGGGAGAGAGGGGTAAAGTTGGCACTGAATCTGTTGGCCAGTATGTTGGCAATATCTGTTGGCTCAGTATAGGAGATACCATTGTGCAGGAACTAAGAGCAAACCTGGTTATTGCCATGGAGATTATTGATATAGGCTCATAGGTTCATACTAGGCTATCTGCCCTGGGGCAATTATAAGCCTAGCCCGATTCTGTATGGCTTACGCCACCCCTTGATTTGAGTGTACTGTGCCCTTTTTAAGGTTTAGTTTACTGTGCCTCTGTCTAATAGTGACACGGGAGTAATCCCTGGGACAAACCTACGATCCCCCATCCACCTATCGAGATTCTTCTTGAAGAGATTCAGTGAGGTGCTCTGCCTCACATGAACTGGAATTCTATTCCAGAGCGAAGGGAGCCTCTGGGTTATGAACCTGTCCCTCCAGCAAGTTCTATTTATTTCTGTGCTGAGGTTCAAGTCCCTCGAGCGTGTGGCTCTAAGGGATTTAGATTTACTGAGGTGGAGCATGTCCATTAATTCTGGATTTGACATAGCTTTGTATGTCAGGCATAGATCGCCTCGAAGTAGGCGGTATGCAACTGAGTAGAGCTGGAGTTTTTTAACTGAGCAGCATATGGCATCTGTTTGAGACCCTTGATCCTCTTGTTGAGATACTTTTGGGGTCTTTCTAATTGCTGCAGGTGTCGGGTAAGGTACATTCCAAAAGGGGCATTGTATTCTATGATGGGCCTGATGAGGGATGAATAAAGGGGCACGATTACCTCTCTTGATCTAGATGTGAAACCCTTTGTGATGAGGTGGGCTATGTAGAAGGTCTTTCTAACCACTTTGGCAATGTGGTTTTCAAAGGAGAGATTGCTATCAACTTGGGTCCCCAGGTCCCTAATAACTTTCTCTGTACTTAAAGGGTTTCCGCCTATGTGGTAATTTGTGGGCACATTGTTTTTGCCAAAGGGTATGACTATACATTTTTTGGCATTTAGCTTTAAACCATGGTGCTGGCACCAGTTATCTGTCTCTGTGAGACCTTTTTGAAGGATGTTTGTGTCAGCTGGAGAGTTGACTATGGCACCCACTTTGCAGTCGTCTGCGAACTTGGTGAGCCATAGTCCTCCTACATTTGCCTGTACCTCGGAAAAGTATATACCGAATAAGAGTGGTCCCAGGACAGAACCCTGTGGGACACCACTTGTGACCGGTTTCGAGTCTGACATGGCTCCAGCAACTCTCACTCTGTGGGTTCTGTCTTTGAGCCAGTTTGCGACCCATCTTGTGACATAGGGGTTTATATTTAAGCTGGATAGCTTATCTATGATGCCCGAGTGGGGTATTGTGTCAAATGCCTTTGCAAGGTCCAGATGGGCTGTGTGGACTACCTTCCCTTCATCTATGGCTTTGGTAACTGTTTCAAAGAAGTCAACCAGGTTCAAAAGGCAGGATCTGCCCTTGACAAAGCCAAACTGGGTAGGATCTAGTGTCTGTAGGTCCCCAATGTCTTTGTTTATGAGCTCCATGATGCTCCTCTCCATAGCCTTGCAGACTAAGCTAGTCAGGCTTATGGGGCGATAGTTTCCAGGGTCCGTAGAGGCTCCACCTTTGTGGAGTGGGACCACTGTTGCTGTACGCCATTCTGTGGGCACATATCCTGTAGTGAGGCTGAGCTTGTATAGCTGTTTTATTTGAGGGATTAGTTGTTCCTCTTGGAGTTCATGTAGGACGCATCTGGTCCCACGGAAACAGTGTTTTTTGCTTTGGAGAGGGCAGCCTTCACCTGAGCATCATGATGTTTGGGAGGCAGCCCTCTGCCGGGATAGATACTTGCTCTTTTGGGGGGGGGGGGGGAGAGAAGTTTGCACTGAACCTGTCTGCCAGGATATTGGCGATGTCTGTGGGTTCACTTCACTAACTAACTATATCTATAACTATAGAAGGCTTTATGGTTGTTTTTAGTGTCTGCCACAGTACTGCCTTCATAGCTGGATTTAGAGGTTTTGTTGAGGGATCTCAATAAGGGAGTTTTTCCAGTCTTGGGACTTCACCTTTTTCTGCAACAGTTTCTTCCTTCTGTTGTAGAGTTTATTAATGGCAGGGGACCTCCAGATTGGCTTCATTTTTTTTTAAGGAGAGCATCTTGGTTCTGTTGAGTATTGCTAGTTCCATGCATTTATGTACGTGTTCTTACATTGCATTGGTGTATGATTCGGCAGTCATACATATATTTTCCATTGACAAGGGTGCCGTGAAGTTAGCTACCTCTGTTTTTAGGAGACCAAAGTCAGTTTTGGAGAAGTTTTTCATGGTGTTTACCTTTGCGGTGGGTGTGATTGAAATGTGTATTTCCATGGTGATTAGTTTGTGTTCGGATCTAAACAGGGAGGAATTGACTGTTGGTGTAGAGCAATGGTTTCCCATGTTAGTAGTAACCAGGTCAAGGATGTTGCTTGCTCTGCTGGGGGTAAGAATGAGCTGGTCCAGGGCATTGGAATAGCTGATAATGCCATGGCAATTAAAAGGATTAAACATAGCAAGTTCTCAAATTCACTATTAAGCTATGTAAATTGCATTTTCACTTACTGAAAGTAGTCTTATATGATAGGTTAGAAGCAGTTGACCTGCTTAACATGTGGTAATCGGTGAGAATTTTGTAGGATGGTGGGGGTTCTTTCGGAAAAGAATCACTGTATGTGAGTAAACAACTGATGCAGATATTGAAGTAGGTTTTTAGCATGCCAGCTGCAGAAAGCTGGTTAAAGTTGGTAATCCCTGTTGGATATTGCAAGACCAGATTGCTGGGGGAGGACGGGTTGAAGAGATGGAAAGCAAGGCAAACCAGGTTAATTATTTTTTTCTTTTTGCAGTAGCTCTCGTGATTAAATAGTTAAAGTTCCAGTTGTAAAACAAATTGAGACTGGAGTGTGATGGGATAGTAAGGACTGTGACATATTGTGGGTTGTCTGATCAGATGAAAATTCAATTCCCAAAACTGGTAGCTTTTATATACAAATATAGGGTTTTGAAGTATCCTTTGTTAAAGGGCTTGCGAGCAGTGGTTTTAAAATCTTGAAAAACTGTAAATTGAAAGGTGTTGAATCTAAATAAACCAGGGGTGGCTCGTGCTATAGGACTGCAGCCCTCCCACCTAGAAAACAAAAAAGTAAAAGTAAAGAAATACAAAAACAAAGTAAAGAAAACATGTTACGATTGCTGCAATTCCCAGAAATACGCCGCGCATGCGTGGGAACACTCTCAGACTGCTTTTTCAGCAGTCTAGATGGGGGAAAGGCATCTCTACCCCGCAGATGCCCAGCAGTCTGTGCGGTGGTGACATCACAGAATGGAGGCACTCCGGACCACAGCAGGAGCAGGCTAGACCAATCAAGGTGCATTTAACTGGCACAGCAGCTAACAAGGCATGCTGGACCAATCACGTTTAACTAGCACTGCAGCTAACGTACACAGGACTTCATTAGTGCAATTAGTTGTGTACAGTACAGGGCTCAATGGATATCATAGAGGACTGGATTTCTTGGCTCAATGGATGTATTATGCTGGGCTTGTAGGCAGGAAAGAGATGAATGTGAGGTTGTGTGTGTATGTGTAATGCCCCAGTTGCTATATATTGGTGGCTAGAGAAAACTCATGGTGGTGTGGTAGGGAATACCTCAGGCTTGAACCATGTATGCAGGTGGCAAGGGCCTGAATTCCCTACCCACCACCATATGTAAAAAAAATTGCAGATTTTTGCCTCATATTTGTTCCGGTCTGTTCCTCATAAAATCTGTAGTTTCTATATTTTTGTTAGTCAGTGGGTGCAGTCCATGGTGCAAGGGTAGCATTGCTGCCTGATCGTTACAGCTTTTCTGGTTTGATTCTTGGCTGGGGTGCTTTCTGTGTGGAGTCTGCATGTCCCATCTTAGTACAGATTTTTGCTTCATATTTGTTCTGTTCTGTTCCTCTTAAAATCTGTGGTTTCTGTATTTTTGTTTCCTTACATAGTCAGTGGTGCAGTGGTAGCATTGTTGCCTGACAGCTACAGCTTCTTTGGTTTGATTCTTGGCTGGGATGCCTTCTGTGTGGAGTCAGCATGTCCACTCATCTTATAAAGACATGTGTCTGGAGTGTTTTTCCCTGGGCATGTGCTGAAAATTGGCTTTTGTTCCAAGTCGGACTTTCCTGGTTAACAAATGCTAAATAAAAATGGCAGGCATTTAAATTTCAGACTTCATATTATTCAGAAAGTACACAAAACATTTTATTCTAGCAATTTTCTAAGCTTATAAGATGGATATTTGAAATTTGTCCCTATTTTTTGGACTGTATTCCCCCATTATTGGCTTCGTCCAGCTTTTCTGTGTTAAGGTTGAGAGCTATGGTGAGAACTGAATTCACTAAATGGTAGCCATTTAAGTTGGTCTTCCTCTTTTTCACAAAACAGCTGATTTGGCATAGTGGTATGTTGCGCTGACTGTTTTGCACAGGGTCCTGGGTTCCAGACTTGGCAGTGATATGTCTGGTGGTAACACGGCATTTTATTCTAGCAACTTTCCAACATTATACAAGCAATGTTTAAAATGTGTCCCTGATTTTTTGGGCTTTTGTCTCCCATGCCCCCACCCCCAATAAATGTTGTCTTTTTCCAGATTTCTTGTACTGCAAAGTTCAGAGATACAGCTGAGTGTCGAGTAGATTTTACAAGGAGCTGAGAGCTGCAGGGGAACAAAAGACTAGTGCTGCTTTTGCTGAGTCTGCTTGTATTGTTAATAACACAAGAGGTAGTGTACTTGCTTTTGATGCAGAAGGCTGTGGGTTCTACTCCCACAGTAGGTAGATGCATTGCTGATACTGTACTGTGTTGTAAAGGGGGGTGGATGCTGCAGTCCTTTTTGGCAAAGATACCTAGTAACTATCAACCTGTTATCAGTTTGCCATCCATTCCCTATTTCAATATTACTAGCTTATTTTTTTAATGCAACATAAGCAATTTATTCCTCAAGGGTAACAGGCATTTTATTTGTAGATGAAACAATGAAATATAAAGTTGTTTGCAAGCAGCAACATGTTAGTTACAGATTTTTTTAATGTGGAATTATTTAGATGACTGTTACTACTTCAGAGATTGTGCATATTTACTGATATTGGTGGAATGTAGAAGTCTGAGTAGACTTTTATTATGGAAATGTTCTGAATTGGGCAGTTTTGTCATTATTGGTGCATGCATTTTGTTTCATTGTTTACTGGAAAAATGTTCAAAACAATAAATTTAAAACACCGTCTAACAACTGTACTGTACTGTATTGTACAAAGAGTATAATTTAATACAGTCAGGAAGGTGTATCAAAGAGCATGTGTATGTTTCATGTGCAAGGGGCCTATGATTTGAAAACAGCCCAAAGTTAATCTTTATCTGCCACTGACAAAATGTATTTTCTTCGAATGTGGGTTTCAATTCTGTTTCAATGAATGTGAGTTTCAAGGGCAGAGAAGTTTTAATGCCAAGTCTATTTTCATTGTGAGACTACATTACTTTGTTTAGCAGATATTTATTAGTGTTTGTGCTGTAAAATGCAAAATAAAACTTTAAATTAAATTCAAATCATTGCAGAAGTAAAGCAGTATGCACATTAGTGTTTATGGTAAATGGGGTGAAATAACCAAGGAATGGGGCACTGGAATGGTTGCAGGGGAGAGGCTCCATTTTGACCATGAGTTTGTGAGGGGGGAAGGGCAGCATACACAAGACAGCCCAGGCTAATCACTACTTCTCAACTGTCCAGATTTTTGCAGAATAAATAAATTTTTGCTTTTTATTTTTGGTTTGTTCCTCATAAAATTTGTGGTTTTCTGGCAAATCATTTAGGAATGAGGTCACTACATAATGAAAGACATTAAGTTTCAGACGTCGTAACCTTCAGAAAAATGCATGCTAAAGCAAGACCTGTTATTCTATCAACTTGTTATTCTATCAACTGTCTTAAGTTTATACAAGAGCAATTTTAGTACTGTTTGTATTTTCCCCCAATATATTTGGCCTTGTCCAGATTTCCTGCATTAAGAGGTTGAGCAGTACATGCAAATAAATCGCATTATAGAATAAGGAATATCCAAAGCTCTCAACTGTCCCCAATTTGGGCGCAAAATGTTGCCCTCCCCCTAATGATCCCGCTGCAAAATAACAATTTTGGAAGAAAATGTGGAGGGTTTACAGTTACAAATAACTGTAATAATCAGAGTTATAGATTACTTTTATTTCAGAAATGCATGTAGATTCTCTAATTTTGTCAGCTGATCAAGTTAGCAGTACAAATGTTAAAAAGGTGTCCCTTCTTTGACAGGTTCCCAGCTGTATTTGTGGCAATTTTATATTTTTGCATCACATTTTTGGTCCATTTTTCATAAAATTGTGATTTTATGTCAAATTAGCGGCAAATCATTTAAGACTGAAATTAGAAAATAATGGCAGAAATTTGAGTTTCAGATTTCATACCCTTCAGAAAATTCATACTAATGCAAGACCTACTGCTATTCTATTATTTTTCTAAGTTTATAAGAGCAGTATTTAAAAATTGTCCTTATTTTTGGGCCTGTGTCCCACTTCTCTGTAATGCTTTGTCCAGATTTCTTGCTCTGAGGTTGAGAGGTATGAGTGTCAAAACCATCACTGTCAGCCAGAGACATTTCAAATTGTGACATACTTGTTGCACCCCACTCTGTCCTTGATTTTGCAGAATGTTCTGGTTTTCTGTCATATTTTGATACTGTTGATTTATGCTTCTTATTATTCAGAAAATGCATGCTGTCGCAGTGCCCTTTTGCTCTGTGTTTAGGTAACAATGCTTTAATGAACATAAGGTAAGCTTGTCGGAGATTGTAAGATGCAAGTAAGTTTTAATAAGCATACTGTTAAAGAATTACCAATATTGAAAGCCTTTTTTGTTGCCATGCAGAGAATATTTACATAACTAGATAATGTATAAGCATTGGGTAAAGAAATGCATATGACAGTATTTGTAATAAAGGACAGGACAGGATTACAGTATTTTCAGATGCTCATTACATTTTGTTGGAGACTTGCAGTCATCTCTGAAGGCTTTACCCATAAACTAAACAGAATGCTAATCTATTATGTGTGGTCCATAACTTGTGCAGTGATCCTTTATTTAATTTATCTTGAGCTTGTTTCTTGTTTGCTGTTCATTTTTTACTTTGATCATGTCTTCCCCATGAAACAAGTCAATAGTTGTTGTCAGGCAGCAGGTCTTTTTTGGATAAGAAACATTTTTACAAGTAGGGGTATCACAGATTGCTACTTTCAGCATGTTACCTGGTAATTTTATAAAGCTGAATATAAATTATAATTGGAACTGCACTGCAAGGAGAAGTGGTTTGACTTGAGTGCTGCTTGTTTTTTTTATACTTGATTTTGACTGGCATTCCAGTAATGTATTTAAAAAGTAATTTATTTTTTCATGCCTCACAAACTTTGTTTACATCTAGATATTAAATAAGCTGTCATGTAGCCAATGCATTGAAATATGTTTTTCTTCTACAATTCATTTTGTCTTGACTGGATTCTCATAATGACGGTTTGGCACCTAGGGCAGCGTATTTAAAGTTCCAGTTGTTGTGGTTTTGAGCATAGCTCCAACCCTTTCTAGTTGACCCCACCCCTTCTCATTGGCCCCCCCCATTCAGCTGTCTTCTGCAGACCCCCCTTTAATTTGAAGTCACCAGCTGCCACTGAAATATATGTTTGACTATTTGGACATAGTTGTGTCAATTGTCAAGATTTTCAACTAATTGTAGAAGGTTTACTATTTTTACATGGAAGTGTTTGAATAAATATTTGTGATTTTGCATATCAATGCATAACATTTTCTCAGAAGGGAAGCATATATTTTGGATATGTTGAAGGTAGGAAGGTTGTGTTCCCGATTAAGAGATTTGGAAAATCTTTTGCAATGGCTGGTTAATGGAAAAGAATTTCTTATGTAGAATTTATTTTATTGCATTTGTCAGATATGTTTATCCTGAATGCAGCAAAAAAAAAAAAGGAAGTCGAATGATATGTCACCAACTGGTGGGATTATAACACAGTTTACCAATATCTGGACGAAAAATGTAGTTCAACAGTCACATTTTCAAAACATCAGATACCGAATACTCAATTTAAACATGGTTCAAAATTGGGAAGTAAAACACTTTTGATTTTCAACATTATATTTCCACAGTATGATTAAACACAAGTTCATTTCTGGATTTTGATAGTAAGCCTATAAAATAAATATAAATGTATCTACACACACACACATGTATCACTCTCTCTCTCTCTATCTATATATATATATATATATATATATATATATATATATAATGTATTATATATGTATGTGTGTGTATATATATATATATATATATATATATATATATATACATACACGCACACACACACACACACACACCTTACATTTTTTTCTTTTTATTTCTGTTTATTAGGTTTTTTCATTTTTTAATGGTTTTCTTTTAGAAAAACATTTAATATTTATATTTTCATTCAACCCTATTTATTTGTTGGCTTGCAGCCTAGTTTGCATTGTCTTTAGCATTGGAATTCAGTTGGTTCTTATAATTATTCCTTTTAATTCTGTGGGCGCATACTCAAAAACATTAAATCCTTTTCAACTGACTGCAAGTGATAGTATGTTTTTACAGGGCATTATTTATATTTTTACATTTGATAGCATGATAGTTCTCTTTAATTCTTTTATACAATTTCCACATTGTCATGCCAACATAAAACCGTGGGCAAGAAGATCATAGGGCAGTTAAACCTCCCTTTGTTAATTACAGTCATTATAGGTAAAGCCAAAAAAGTAATATATCACAGTGTATTGGGTCTAATGAAGGTCTTTCGAAAAAGTTTTTCCAAATAGCATAATTGTTAAATTTAAGCACACCTTTTGTTTTTAGTAACACTAATAGTATACCTCTGTGTAAAATGTCTTTTATAGTACCATTCCTTCTATACACATAGGATGATGGATTTCCTACAATCTTAGTAAGCTAAGTCAGGCATATTTATTGTAATAATGCCATAAAACACCTTTCAATTTATATTTATATATATATATATATATATACACACACACACACATATATCCATATGTATATATGTGAAGTTGTTCAATCTCGCCGTTCATTCTTACATATGGGTTCAGTGCCGATCCATTGGCACCGAGTCGGCTGCTTTCACAAGCTCAAGGTTTTAGAGTAGTTCGAGGCCAAGTCCCTATCCCATGATACTCTGTCTCACCCCAGATCTAGTTTGCCTCTGCAACAGATTGGAGGTCGAGAGAGAGCTCGGGCCAGTATTTCTTGTTTTCTTATAGTCTTGCTATCTAAAAATTAGCAGTTTCTCTAAATAGTGTTATTTGGGCTAGTTAGCATTAGTTTGAGTATAGGCTTTATCCTTGCCTTTTTTTTAATGAGAATTTCGTCTTTTAAGAGCGGCTGCTCTTAGGCCTGTTGGCCGTATTTTTGTTTGCTAAATCAGTGTTTTTCCCTGTCCTATTATGACAGTTTGATAGTAGATCCGTTAGTAGTTAGTAAAATTGTGGTTAGCATTAGATATGTATATAGATTGCTAGTTCTGTAGATTTCTGTAGAGTTTGCTCTGTGTGTGCTGTGCTATTAGCTGTTACCTTTTTAGTGTGGTTTGCATAGCTTTATTTAGATTTGCTATCTGGTGCATTTAGTTTTTTGTTGTTGATATGGCTGATCAGAGAGAGAAACAAAAGTCCATTTTTAAAAAATGCCCTAAGTGCAGGCAGAAAATGTCAATAACTGACTTGCATGTCAGTTGTGTTTATTGTTTGGGACCAGTCCATCTCCAGGAGGATTGCTCCATTTGCCACTCTTTTAGCAGCAGGGTGTTACTGGAGCGCAGGAGAAAACTGGTGGACAGAGGTTTGCTGAAACCAGATTTTCAGGAGTCTTTGGACAAGGTTGACCAGGCTTCCAAGTCATCGAAGGGGTCCATGTCCTCTAACGCTTCATCAGAGCCTAAGTCATCGGCTCCAAGCATTGCTGTAAATGTGCGGTCACTGGCTCCACAGTCTTCGGAGCCGTGCACCGAGCCAGCATTTCGGAACCAGTCTCCAAAACCTTGAGGTCACCCATCTTGCAGTTGGCGGGCTCTTTGATACCTTCGACTCATTCTTTGAGAACCCTCTCCGATGTGGATGTGGACCGAGTGGTGCAGAGGCTTCTCAAGAACCTGGCACTAGCAAAATTATTATCGGCTTTGACGTAACTGGTTTAGGAGTTGAAGACCATTTTACCTGCTGTGTCTACTCCGAGCCAGGCCTTCAGAGCTTGGGGAGGGGGAACTGATGATTGTGGCTCTTTCAGAGCCAAGGCCTGTTCCAGTGTTATTGGCTCTGTCAACTCAGACTGCTTCGGTGCCATTCGAGGAGTCTGGGAGTTGATGCTGTCTGGTCGGCTCAGGGGGGAGTGTCGAATGGATGTGTCGGTTCCAACCCTTCCTCTCGAAGCTTCGGCGTGGATGAGCTCAGCTCCTTCCTTTGGGTCGGAGCCCACTGTGTCGGCGCCAGGGAGGTTGCCATCCTCCTCGGAACTGGCTACTTCTTCGCGTCAGGGCAGTGGAGCCTTCGATGCTATGAGGAGGGTTATGTCTTCCAAGACTCCATCATCATCAGGGCCTTCCTCCTCCTCCCCTAAAGTGCCATTTTCTGCCTCTACATCACAGGTCCCTGTAAAGCACCAAGACCCAGAGCCTCAGGTAAGCCCCATTGGGTGACCCATGGTCTACTGAGACCTCACCGGAAGCCCCCATTGATGAGGTTCCCAGGAAGAAGCTTTGCAAGAGGAGGCATTTGGACTCACTGCAGGAGTCTATTACATCAGACACCAATTTAGAGGAGTCAGAAGGGTCCCCACGGTCCCCCTCAGAGGATATCTCCTTTTCTGATATCCTTGAAGTCCTTAAGCAGAGGGGTGACTGGCAGTTCGTTAGCCCTACTGATGATGAGGCGGTGTTCGTGAAGGCCTTTGGGTCTCTACTTTCCACCTCCTGGGTGACTTCACCCTTCGATGAACTAATGGAACTGGTTGCTCAAAGGGCATGGGAGTCTCCTGATACAATGTAACCTGTCCCTCGAGGCTCAACAAATTTATTACGTCCCACCAAGATAAATTGTTCATCACCAAGGGAGTGCCAGTTGATGCCATGGTGGTGGCGGCTGCCACCTAGAAAGAGATGTCTGAAACCTCTTTTACTGTCCATCCTCCTAATAGAGATTCCAGGACTATGGACAGGTATGAGAAACGCATCTTTAGTTCTGTGACTTTTGCTATGCGGTCGCTCAACTACTTGACACATTTTACCCGTCTTAAAAGAGGTCTCCTAAAAGAGCTAAGAGATACTCTGCAGGGTAGTACAGATGGAGGTGTCTCTGATAAGGTGACAGCCCAGCTTAATTCCCTTAATTCCATAGTCAACTCGTCCATGCAGATCATTTCTTATGCAGCCGATGGTTTGAGTTGGGCAGCGGGTTCAGCAGTAGCTCTTCGGAGACGCTCCTGGATGCTCTTATGCTCCTTTGCGGAAGTCTTCAAGTCTTCCTTAGTTAATACCCCATTTGATGGCTTGTCCATTTTTGGGCCTAAAGTCAAGGAGACCCTCACTAGGTGTGAGCAAGATGGATAGACTCTGTCTGCCATAGGAGTCCGATTTTACACCTCTACTAGACCTTACCTCAAAGGGCAAAAGGGTGGAAACATGTGGTTCCAGAAGTCCCAAGGCGCTTTTCAGAACGCATGTAATGAACCCCACTCCAGGAGCAGAGGAGGGTGTAATAATGGAAGACACCGCCCAGGCGGCAGAGGGGGTCCGCAAAACCAGGGTGACAGGGATCAGTTCTTTGGCAAGCCCTACCAGCGCTCCTGAAAGGAGTCCTGACTGTCCTACTCTGGAGGCAGTCGGGGGTCGCCTGTCTTTGTGTACAGATGCCTTGCTAGACATTACAAAAGATTCTTGGGTACAAAGCATTGTTACCAGAGGTTACATCATCCCGTTCTCAGAACCCCTACCTGTTAGAAGGAAAATCCCAGACGTTTCACCCAGTCTCAGGAATCAAACAGCCATAGAAATTCAAAGGCTGCAGGAAAAAAAAGTCATCCAGCCAGTCCTAGCATACCAAATAGGATCTGGAACCTACTCCAGATTCATTTTAGTTCCAAAGAAAATAGGGGACTGGAGGCCCATCTTGAACCTCAGCAGACTCAACACCTTCGTAAAGAAGTAGTTTCGGATGGTCATGCTTCAATCGATTCTCCCATTCCTAGGAACGGGCGATTGGATGTGCTCTTATAGATCTCATGGATGCGTACTGTCATATCAAAATGGCCATGCCATCCAGAGATCACTTGCGTTTCCTGCTGGGAGCCAGTCACTATCCTTTCCGACCACTACCCTTTGGGCTCACAACAGCCCCCAGAGTGTTTACCAAATGCATGGCAGTGGTTATGGCTCACCTGAGGCGTCTAGAATTCCAAGTGATTCTGTATCTGGATGACTGGCTGCTTACCGCCACTTACAGGCATCAACTATTTCTATCCAGGGATCACACTCTCAGTCTGTGCTCTCAGTTAGGAGTAAGTATAAATTTCAACAAGTCTACATTGTCACCATCGTAGTGCATTTCCTTTATTGGAGCAGACTTAGACACCACCACTGCCATGGTAACATTTCCACTGGACAGAATAGTCACTCTTAGAAAACAGGTATCAGACATTCTGATGAGAAAAAAAGTACCAGCCTCTCAAGTGTTGAAACTACTAGGTAACATGGCAGCAACACTCATAGCAGTTCCTCTGGTGGCGTATGCACATGAGAATACTTCAGAGGTTGCTTTTCACCCAGTGGTCTTACCAACATCTTCCGATGTCTTTCTTGGTAATGTTTACAGATTCTTACAGAAAGGATCTTCTTTGGTGGTTGACCAGCAATCGAGTAACAGTAGGTCGCCCATTTATTCTTCCACTGCCATCAGCCGCGGTGATCAGTGACGCTTCACTGGTAGGGTTGGGGGCTGCTTTTTCAGGAAAGAACAGCCCAAGGCACCTGGTCAGAGACAGAGTCACATTTACACATCAGTGTCCTAGAGTTGAGAGCAGTACTTTTGGCATTGCAGTACTTCCACAACTCTCTACCTCTGGGGAAGATTGCGATCCAGACCAACAACATGTCTGTGGTCTGGTATATCAATAAATATGGGGAAACCAAGTCTTGCCCCTTATGTCGAGAGGCCTTGAGAATTTGCCAGTGGGCTGTATCCACTGGGTGCTTTCTGACATCCCGGGGAAGTCCAACGTGATTGCGGACAAACTGAGCAGAGCCATTCTGATGCCGCATGAGTGGTCCCTCAAAGACGAGGCTGCGGAGATGATCTTCTGCAGATGGAGCCAGCCCTGCTGTGACCTGTTTGCATCCACTATGAATGCCAAATGCAGAAGCTACTTTGCCCTGAATCCCCCACCAGGGGACAGCCCAAGGGACTCGCTCGAACACGATTGGCCCCCAGGACTCCTATATGCCTTTCCAACAACTCCCCTGATTCCGAAATTCTTACAGAAAGCCAAAGCCCTAGGGAGGACTGTAATCTTAGTAACCCCATTTTGGCCTCGGCAGATTTGGTTTCCCTACCTTCGACTCTACCAACTGGAGGAACCTTGGATTCTGGACCCTGTTCCAGATCTACTGACACATTCGTCAGAGGCCCTTCATCCCTCTCTTCAGTCCATCAAATTGATAGCTTGACTGCTCCGATTCCCAACTTAGCCAGGTCACAGTAATTTTCCTCGGAGGTACAGCATATTCTTATATCTTTTCATAAAGCTTCCACTAGAAAGTTGTACACCAGTAAATGGAAGCAATTTGCTTTTTGGGCTTCCTAGCATAATATCGACCCTTATGTCACACCAATTGCTAGCATTCTGGAATTCCTGACTAAGCTTTTTCATGAAGGTGCTGCAGCTGCCACTATAAGAGTTCAATTGGTTGCAGTATCGAATTTCCACCTCGGATCTGAAGGTTCTAACCTAATGTCTCACAGACTGTGTAGGGCCTTCTTAAAGAGTACCATACATCTTAAGCCACCTGTTAGACAACCTTTTACTCCCTGGAATCTGAATTTTGTGCTGTCACGGATTATTCTTCTTCCCTTTCAGCCTACATCATCCTGCCATTTAAAATTTCTCTCTTGGAAAACAATTTTCATAGGTTCATAGATTATCACTAGGCTAACTGCCCTTGTGGGTCATTTTAAGCCTAGCCAACTACCCCATGTGAGAATCAAACTGTGAACCTTGTGTTTGCAAGGTAAACACCTTAACCATTATGCCAACCTCCCACCCCCTCTTGATAGCCATTACCTCAGCGCGTAGAGTGTCCGAACTTCAGGCCCTATCAATCAAAC